>NW_024429187.1:13024684-13384684 GCF_017639785.1 Mesocricetus auratus
TTTTCTTGTCCTTTCCAGGGAAGTCGATTGCACGGTATGAACTTAAAAAGAATGGTCCATTTCCCTGTTGTTTCGAGAGCACAGTTCCCATATGCTGCATAGGAACCTAAACCAAAGAGAAGCATCTGTAAGCCAGCTAGACAATGCTCAGGTCTTCCTGGGTGGCAGGGACCCAGACTCTCAAAGGCCGGTTCCTCTTCTGCCCAGAGATTTATTTTATCGGACGGCCAATGAGTCTCCAGAAAACTGTCCAGACGACGAATCCTCACTAATTACCACCTGACCGAATCCCCTCTATTCCAGTCTACAAATGACAGCCAGAACGTGCTCTCTCTCTCTCTCTCTCTCTCTCTCTCTCTCTCTCTCTCTCTCTCTCTCTCTCTCTCTCTCTCTCTCTCTCTCTCTCTCGGGACATGTATGTAGAATGTATGACGACAGCCTTTGGTGACCTTCCTCAGGAGTTATTATATATTTCACTTAGTTATTAGAGATATTAGAGATAGAGCCTTTCACTGGCCTGAAACTCAACAAGGAGTCTAGACCTGTTTTTACACACCAGAGAGAGAGAGATAGAAAGAAACAGACAGACAGACAGAGAGCCAGAACTGCAATTGTAAGTGTACCACCACACCAAGCTTTTATTAAGAATAATATCTATTTTCTGAAATCTTCATACAATGTAATTTGATCATGACTACCACCTTTGCGGCCACTCGGCTCATCCGAATGTCCCCCTCCCAACTTCAGTTTCCTGTTACTAACAATCCTGAGTTCAATTAGCACTGCTCAGGCAAGCATGGCTGTGAGCCCATGTACTGCGCACCCAGTTTTCCACACGTATGTTGGAGGCGGTCCTTGGGCCCTCCATGCTTACACAACAAGCACGCTGCAGACTGTGCCCACACCCCAGGCCCAGAATCATGTTTTAAAATCACAGCCTTTCACCCATTATTTCCTTGTCATTGCTTTCATGACTGGAAAAAAAAACTTCCCAAGATACTATAGTTCCGGCCTCGCCCACCCTTCTGTACTGCAGTCACGGGGACCTGTTAGTTCCTGCGTGGCCCAAGCTTCCAGGAAATCATTTCCAGTGAGGAGACAGGCACGCCACAGTGCAAACGTGAAGGTCAGTGGGCGGAGTCTGTTTTCTCCTTGGTATCCTGCAGCTTGCACAACAAACGCTTTCCACCCTTGGGGCCAGCTCACTGCCGCTAATCCAAGCTCCCATCTGCTTCATAGAGGTGCCCTGTGGCTTCTCCGCTCCCACAGTCTTACTCCGCACGAGTTCTCACAGAGGAAGCCTGAATTTTCCACTCTTGACTTTAGCCCCCAATTCACTTTCCTGGGGGAAAAGTTCCGGGATGCCTGAAACAGGTATTAACTAACTACCCTGTGCCTCCTCCAAAGAGGCTGCGCGCACTCCCCACGTGAGAGCTTCCTCGAGGGCACGTGTGAGCCCCGCATCCGCAAATCCCTTCTTGCCCTCCATTCTCCTGTCCAGCGTTCCACCAGCTGGGACAACCTGCGGTGCCCCCCTCAAGTGGTCGCTCTCACCACTGGGCTTGCCCCAAGTCCATTTAGACCATCGATTATTACCGATTGCACACCTTAATTAAACACAGAGATTACTCCTAAGATATAAGGTCAGAATGAACATTTTTGGGGGACTAAACTGACTGCTTTGGATAGGATAAACACTTTTCTTTTTTTAAAGAAACTTTCAGAAATTGGAATAATGATTTTTTTAAAAACCTAGTAACACCTGAATTTTAGATTCCTTGTCAAATGCCTTTAAGCTCTTTTGCCATTTCTAATAACTCAGGACCAAAGATGGCTGAATTTCTGTTGCGGGTAAGGGCTACCTGCCCACGATGTCTGCATCGTGGTTCAAGAGACCCATGGCTGATTCGGGAAAGCCTCGCTGATGTCGATGTGGGGGCAAACAACGGCACTAATCAGCTGAAGAGGCACGTGTTTACACCCAAGCGTGTGATATACTCTGTACTTCTTCAGTGATTGGTTTTTTTTCCTTGAGTTTTCTAGAGAGGGGAGTGGCTTGCACATGAGGAGCTGGGTGGCTTCCGTTTTGCTCGCTGTGCTATAGCTTCCTGGTGGAGTGGCCGGCCCAAGCCTTCTTTGCGCATCATTGCAACCTCCGTTACTCAGCTCTTAGTGGCGGGAATGCTACGCACTGAAGAACTGACTCCCAGCAGAACTGATCTGAATGAGTCATCAATAGTCAGCGAATGAATCATAGTTTGTGTTGGCACAGCAGCTCGGTGGTAGAGTGCTTGCCTAGCATATAGGAAGCCCTGGGTTCAATCCCAGTAAAAATAAATGGGGGGTGCTATGATGGTCCAAATACAACATTGTTTATGTGAAACTGATTATTATTAATTTCAGATAGTTATTAGGAACAAACATGGGCATGGTTGCCCATAATCCTTTCATAATCTTTTTTTTTTTTTTTTGCTTTTTTTTGTGAGACTGTATGTATTCTTTACCCAATAATGGAAAGATCATTTGTGTAATATGTAAAAGAAAGTTAATTTTTATTTATTTAAAATAACATTACGCAGCATAACAAGGTTTCTGCCTTTTAAATTACGAAGTATATTTAAGATTACATGATTAGCTTTCCCTCAGGGAACCCAGCCATGCTAACCATATCCCTGCAAGGACGGATATATGCTGCTTCCTAACCCAGGCACCTCAGCTTTCCCCTTTGATGAAAAAGCACTAACAATGCTCTATTTATTCTCTTCCTTCCAAGAAATTCAAAGCAACCGCTATCTTCTGGAGAGGGGCTGTTAAATGCTAAAATGAGAACATAGCTGAAATGAGTTTTTATTAACAAAATAAAAAGATGTTAATAAGAAAACTGAGCCATCTAGAGCTCAGGCACAAGATGACTCTGTGATAATTCTTATAAACCACGCTGAGTTTTACCAGGAAAAGGAAAACTTAGAAACACTTAAAATTCCAAAAAGACGGGAGGGACTTATTGTATTTGTGGAAGAGTTTTGTCTTTTCAGATCCCCTGTCATGGAGATGACACGAACAAAGATGGCTTCTAATTACCGCACTTAGCTGATTTACAGATTGATGAATCTGAGAATGGAAAAAAAAAAAAAGCAACACAAGAGCATTCAAAAGCATTTAGGACACGAGGCAGGATGTGGGTCATAAATTAGAGCCAGATATACAGAGGAATAATGGTGTCAGTGTGGCCCCAACCTTCCAGTCAATTATGAGAAATTGCTAAAGACAAGGAAACATTAAGTCATTACGACCCTGGCCAGCACACACATATAAACAGATGCACACGCACGCTCACACACACATGGACACACATACACTCTTTCCATGTTTTTTTTTTAAATATTAAAACATTGCAACTATATTCCCAACCCTTCTCTTATTTTTTTTTCCTCCAATTTGCTTAGACCTGGAGCCCGTAAAGCCTTGCTTAAATGGTTGCATTGGTTAAACCCAGTATTGCCAAGCTTATCTATAGCACTTTGTCTCCCCATTTAATATAGAATGCGTGCTCGGGAAATCTAGCCCCACCCCGACCAATCTCCATTGGCCAAAAGGGAGAAACACATCTCCTGGAGTGCTACCATAAAACACTTTACTTTGGGGGCTTGGGAGATGGCACAATTGGTAAGATGAAGCTGAGTTTGGATCCCCAGAACCCACATAAAAATAAATGTCAGGCATGGTAGCCAAGAGTGTGTCTGTGACCCCAGCAGGGTGGGGGGAGACAAGAGGATCCCTGGGGCTGCTGTCCAACAAGTTTATGTCAGTTGATGAACTCCAGGTTCAGTGAGACACCCTGTCTCAGAAATTAAGGCAGTAGGGCTGGAGAGAAGGTTAGGAGCTCTTGGTGACCTTCCAGAGGACTCAGGCCAGCTCCCAGCACCCACATGTGGCTCACAGCCACCTGTAACTCCAGTTCCGGGGGATCCAAGATCCAGTTCTCTCTTCTGGATTCTGTGGGTACCAGCCACACACGTGGTGTATGAACATACATGCAGGCGAAATGTGAAATGTTTAAAAGTGTGGAGTGAGGACTACATACAAAATCAGCCTCTGGACTGTAGTGGTAGGCCTGTGTCCACGCCTGTAGCACTGACCACACCTTTTGGGCATGGTCACAGGCGTGGATGTGATTGCTAAAAAGGAAAGGGTTCAGGGTTCAAAGCCCCTTCATGTCTCTGAGAGCATGAGGAGCAAGGTCTGTCTCCTCGGAGCGGGAATAACGCAGCAGTTACTTATTGTTGTCTATGTAAGTCATTTACTAATAAACTCCCCTTCAATTTACGGGTCTGGTGAATCCATATATCCATGCCTTTACTGGACTGCACACAGATGTGCACAAGAAGAATGTATACACATAAGTCACACAATCAATAACATTTTCCCGCTTTTATTTGCATTTCTTGTTTTATACGTATTCTTCATTCCTTCTTTCCTTTCAGTGATTATATATACTCGTGTGTGTGTGTGTGTGTGTGTGTGTGTGGTGTGTGTGTGTATGTGTGGTGTGTGTGTGTTGCGTATACATATGTGTATACCAAGGAGGAGTTGAGATAGTGTCTAATGTTTTGAATTTACTATGTACTCAAGGATAACTTTGAACTTCTGATAGTCTTGCTTCCACCTTCCCAGTGCTAGGGAAGAAGGGAAATAGGAGGGGAGGGATGGAAAAAGGGAAGAAATTATTAGAGTTCCAGTTGTTGTTTTTAAACCCAATTTCCAGAGACCTTCGCATCCAATCTCCTCCTCTGTCCACTCTTATTCTCACCCTTCCCAGGTAGTGTCCCCAGGGGCTCCCCAAAACCTACTGTAACAAATCTAGGGTCACAGATGACCCCCTAAGGATCAGCTATGAAACCTCATGGTACCCACCAAAGCACACTGAGCGTCCTCACCTGCCGTACCCCAGATGCCATGCAACTAAAGGAGCAATGCATGCACACAGATGAAGACTGTGTGTGTAAGCATGCGGACATGCTACACAAACCCCTTGTCTCTGCATGTCACCAAATAGTCAAGACACCCACCTGATGGTTAGGAACTACAGCCATCCTGTCACTGGTTCATTCACAAGCAAGGGCAACCACTATTCAACAACACAGGATTCCCCTGACCCCATTGCCTCAAACAGGAAGTCCCTGGATGGCCTACGGGAAGAGTGCCTCAATCCAACACCACCTCATTTCAGCCCTTCCATCAGGACGCCTCAGCTCTGCCAGCACCAACCCACTGTTGTCTCACAGACGCCTTGCTGCATCTCACCCCTAAGATCTCCTATGGAAGACACCAATCCTCCTGTGAGGGATGGACTCCCATTCTGTCAGAGCAAACATCCTTAGCTGAACTTATCCCTTATCAACGGCAGGGTCTAGGGGACTGGTAATCTCATATGCAAACGGTAAAGGGTTATACGATCTGAAGAAGGCTCAATAAAATAAAAATATCTGATTGAAAGCTGATGGGTTTATTATTGCGTGGCCCCAACGGTGTAAAAAACTTTACCAGTAACACACTTTTCTTCCACCGTGGCCAACCGCTCATGAGATTTCCGGGATGTCCAGGACACCGTGAGAGTGCTTAGAAGTCATAAGCATCTCAACCGTTCTGTTCCAAAAGGAGCATCCAGTGTTCTTGGCCACAGACGTGTGTGTAGTCTAATGCTACTGAATGGTAGAGAAGACTGTGTGGTTACAGGGAGGAGAGGCCAGGGGCAGGAGGAGGAATGGAAGCAAGAGGTGAGTCAGCGTCTGACACTTGGTTAAAACCAAAGAAAACACAGAGGAGCATTCGGTTGAAAACGGTAACACGGAGAGATGAGGAGAGAGTGCTTGTCAGTAGGGCGGGGTCCATGTCATCACACAGGCCTGAACTGTCAGCCTGCATCTTATCGTCACATGCGTTCTGAACTCCTGCAAGGACTGACTTCCAAACATTCCTCAGCCTTCCTTTGGCCCTCCCGGATCTTTCCGTCCAGGTCTTAACACTCCATCACTCTGTCTCCCTGAAAGCTACCAGGTACTTCTATGACTATTCTTACAGGCAACGCCCAGATTTGTTGATGTCTGTAGCCCTGGAAGCAAAGAAACATCGACATAAAGAAATCCACAGTGATCCACACAGGTCAGACTTAAGAAAACACTTTGACAACCATTAAGTGCCATCTCATAGTGAAACCCACAGTGGGCCAGAGGTAACGCTTGTCCTACTGTGCGATGACTGTCTCGAGAGCCCCTCACGGCTGAGTTTGCAGCAGGTGTGACCACTCGTGTTCTGCGGATGGGCGATCAGAAAGAGGTCAGCGTCTCAGCCAGAGAGAGGCAGAGAGAGGCAAAGAGAGGCTGGGAAGATAGATGGCCTGAGGAGTATCGCACGTGACTTGTAAGCATTGGGGCTTGAGTTTGAGCCCCAGGGTCTGGGTAAACAAGACAGGCTTGCAGATGCCCTCGTCATCCTCATGTGTGGCAGTGGAGACAGACAGATCCTGGAACCTTGATGTGACCAGCCAGCCTAGCCAACCAAGCTGGTGAGCTCTGGCCAATGGGAGAGCGCCTGTCTCAAAACAAACAAACAAAAGCAAAAACAGACAACTCCTTAAGAATAACAACACCAAGATGGGCCCCTGCTCTGCACATCCGTGAATTAATGCCAAAGGAGGGAAGAAGCGAGGAATGAAGGAGAAAGTGGGAGATGGAGGGTGAGGAAGGAGGAAACTGAGGCAAAGGAAGATCCAAGAGAGAAGTCCGTTATTTAACTGTAGTGCCGGAGTCCGCAGGCACAAACACACCATATCTCCCGGAGACAAACACGTTCACAGCATTTAGTTACGATACAGCTCCATATGTGTGTCTCCATGTGCTTCCTATTGCTGTGATAAAAGCCAAGACCGGAAGCAATCCGGGGAGGGAAGACTTCACTGGCCTCATACTCCTCCACCCCAGTCCTACACAGAGGGAAGTCAGGCCAGAAACTCAAGGCAGGAGCTGACACAGAGGCTACGGAGGACAGCGACTGCTTACTGGCTCGTTCTCACAGCTCGCCCAGCCTGCTTTTCTTATAACACTGGTCCCCACCTGCCCAGGGGAAGCACTGCCCAGAGTGGGCTGGACCCTTTCATATCAGTCACCAGTCAAGAAAACACCCTACAGGCTAGACCGCAGGCCAACCTGATGGAGGTATTTCCTCAAGACGCTCCCTCTCCCCAGAAGTCCCTAGCTTGTCTCAAGTCAGCAAAATGTAACCCAGAAAGTGTCGCAAATGCCACACAACCACAGGGAAGAAATCTTCGGTCTGTTGCCAGTGACAATGCTTGGGAAAAGGTAAATTTTGATTCAGAAACCAAGGGTGGGCAGGGTTCCAAGTTACTATAGGAGAGGCACAGGGTGAGACCAAAAAATGTGAAAAGATGCACGCTCTGTTTGGTGTCAACATTCTCTCAACGATCCCAGTCCCTGGGACTTAGAGACTCTGGGAACACAAAGAAGTAGTCCCTTGGGTAGTTCCTGGGTTGGGCGGATGAGTGGGAGCAGGCAGGCAGCCTTCCTCCCGAGTGTCTGAAATCCATGGCCTGCCTCCATCTCTGATGGTCTAGGTACCAACTTTCTCTTGTCAAAAGCTATTGCCATCGCTTCCTTGCTGGTTTGCCCAAGCCCGGCTCCGCATCTTCAGCGTGGCCTGTAGGAAGTCGACAAGGATGCTAGGGATTTCTTAAGGCTGCTCTGTGACTTTCTTGTCACTCTTACTACAAAGATTAGACTTTCCAACAGGCCCGGGATGCTCCCAAGTCTGGTAGGATCACCTGGCTTCACCCCCTAGCCTTTCCCCTCTACTTTGGCCGTGCAGCCTCTCCCCCACTTTCCTCAGAGTCTTTGAGAGAGCGGATTATTCTGTCTGTCTCTGATGCTCGCCCCTCCTCTCCTCCATGCCTCATTAGCATCAGTGTTTCACTGTGACTTCCCATAGCAGACTTTCTCTAATTGCCGCTGCCCTCAAAGACAGCGACTGCCTCCCCGCTACCTGCGACACACCCTTCTCCAAGGCGCACAGTGCAAAGTCCTAAGTGATGGCTGGTGTCTGATTTCAGTTCTCCCTCCCGGGTAGACTGGCAGTGCCATGTGGTGTACAGCTGATTCTCCCTCTGGCAGTAGCGTGGCGACCGCCTCACAGAAGGTGCAGGATGAAGATGTGTTGGGGGTCACTGAGTGAAGGCAAGGACAGAGAAATCGTGACAAAAGCCAAATTTCGGCATCTGGTGGACTGGGAAGTAAGGGATCTATAGGTTTGAAGTGAATGGAGAAAAGAGCCACTCTGGAAGAAGCCCCCAAGGACTTGGGAGTCAAGAGCAGCTTTGGTACAGCGGCCGTAGCCTCTATGCCAGGCTGTGCAGGGCTTAGAAGGCTGACATGCTGCCGGCAGGCTGGGAAGTCAGCTGCAAAACCGTGTGCAGTGTGGAGCAGATCAACAGCCAACTGAAGGGAAGATTTCAAACAAGCCTGCTAAGAGCGACAAGGAGGGGCCAGATTGCAGAGGCCCTTAAAAAAAAAGCCACCTAAGAAGTGCAAGACCCATCCCGTGTAGCAAGCACACAGTGCTTTGAGGTTCTGAGAAAGGGGCAACATGACCCAAATAGCACATCAGAAAGATTAGCATGACAGCAGTAAATAGAGCACATTGCAGAGGAAAATCCTGGGCCAGCCAGGGAACACGGCGGCAGTTCCGGGGGACGGATGTGGGTGCTGGAGGAAGGGAGGGGGGCAAACACAGGCGTCCTTCTGAAGGATCCCTTTCTGACGCTGAAGATACGCTTTGCCCAGTGGGCAAAAGTCAAGCCTCCGGAATCAGGCCTCTGTGGGCTCGAGTCCCAGCTAGACCACCATTACTATGCTACTTTGGGCAAGCTTGGGTTCCTTGTCTGGATAATGGACAATTTCTGTGCATGACTGACGGAGGTCACCGGAGAGCCTCAAAGAAACAACTGCTTAGGAAAAAAATGCCTATTGATGGTTCCAGTCAGCCAGTACCCAGTGGGCACAGTGCACCAGGGAGGAGCGACTGTGCTTGAGATGCCTTCCTGTCACCAGAAGATAGCCATCTACATGGTGGAGACTTAACTCCCCCTGGCTTCTGCCTCCTGGTTTTTTGTATTTTATTTTTATAACCCACTTCTGGCTTCTGCTCTGGATTCCTGCCAGAGCCAATCTCTGCTGGCTCTTTCGGGTCCTTGTTCTTCAAACTGCTGGAGGCTTTTCTAAACTTTTGTCTTCGGCATTTAGTTCCAGCCTACCCTGGCGCTCCTGTGCCACCCCCTAAGGCAAGCCTAAATACTGTGCCCCCCCCCCCGACAAACACTCGCTGGCTAAATACACCACTTTTCCTCCTAAGAGACAGCAGAAAGATAAGTCGAAAACCGAAAACAAGTACAGTGTGAAACTTGGTTTTTAAGAGTTAATAGAGATTATTTTTTCCCCTCTCTCTGAGGATAGGTAATAGCGTGAGATCCCGAAATTAAGCACAGCGGGAGGAAGGGGCTGCATAGATTTCACACAGTATCACAGGCCTTGGCAATAAAGCACTTTTAAAAATGCCTTGTGTTGCTAATTCCTTACACAAGCTCCTTTTATTTCCAAGGCGCTGCGCAGGGCTGGAGCCACAAGGTGCACGTTGATGTTAATATTATGCTGCTTGGATTAGAGCCATTTTTATGCTGTAACTCCTGCTAGGTTTAGAATGACACGTTACCTTCTTTCTCGCTCTCTCTCTCTCTCTCTCTCTCTCTTCCCCAGTACATTTTCTAGATGGAATGAATGGCTTCCTCTTCTAATGGGGCTGGTATCACTTGTGCAGGCATTACCTTGACGAGCATTTTCCCTTTAAAAAAATTCTCTGATTACATGTCACTGGGAATGCTGAGTGACTGGGGACAACTCCTCTTGATGGCTTTCAGTTTCCCTCTGCCCTCGCCACCAAGCCACCCCTCCCTTCACCCCTCCGCTGGGTTCTTCGTCAAGTAGTTATTCAATAGTTCAGTCGCACTCTCTAGAACAGCACGGATTTGCACAATAGGAAAATGCAATGTACAGCTAGCCGCAGAGCGAGTCATGGCTACAGAGAAAGCCATCAGATGAAGCCTCCCCGCACACGGAGGCCTTGGTCCACAGACGGTCCAAGAACCAATCCACTGCTTACCCTCTGCAAAGATACCTGCCCATTTCTCCAGTCTGTGAGGGGGGCAGCCCTGTCAATTGTTCACTGAGCAGTTGTTCTATGCCACAATCACACGGGGACCCAAACAAGCAAGGCTCCCGTCCTCCCGGACGTCACTGCTACTCTGAGGCTAACAAGCATAGGACCTCGTGCTCTGTCCTGCCACCGGTTCCAACGCTTTGTTTTCTTGTTGTGAGAGCCACGGTGGTCTAATTAAAATCCTGCACTCCTCTTGTTTCACAGCATCCTCCCATTCCCGGAAGACCAGCCTCTTCTCTTTTTTTTTTGTGTTTTAATTTATTTTATTTTATTTTTTTTATTTTCCAGTTTAAATTTAGATAAGAAACGAGGTTGCTTCACAAGTCAGTTCCAGATCCCTCTCCCATTCCCTCCCCTCCTCCCGTGCCCTCCCCCCACCCCCCCCCGTTATCCCCTCATTCCCCCAGGGAGGGTGAGGCCCTCCATGGGGGTGTCCATAGTCTGTCATCTCATATAGGGCAGGGCCTAGACCCTTCCCCAAGAGTTCAGGGTGAGAGTGCACCTCACATTGTTCTATGGGAGTCCAAAGTCCGTGTGTATACTTGGGATGGGTACTGATCTGCTGCCCAAGGCTCAATAGATTCCCTAGGCCTCCTCACTGACACCCAAATTCAGGGGGTATTGATCAGTCCCATGGACCAGCCTCTTCTTAAGCATGGTTTCAGTAACCTGTAGCCAGCCCAGGTCTTCAGAGATCTCCAGGAGAGAAACAACTGAAGACCGTGCAGAGAGACATGGATGAGTCTCACACCACCTTAGCTCTACTATGCCTGGAAGATGCTGCCTCGCTCTGTCTACCCCACCTGCTCTGTAAATGCTATCTGCCAGTTAGTCACTTAGCCAGCTTGGTTACCAGACGGTCACAGGACCACAGTACTGTGCTCAAACAGCCCTTACGAGCTCACCCGACGCTATGTCACGGCGCCCATGCTCTTCAGCGTGCTTTGTCTCGTCACCCACCGGAAGGTTGCACATGGACAGTAGGGAGTCTTGAGAAAGTGAGAAAGGCCTCATCCGTATCTTTTTATAACCACTCCATTTTATGACCGACGACTAGTAGTACCTACTAGGCCTCATTTGTGTACTGAATTCCCTCGTAGTTAGGGACACGTGGGAGAAAGCAGAAGCAGAACTTTATTTCAGGCATCTGGGACATCTTGGACTTTAATTCCAACAGATAGAGAGAGGGGTTTGGTTTACTGCAGTCACAGTGGAATTCTTCTAGTATTTTCCCCATGTGGCTCTCTCATTCTCTCTGCTTCTTATTCATTTAAACAAAACTTGGGCCCCTGCGGCCGAACACTGGCAGAGTGTATGCACAGGCCCTGAGTTCAACCCCAGCGCTACAAAAGCCAACAAACATCTTTAAACACCTTCTGTGCCTCAGAGACTGTACCAAGTGTTTGGAACACAGGCACGTCAGCGTCCGATCTTCAGAGGACTACGGCGACTGTGGATGGGTTGTTGGAATGTCCCTTCAGGGCTAAACTGGCTCCACCTCTCCGTGTCAGGTTCTCCCACGTTTGGCTTCAGCCATACTAACGCATTCTCCGTGCAAAATCACTAAAGGTTCTTTAACTTTTAATTCAGAACCCAAAGACCATCAGGGAAAGTCTTCCCCCGTCCTCCAGTACCAGCTCCGCTCTGTCTCGCCGAGGCCACTGTCCTTGGGGAGCCTTGAGTTCCATATGCTACACGCACAGCTTACTGCCACACTAAACCACTCAGAATTTATCACTGGTCCTCAAACATGTATATTCTAGAGAATCACCAGCAGTCACGCTTGCTAAAACCATGGAGGACTCAGGATCTACGTGCCGGCGATGGGACACCGAAAGCTCGATTTATAGCCAGTGCCCCAAATAGCTTCCCGTCGGATGATCGGCTGAGCAACACTGTTGGTGGGTCTGTCCTTCCTTTTGTGGTCAGGAATGATATATGCAGAATTGCCACCGACCAGCATAAAACGGTTCTTACGAGGTAAAGCATATGCAGCATGAATCCAGGTGTTCCGGGGGAGTGTTTGGGGCTAATGTATGGAATGGTGGTGAACAGTGATGACGGGCATTCTCTGGTGTCATTCCCATTGCTGTGATAATTACTCAAAGAGCAACACAGGGAACAAAGGGCTTCTTTGACTTACAGTTCTGTTACCGTCCATCGTTTTGGGGAGGTTGAAGCAGGAGCTCACGCACCTCCGTCACATTACATCCACAGGCAAAGGTGGAGAAGGAACGCATCCTTGTCTGTCGCTTATCCGCAGCTGGCTTTCTTCACCCTTACATGGGGCAGCACCCAGCTCACAAAACAGTGCCACCCACAAGAGACTGGGTGTTCCTGCATCAATGAAAAGTCAAGACTCACCCCGAGTAGGCGCGTCCACAGGTCACAACCCAGTCTGTGCCCCCTCGGTCAGGCTCTTCCCAGGTAGGTGTAGACTGTAGCAAATTGGTGGTTCAAGCCGATCAGCCCAACTGTATGTACAAAGCACCACCCAGTCCTGGCTTTCCACTGCATTTCCCGTCTTACCATCCTGGATGTGGGATAGCCAGGAAGTTATTGCTAGTGCTCCTGTCTTAGAGAGGTCAGGTCCTCAGCAGTGCCTTGACACAGAGGAAGAGCCAGCATGTCCAAATCTAGTAGCCAAAAGTCAGGCAGTGGCTCTCCTGCCAATGCCAGCTGTGGGAGGCGGGCAGGTCACATGACCACTTCAATCCTTTGGCTCCTGTGTGGGAAGGGGACTATATACAACTAGATACAAAAATAATAGGTTCCATGAGGCTATACCTGTGAGGCATCCAGCACCAAACCCAGGGCACAATAAACAGCCCAGAGGTGTAAATCCAGCCACTTCCCAGCACGCAAAGCTGCCTGGGGTACGTCTCTGCTCTTACGGTGTGATTTGGTTTATAAGACTCTTCATCCATGGCCTTCTGTTCTGTGCCCTTTCCGTTCTAGCCATTGTGGTGGTACCAAGGAGGTAAGCCCATCCAGTAGGGGAGCTTACCGTGCCTTACGTTTCCCAGGCTGGCTACTAACTTGCTGTGTAGCCAAAGACATCCTTGAACTTCTGACTCTCCTGCCCCCACATCACTGGTTTTCTTGTTAGAAAGGTACACCACCATGCCAGGCTTATGCCATGCTGGCAATGGTACCCAGGGCTTCTGTGTGTTAGGCGAGCAGTCTACCTGCTAAGCCACGTCCCCAGCCCACAGGGAGTTCTGTATTTCGCCATGCAGTTACCTTTTTCAAACCAGGAAGGAATGTATCCTCCGCACCTTTCGTTTCTGGAGATATTGACACACTACTGAGTGGACAGCAGCACTATAAATACTTTGCAAGACAAAAGCTAAGAAAAGTCAGCACCCCCCCCTGCACATGAAGGGGGCTGGGTGGCCTGATGAAGCCCCTACAAATAGAGAGTGGCTTCCTCATGTGTATCTGCTGACAGAGCTGTTTATGTGCATAAAACAACCACTTCATGTCCTGGTTGAAGCAGAAGAGACATTGCATTCTGGTAAGAGCCAAGGTTCACTGGGCTCTCCGTGAGAGAGTCAAGAAAGAGAGTTCAAGACAGCCCTCATTCAAAAATAATTCCAGTGAAGGAATGAATTAGTGAGACTTACCCTGCCAGCGCTGGAGAGGAACAACCCACATTGCAAGAGCCCGCATGCAAACCCCAGGCTGCCCCGACATTACGTGGAACAACTCTGGTTCTTAGCAGCCACAGTCAAGCCCCCAAGAGCCGGCATCAGTTCGAAATCACAAATACAGAAGAACCAGCCATGCAGGGCATGTTACCAGGCCCAGGGGAGGGTTAAAAGGGCAGGGAGAACTGGGTGCTGGGGAAATAGTTCAGCTGGTAAAATTCTCACTGGACAAGCATGGAGACCAGAGACTGCAGCCCCAGTGCCCAAGTCAAAGGCTGGCACAGAGGTACGTATCTGTGACCCAAGAAAGTGCTGAAGACGGATGGGAGCCACTCTAGGCAATCGGCGGGCCCAGGTTCAACGAGAGACCCTGTCTCGAAATAAATGGGAAGAGTGACTTGAGGAAGACACCCAGCAGCAACAGCTGGCCTCCACAGCGTATACCCACGTGTTCATGCACACCTGGACAGATGTGCTTGTACACACTCGTGTGCACGCGCACACACACACACACACACAAGAATGAAACCTAGAGAAGTAACTTGGAAAAGACCATCGAAAGCACTGTTAACTTTTCCCTTCCTCTCCCTCATTGATGTCCGTCTGCCGTTTCAAGCAGAGACACCCACAGTAACCCATGCTCGCTCACTGTTGGGGGAAAAAATGATGCCAAGATTTCAAATAAGCAGTCAGTATCCTGGGCACAGATTCCCCAGAGGAGTCTGAGGAATGTGTCAAAAATTAGCTCCCTTTTCCTGCCTCCCAGCCTCCACGGATCCTAACGCTGTCCCCATGCCAGTTTCCCACAGTACAACACAGAACCACCTAAGAATCTGGGGCAGAACCAAACACATCAGAACCATCCAAACACCCCAGGCCTGTGGGAACCTCCTGTCCTCGGTCTACTCCCGGGGTACCCGCAACAGCCTCGCTCTGGATGCTATCAGCAACAGTCAGGCTAGTCGAGTCAAAGAGATGTGGTCTCCTCTGTCCTCCATCATCACTGACCACCCCACCCCCACCCCTGACAGTAACCACCCCCCCCACACCCCCACACAGCTACAACTCAATTTCCAGTCCTATAAATGTCTCTCTCCTCAGATGTTGTTCTCCCAGTGGGAAGAAGAATGAAGCGAGGCCTGACCACCAACTCCTCCACAGTTTCTTTTAATTTAAAGTTACAACAGGAGGGGAGAAAAGAGACTTCCTATTAAGGGACAAGTCCCTGAAGGGGCTCTTAGCTGACAATCGAAGGACTGCTCATGGCAGCGATCAAATCTAAGGCAACAAAGTGCTGGTGGCTCTGTGACTCATCCCAGCAGGGGCTGGCGCTGAGGGCCACTTGAGTTCAGCACTTTGTGGCGCTTGCAAGTTGGTTTAGGATCAGTCACGCAGGGGAGCAAAGACTTCGGGAGGTGTTTGAGGCTTGAGATAAAATGCAGCCTACACTACGTTGCTGCTCCACCGACAGAGAGCCTACAGGGGTACGGAAGTGCGAGTTCCCTCTACCTGGTGCTTTGTTGGGCCAGTTACCCAGAAAGATGGTCAAGGTCAGGTAGGTGGTCTGTCTGCTCTGTGTGTGGTGTCAAAGAGTATGGACTAAAGTGCCGGGAAGAAACGGACAGGCTTTTTCAAGGCAAGCCTGAGGACACCTGCTTGCACACGCTCTGCCTTCCAGTTATAGGAGATAGCCCTTGTTTAAATACATTCAGGACCATCTGATACAATGTATCCACACCTGGTGGTTGCATTTTGAGTACGTTTGAAAGGAGCAACGTATTTCGAGCTTTCCTTCTGTGCTATGCACAGCATGGTGTGTGTCTTATGGACGCCCAACCTCGTTTAACCTTCACTAGTATCGTGCTCCTTTTACAAAGGATGGAGACGAAACACCAGGGTACACAAAGAACCTGCCATACTTTTTCTGGTGGTTGTGTGTTTTCGTTTGCTTGTTTGTGGCTGATCTTCCTGACCAGACACAGAGTATCTAAGCCTCAGGCTACACTGTGTGTCACATCTGTCCTGAGAGTCTAATGGACTCTGTTGCTATCCAGTGGCACCCTACCACTAAGCTCCGAGGCCAGCTGTGGGCTCCTCCCCGATATGGGAGCACTGGGGCCAGCTGTGGGCTTCTCCCCAATGCGGGAGCACCATGGGAACTGCTGGTACAGGGCAGTCCTTCCAGACAGTGGCCTCCTCTATAGATAGCTTCTATTTCCCTAGCCAAACCACTCATGAACTGCACTAGCCAGCAGAACGTTTTCCTGCTCAATCCTCCATGTCTTCCTTGCACTCATCCATGTCTGCTCTCGGGAGAGTCTACATAGAGACCTGAAGCTAGAGCCTAGCGTTTTTTTATTTGCCTTTACCTATTTATACAGGATGGCGATGTTAATTACCCAAGGAACACTTACGTGAATAAAGGACAGAGTTCATGCCTGTACCAAATACAACATCTTTAATGAAACCACATGGTCAATGATCATAGAGAGAGGTGATAACCGGATCACCATCTTAGAGCGTTGATCTCAGCCTTGAGAAAGTGATACTTTTTTCCTCCGTCCTGCACTCAAATTTATAAAAACGAAGCCTCAAAATTATTTATTATGAGAGTCTAGCCTGGCTTGGGAGGAAGAGAAAAGAAGAGCCAGTATTAACTGAGCAACCAGCTCACGACAAACGCTCCGCTAGCAATGTCATGTTTCTTCTAGTGCCTTCCACACAATATCCTCCACATAAGAACATTGCAGGTGTTTGCTGCACACGTGTAAGGATAGTCTGGATCCCCAGTCCCATGTAATAACCCAGGCACAGTCGCATGTGTCTGTAACTCTAGTCCTCAGTGGGGAGAGACAGGCAGATACCAAATTTGCTGAGCCGTCAGCATAGCCCATCACTGAGTGCCAAGTTCAGTGAGAGGTCCTGTCTCCCAGGGTAACGTGGAAAGGAACCATGGGAGGTACACGGCATATCTAGCCCACCTCTGGCCTCCACACACAGTTGCACATACACACAATGCACCAGAGCACACAGAAACACACGAAAGGAGGAGCATTTTAACTCCCAGCTTCAGAGGTTAGACATGGGCACCGAACCCTGAAGACTTCTGATCTCCAGATAAGGCCTTGCATGAATCACAGACAAACCTACACCGTAAAACTCCAGGGCTAATGGGGCAGCATCTTCTGATTCCTGGTTCCTTCCAAATTTCCTACCTCCTTGACTTCACCTAGAACCATAGTAAGAGCAAACTTTTCCAGAGCTTACCAACTAGATGTCAGGCTAGAGTCGTTTAATCCCCAAAATTACTGCACTGTTGTCCACTATGGACAATGGCACCACCATGCAGAAGTTAAACACTGACCAAGCACCAAAGATGCATGCAAGTCTTTGGGGGTTTTCCTTTGTGTGTTTGGTTGGTCGATGGGTTTTGGTTTTGAAACTAGAGGGAAGGCATGACTCTGTATCTGGAGACATAAATTCTACTAGCAGTTTTACTCTACAAGACATACTATTTCAATGGCTCAGCTTCCCCTCTAATTTTATCACCATGCTGCCCCTATTTAATGTCATCTTTGGCTGTAAGTGGGACAAATGGTTGCCTCTAAGGCCTAATTTGAAGGGCACCAAAAACTTTTGAGTTTCCCTGGCTTGTCTTTATCCCTGCAATCTCCACAGCTCTTTCTCTGAGAAATTGGAAGATCATAAACAAATGGGGGGTGTGATAATATCATCTAAGCGGAGAATTAAGCCATAATGAACTATTTATACCTTTGAATTAATTAGCCTATGAGCCAGAGTTTAAATGGGCCAAATGGGGCAGGAATCTTGGAAGGGTTCATCAAAGCAACCTGGATTGCTGTCAAGGGCCCTTCCTGAAACTCAGGGTCCTCATTAGGAGAGTTTTCAAAGGCACCTACATAAGGCAGCTAAAAGGCTAAGGGCTTGGAGAAAACAACTCAGAACAGATTCCCCTAATAGTATACATTTGACTTTAACTTCGTCTTAATGCCAGAAAATTGAATTTGATGATGTTTATGAAAAAGTCCTACAGAAGTGTCCCAATATGGCCCCAGCAGCAAGTCCCTAATGTGCCAGGGTGTCTGCTCTCTACCCTTAAGGGGGTCTACACCACAAATCACAGGGCAACTTCAAAGTTCATTGTCTTCAAGCAGAAGGTAAGGCCCTTGCCACCGAGTTTCATAAACATCATGTACCTTTCTCTCAGTGTCAACTTCTCAGGAAAGTTAAATCTTGGCTCACCAGTAACTTCTGCACATCCCAAGCCCTCCTCACACAGGGGCACAAGCAGCATTTCTGTCACACCACCCAGAGAAAACGAACATCCAAGACCTTGCTTCTACTTTGTAGGCATTAACTGTCCCAGCTCCCCCAAGCGCCCCCAAATGGGAGATGGAATTGCAAGACTGATCATAATTGGATTAAGACCCATAATTCTTTAATTCATTCACCAAATTGAGGCATTTGGAACAGTTTATTTACAGAGTTGTTTAGACAGTTTTGTGTGGTGTTTCTGAAGATAAACCAAAATGCCTTTCCGAAATAAGTTTCAGAGCCCAAATCATTAACATATGAGACTCAAATGTAGACAATTTACAAACGGGTGTTTTAAAACATTGTTTGGAACAAAATTGGTCTTTTATTTTATTACCTATCTACTGATCTAAGTTCAGAATATAGTTTATAGTGTATGTGAAACAGATAGGCACTTTCTTCACCTGTAAAATAAATCCACATTTCTTAAACAACAACAGCAAATCCCTGTGTGAGACTACCTTCACTTCAGGCCTAGATAGACAATTTCCAGGTTACTGTCAGTACTCTAATTTGATGCCATCCCAGTCACTAAAGTTGATATGGTATTGGGTGAATCATGCAGGCTCTACCAATACCAATCAGTCATATCTCATTAGGTGCAAGCCACACTTAACATTAGAATTCTCAGCTCTTTGAAATCCAGGATTTCAGAAAAATCACACACCACCAGTTTTCTCCTTCCAATTTCCCTTCTTGTATTTGCTCTGAATGTACCTTGAAGACCACGACAGTCAGTGACAGGACAGAGCTTTTCATAGACGGTATACTCTTGTGTGCATATATATGCATTAAATCATTGTTTTAAGTGTGCTTTATAAGAAAGCATCACACAGATCGTATTCTTTTCTCTGAAAATGAAAGTCTGACACGTTTAAACTTTCGCCTTACTCCAACTAAGGTTAAAAAAAAAGAGTAAATAAAATCTTATACCTGGCTAAGAACTTTGCTTATTCATGTACCGCCTACTCTGTGTACTCTAAGAATCTCTTCAAAGAATATCCATTTTCTCGCTTCAGGACCATGCATCAGTCTAAGCACGTTGTGTGTCGACATGTACAAAGCGAAGACAGCGTGAGTTAACGAATGCACACCAAGAGGCTGGTGATTCACCAGCTGAGTTTAGCAGATTCCAGCCGTGTGTGTGCGCGCGCGCGTGTGTGTGTGTGTGTGTGTGTGTGTGTGTGTGCGCGCGCTTGCGTGCGTGTGTGACACACATCCAGTCAGAACTAGGGACTGGCCAAGCACAACAACAAAACGAAGTCAGGGTTTCTGTGCTAAGAGTCAAAGCTGTGTTAGCGTACACTGTGTTAGAGCAGGTCAGTACTACCCATCCAAACATCCTACAGAAAGGAAAAAAATCAAACCAGAGAGGAAGCACAAATCTTCCAGAATGGGATAAGCAGACCACTGGCAAGAAGAGAAGGAAGAAAGAAGAAATTCTGTCTAAGATGCTACTATATAATTAACACAAATAACTAAATAATTACGCACATCCCTTCCCACCCCCACAATTAAATGTTTTTAAACAACTTTGGTGATGAAAGATCTACCTTTCAGGCAAACAAAAGCCATCCCCAGCAGTTTGAGGATTTAACACTGGATTGCATCAGTTTTTAAGTGAGGCTGGTGATTTTTATCTCCTAGAGTTCTGAGGAATAAACAGTTGATGGCATAATTTCCAAGAGAATTTTGCATGGTGCCCAGGAGAACTTTCGATGTAAGTGCTTAATGTTTTAAATCACTCTGGCTGAATTTATCTAGGCTTTGGCCTCGGAGCTATATTTAAATCAGGAAGAAGCACCCCCTAGAAACCCTGCTCCCTGTATCTGCTTCTAGAAACAGATTCCTCCCCTATCTGCACAAACAGCCATCCTCAGACAGCCGGATTCCTTTAAAATGAGACAGATCAAAATTTATCCATTCTTTACAGACAATGAAGTTGTCCTCCTTTTAAAAGCTATAAAAGTCAAACTTTGGGTGAGGGCAGGGAGAACATTTCCATGTACTTTAAAAAACCATGTGGCCCTTAACCTAATCACTCCTGGCGATCAAGTCCCCAAAATCTGGTTTTTCTGACTGAAAATGTCCCTTGTCTACAAATTTCCCGCCAGCAGCAGCTTTATTGGGGGGTGGTGTGTGTGTGTGTGTGTGAGAGAGAGAGAGAGAGAGAGACAGAGAGAGAGACAGAGAGAGAGACAGAGAGAGAGAGAGAGAGAGAGAGAGAGAGAGAGAGAGAGAGAGAGATACTGGGAGCCATGACTTATGAACACCAGGAAAACAAATCACTGTTGTCTAGTCTGTTTGCAGATTCCCACACTTATTACCCAAAATCCCACAGATTTCCGTGTCTTGCCCTTGACTAAAACAGTGCTGGGCGGAAAAGGTTCTCTGGGGAAATCTCTCCTCATGCCTTTCTTAACAAACTCCTTTGGATATCTGGATACTCCGGACATCTCAACTGGGTTACAACAGATTTCAAAACTTTTGTGAGGCAGCAAAGCCAATAGCCACTCAAGAGTATCCCGGGTGGCCAGCCCTGAAAGCCTGGGCTCTGGGCTCTGGGCTCTGCAGAAACACACACTTCCTCATTTTGACCTGCTTTAGCTAATTAGGGACGCCTGGAAATGAATTCCCATTCCTCACTCTCAACTTAGGCACTGAGACCAGAGCCTTTTGATATCCAACACGAGCTAATCTGTTTACTAATGTATTCACTTCGGAAGACGACTATTAACATATGTGGACCGAGTCCCGCAGATCTGAGGCCGGCAGATCGGTAACTCCACAAGAAAAAACTGATTCAACTTGCTTCCAACCCGCATAACCTCTGTTCTTTACTTCTTACTACAGTGGCGAGAGGGAGAGCAAGCCGAGAGCGACACAGCACGTGAGAGGTCTATACTTTGCACCCAGTGAGCCAGGGGGGTTTTAAAGAGAGAGGGAGAGAGGGAGAAGGAGAGTAGTTGCAATAAAATGAAAGCTTCCGGTCTCTGAAATGCCTCAAATCCAAAAAGATGCGACTTTATTCCCGAGATTCTGGGAAGGACTGAAGAGGAGTAGAGGGAGACCACAGAAAGCGAAACAAAAAGATAGGGGTGAAGGTGATGGGGTGGGCTGGGAGTAATCTGTCTATTCTAGACGGGCGCAGGGGCTTTGTCCAAGTTCGAGGGTCTGTCCCCTGGAGATGCACAAGGCTAGCCTAGGGCTGACCACCCCCCCTCCCCCCACCGCTTGCCTCCTGCTCCTCTAGAATCACCACCACCACTTACAAAAACAATACAGGCAACAGGACATGGCTTTCCAACAGCAGCCCAGATAAAGTTGGCCGGGTCCCGAGGATCCCAGCCCCCTCCTTCCCGGAGGGGGGGAGGTGACAGCGCCCCCCGCAGCCTCCCCCCGCAGCCGGGCCCAGCCCCCTCCCGGGACTTGAGCAAACTCCCGCGCCCCCTCCCTGGTTCTGCGCGGCTCTCCAGCTGGAGGAGCAGGGCGCCTTGGAGGGCTGCCCGCCACCGGCACCTCCACAGCGGGACGCGCCACAAAGTTAAAACGCTGCGGTTCACGCACCTTACCGGCTCTGGTTAATCGCTCCTCTGACGCGGGATGCGCAGCGGCGGGCGGGGGCCGCCGGAGGACCCTGGAGGCAGGATGGGGCGGCTCGCCTTTTGCACTCTGTGTGTCTGTGTGTGTGTCGGGGTGTGTTTGTGTGGGGTGTGCGCGCGTGTGTGTATGTGTGTGCGCGCGCCTGTCCCTCTCTCTCTCTCTCTCTCTCTCTGTCTTCCACCCCCCCCACCCCAATCTCTGGCTCCCTCTCTCGCTCTCTCTTGCTCTCTGTCTCTGTCTCTCTGTCTCTCCCTCTCTCTCTCAAGGACGAAGTGAAATCCCTCGGCTGGTCATGAGGCGGCTTCGGAGACAACACAAGGCTGGTGCAAATAAATAACAAAAGGCGAAAAAGACAGTGGGAACAATGGGGGAGGCGAGGGCAGCGCTCCAGCCGCCGGTGACCGTGGCCGGCGCGCGCCCCGGGGTGCGGCGGGCGGGGGCGGCGCTGCGCAGGGGCCGGGATTGCTGCAGGTCGTCCCCCAGAACCCGGGGACCACCCTGACCTCCTGCCCGTGGCCGCGCGCCCGCATCCGAAGCCCGGGAGCCCCCTCGCAATCCTCCCGCTCTGCTGCAGCCCAACTGGCTTGTAAATAACGCACCGATCACCCACACCGCGCAGGATTTTTTTTTCCTTTAATCTGCCCTCCACTTAAAGACGAAATGACAGGAGTGGAAGGAGGCGGGTAGGAGAGGGGAGCTCGCTTCTATTCCTGCGCATCGTGTCTGGTCAAGTCCCCTTTGTCAACTTCTTTCCTCGCCCTGTGCCCACCGCCCCCCCCCCGCGTCCCTCCTGCGCCCACCCCTGTGTGCAAACAGGCTTTCATCTGATGGCGCGGGGACGCGCGTGGAGGTCTGCGGGTGTCGGTGGAACCTTCCAAGTGGTCAGTACACCCTGGCTGGAGCGCCGGGAGGTTCTGGTTTTGAAGCCACCACTGCTTTCCAGGTGCTGGGCTCCTCACCCAGGTCCCCGGCTACCTTTTGCGGGCGGGCGTTCTGCACCCTACCACTCCTTGGAGTAGAGGGCTGGAAGAAAAGTTTAGAAGCCCTCTGATCTCCAGCTCTTGGGTGGCTGAACTGATTTGATTCTGTGTGCATTCAGCCAAAAAAAAAAAAAAATCACTGGATGCCCAAGAGTCGGGGGTTGATATTGAGGGCGAGATGAGACTGGGCACTGGGTTCCGGAGCTGCGCCACTCGGGAGCGTGGGTTACATCACCACCAGCAGAAAGTCGGTGGGTGAACCGCCCCAGGCAAGAAGCTGCCTGGCTGATGGAAGCCTGTTCTCTGACAGCTCCCACGCTGGGGCCGGCTTAGCATTGCTCTTCCTGCTTTCAGTGACTTAAAACAGCTGCCAGCAGGGACAGGCTGGAGAGGGGATCCCCAAGAAATCTCTAGTCAGGACTGGGCAGAGATAAGGGCTCCTGCAAGGGTCCAGTAGAGCAGGTGTTCAGGTAACCAGGACCAAGGGACTGGAAGGGATTGGTGGCAAAGAGGGCGCTATAAAAGCAATTCTAGCAACATGTTTTTGTGTGTTTGTTTGTTTGCTTGCTTGTCGTTGCCCGGCCTCTCCTTTGACTTTCCTGGGCTTGGGTGTTCTCCCTCCCCACATCTGTGGTTACCCTGGGAAGAGCATCCACGGCCTGCACAGCACCCCCAGGCACCCCCAGCGTTTCCCGGAGTGACCAATACTGCCAGGACATCAATGACCCTGTTGTTAGCATCTGCAGGGGCTCGACCCTTGGAGCAGCTTGGGAACCAGGCTCAGGCCCTGCCAATCAAAGACCAACCGGCTCTCTCTCTGGCTGACTTATTCCCTGACTCCTGTCCACAGAGCAGTCGTTAGGAAGCAATATGGTGTCTGGGAGCCCAGGACACCCACAAGCTTGGAAAAGGGCTTCTGGATTTCTGCTCCTTCCACTGTTGGTAGGTGGATTGCTAATACTGGGAGTTTTGCATTTGTCTGGAGCTGGAAGTTTCCGGGGAGGAGATGTTTTGACAATTGATTAGTTCGTACCTGCTTTCTAAAAATGGCTAAACACCTTTCCCTTGGAAGAAAAGTGAGAAATGCAAATCTTAATAACTCCAGGCAGATATTTCAAAGTGTAAACACAGCCATTATCCACTCCCACAAAGAGAAGCCTCCCCTTTGACAAATATTTGATAGCATGGAGCCCAGTAATTAAGAGAACAACAATCCCAGAGCTTTGGGGTGGGGGGAGTCTGAATTACCATCTAAGACCTTATAAACTTGGTGATGTTTCGCTGCCCGGTGTGTACTCTTAAACACCTTTACTGCATTCCCATGAGTATTTCACGAGAGAGTTGAAATAGTAATAATCACATAATAAAGATACGAAACTCTTGGATTAATGTGGTCTCCTCACACCTTCCATAAGTGTCCTTTTCTGCCCCAGGCTCTCTGCCCCAACTCCCAATCAGTCACTTACAGGTGTCACCTAGTAGCTCAGTGACAAATGCCTTCTGCCTTCAGTCCCAGTGCTGCGTGGACTCTGAAGAGTCCTGGGCCGGGGAAATGGCTCAGCCAGTGTGCTAAGACCTGGGTTGGTTACCAGCACCCACATCCACTGTGTACAACTCACACTTCCACTCCAGCCGCAATAAGACCCAGCACCTCTGGGCACCTTCACTCTGCTGCCACGCGGACACACAGACACAGACACACAACTAAAAAAAGAAAGAAATCTTACAAAATCGGCAGCTCTTGCCACATGAAGGATGGTCTGTTCTCCTGGTGAGGTGTCTTTCAAAGTTGGCTACTGGAGGGTCAGGCCTACTTTCTCTGGAAGATGAGCAAAAGGCGAACTAGGAACAATTGCAAAATAGCGGCCCCTCCCTGTACTGGTCAGAATATGTGTACGCTTTGTAAAGGGATTGTCATGCGTACATTAATTTCCACAGGGGTTTGAGCTTTCTAGAACATGCTATGAAGAAAGGGGGATGAAGTAGATTCTCTCCCCATGGGTCACCGAAGGTGCCTGCTTAGCCTAAGCCAACCAACCAGAACAGGGCCAGGGCCTCTCTTCAGAGGCCTTACTTCTAGTTACAGCTTCAGGGGCAAGCAGGTGTCCTACTGACAAGGCAGCTGGGTCGGTGGAGAGGGAAGACAGCAAGTTCCCTGGTGACTGAAACCACACGCTCTCCAGACTCAGCCACGGTCATTGTACAGCAACAGCGGGGTTGATCAAAAACTTCCAGTGGGATGCTTATTTGCGTTAAGCTTGAAAAACAAGCCCCACATGGAAGTGGGGCTGTGACACTGAGCGTCAGTGTTTCCATTTTTCAGGCAGGTTCTTAGCCAAACGCTTTCTGAATGTGTTCCTTTCTCTCCCTCACAAGACAGACTTTGCAAGGAGTGTGACATTCCTGCTCTGCAGAGGGGAGAAGGGAAGCTTGGGGAGGCCCAGGGACTCCTCCAAGGCCATGCTGTGTGGCAGCCACCACACCAGGGTGCACATCAGACCTGGCCAGCCCCAGGAAAGCTCAATCCACTTCCCCTTGGCTCCTCCCATATGCCAGGGCCACCACAGTGGCAAATATTAGGTCGTTGCATATGTACTACTCAACATGACAAATTTAAGGTTGGGGTTAGTCGATCGCTTGTCTAGCATGTACAGAACCCTGACCTCTGGTTCCCAACACCGAAACAAGAGCAAAGTGAAACACAAAAGTTACTACGTAAATTCCAGACATGAGCCATGTTGGGAATCTCGCTCACCTTGGTCATCATATAGCTATGAAATAACCAAAACACTATATGTGCACCATACGTTGAATATAGGTGTGTGCGTGTATCTCTGTGTGTATGTGTGTGTGTCTCCAGGGTTTTAAACAATACATACAGAACTGTCTTATTTTGTAGGCTATATAGTATGTGTGCGAATACTTGCCTGTGTTAAATACATACACTTGAAAAGCTAAACCTTGAAATTCACAGACTTAGGTGAGCACTGCTCTTCGCATAATGTGCAAACTCATGCAATCAGTCAGATGCACCCAAGCATGCCTGTCACCATGGTACTTGAGAGGCTGAGGCAGAAAGATCACGAGTTCAAAGCCATCCTGGGCTTCATTGCAAGTACCGAGACATCAGGACTACATAACAAGACCCTCTCAGGAAGAATAAATACCTAAAGTAAGTGACTCCTCAGGATGAGCACGTTGAGTTACCTAATTCCCTCCCATCGTTTCACAGGCATGGAAACAGACGTGGCTGTACAAAACGGAATAGAGCCTGGATTCAAAGCAAGCAGTGAGGGACTTGGTTATACTGTCTTTCAATGTGCACAGAGGCACGACCATATATTTACACACCACAATGTACCTACATATATTCATGGACAGACATAAACTGTTCATATCTAGAAATTATGCCAGTAGCAGTGAGAAACACTTATGGATGGATGGAAAGCACCTATGCTTGAGATACTCATGACAATGTTCAGGCCATCTGAATTCCTTGAGTATAGCTAGAGATATCGGGAAAGTGCTATTAAATATTAGTTATTGGTATGCAATACTAGTTACTGGCCTATGTGCACAATATCCGTTGGTGCATTTTACAGTTATATGTGTTTAACATCAGGAAAAAAAGGGGACTTGGGGACCTAACAATGAAAAGGGAGGAACACAGTCCTCATTCATTCTGTTGCTATGACAAAATATCAGACACAGGGTTACTGCTTATTATTTAATAAAGCTTGACCGGAGATCAGAATGCAAAGCTAGCCACGATAGTTAACCATAGATGCTAGGCAGTTGTGGCACACACCTTTAATCCCAGGACTTAGGAGACAAAGGCAGATGGATCTCTGTGAGTTCAAGACCACCCCAGGATACACGAGAGTGAATCAGTCTAAAGGAGAAACAAAGCTGACGCCTTTAATCCCAGCACTAGAGAGGTCTGTAAGGAAGAAACCAAGGGTCTCGTGTGAGACTCAGTCTCCAGTCACAGGGAAGACAGGACCTCCATTTCAGCCTTGGTAGAGGTAAGAGCTACTGGCTGGCTGCTTTGCCTCTCTGAACCCCAGTATCTGTCCTCTGGGGTTTTGTTACTTCTGCCATACAGGGTAGTTTATAAAAAGAGGTTTATTTATCTCCCAGTCTGCAAAGTCCAAGATGTCTGGCTGTTTCTCCTCCCACGAAGACCTCACACCATCAAAATGGCAGGTGGGAAATTGGCGAGTAGGTGTCCCAGAGAGACAGGCGAGGAGTGTCTCAAGCCGGCCGTTGACAAAGCCCTCCGCCTCTGCTCAACAGGGCCACACCCTATGCCCTGGTACCTTCCATGCCTTTGTTGACCCAGGCACGTCCGTCTGTCACCCACCCAAGCTCTACATTGGGAAGCTCAGCCTCAGCACAACTCTGGGGGAGACAGACATGAGCCCATAGCAGAGCACAGAAATTTCTGAGAAGAAGTGAGTGAAGCAAGACAGCAGATGTAACCCTTTCCCAGCGATGGGCTGCCTGTTTATTTCTTAAATTAGGGTAGGGTTCCCCACTCCTCCCAGCAGCAGGAGAATAATGTTAAACGTTGATGCAAGTTCAGTAATTATGTACTCAAAACCCTGACCTCCCTTCGAATGAAACCTAAAGCATTTGATAAGAATTTGAGATAGAGGAATGATTTGTTTTGTTTACCCCATGGCTATTTTCATCTGTCTCTACAGAAGTGAGGTACATGTCAATTTTGTGGGCAGTGAGCTCCAAAAACACCAACAGCTTTAGAAAACTGCTTTTAGTATCTGTATTCTCTCTCTCTCTCTCTCTCTCTCTCTCTCTCTCTCTCTCTCTCTCTCTCTCTCTCAATATGACATCTGGTGTCACATAAGGAAGGAACAGTCACCAAGGACAGCTTCCAGCATATTTCACAATCTCCCAGAATGCCCCACAATTTCCAAGCACGCTTTATAGTCTCCCAGCATACCTCATCTTAACACACATCCTGAGTATTAACTATCCCGACTTAATTAGCCCCTTAAGGAAAACTTGAAAAAGTTGCCTACTACGCCAGCACTTGGTAGGCTGAGGCAGGAGGATTGCTGTGAATTCAAGGCCAGCTGGCATTGCCTAGTTGACTTCAAGCTAGCCCGAGCTACAGTATAAGATCTTGCCCAAGGCAAGTTAGCTTACAGGTAAAAGTGTGCTAAAGACACGAGTCGGTGAAAACAAAGAACGATCTCTCAGACATTGTCCCCTCCCTGTCCATGCACACACATCACACACACAACAGTAATGACAGCTTCCCAACAGGAACACTGAGCATGGTGGTGCATCGTGGCCATTGCAGGACTAAGAAGACTAAAGCAGGGTGGGTACCATTCAAGACCAGCTTAGCCTACATCCTGAGTTCCAGGCCAGCCTGGGCTACAGCGTGAATGTCTGAAAAGTAAATAAAAACAAAAACTACAACCCCCTATGACTGAGATACCACACACAAAGCTCTCACTGAGAGGAAAAAAATAGAACTTCTGAAAGCCTATTACGGATACACATGTTTTCACTTAGAAACTACTATGAAATTGAGTGTTCTTTCATTTAAACGTCCCCCTGTGGTTCCGCAAATTAAAGATTGGTAGTGCGGTATTAGCAACCAAGAGCAGGACCAAGCTGAACTGGTTAAAGACAGCTGGTTAAACTGCCAACAATCGTTTCTGTAGCTGAAGCTGGCCGAAAAGCAAGGATGCTTAAACATTTCTCTGTAAATCTAATTTTTTTAAAGCTTATCCACTTGAGCGTGTGTCTTAAAAAGAACTTGTGTGTGTGTGTGTGTGTGTGTGTGTGTGTGTGTGTGTGTGAGGCACAGTTCTAGGAAGGAAATAATGCAGAAAGCCCAGACGCTTTCTGAACTCCAAACCACAACCACGCTGCTCTCATTAGTGAGAGGGGTTTATTACACTCACTGTTAATTTTTTTCCTTCCTGGGACAAGAACCAGAGGGAGTAACAAAATTAGTTCTAGGCAGATGCAACAATGTGCGCTCACCACATCTTGTCCCTTAACCTACAGGGTTGCTTTATTTATTCATCCACTTATTTATTCAATTTGACTTGTCAACGATCACTTTGGATAAGGAGCATACAGTGTGGCAGTGTGTGTGTGGGGGGGGTGGGCCTTAAATGCTAATGCCGTCTCTCTTGAGTGTCAGAGCCAGAGGACGGAGAGACGGGCCACACAGCGCCGTCTTCTGAACGTGAGTGACGCGTCTGCCACAGACACGAGCTCACAGCAGCTTAGTCACCTGCCCAGGCTCAGCACAGGTGGGGCAGAAAAGCAGGAAGACCCAGCCCCACCAGTGCTATTGGGAGTGGACGGTTTCTGAGAAGGGTGGGGTCCCCTTGCTCCCGTGGATGCCCACACCCCTCAGAAAGTTTGAAAGGGAAAAAGAAGTTGGGAAGACATGGAAAGAGCTGGAAGGAGAAAATGAGAGCCATACGATCAGATTTCATTGTATACAGGAATGAAATTTTCAGGAGTAAAGGGAAACTATTTAATCATCTTTCTTAATATGTGAATTGACCCCCCCCCCAATCTCAGCCCTCTTAACACATTCTTTGTTCCCTATGGTCCAGCGTTTTTCCTATAAATACGTGCATCGACGTTTTAGAACTTTACAGGCACATACACATACTCCCGGCACTCAGAAGCCAACATAGGAAGATCAGAACTTAGAAGCCAGGCAGGAGCACGAGGAAAGACCAAGCCCAGCCTGAGAACGGGGCTACAGCTGGAGGTAGAACGTTTGCCCAGCATGCCTGGGGCTCCAGGTTCTCTCTCCAGTACTGCCCAGGAACAGAGCTGTCAATCAAGGTCATAATTGTGTATACACATATGTGTGTATATGCAGATGTGGGGTGGGTCTCAGAGGACAACTTGGAAGAATTGGTTCTCCCCTTCTGCTCTGTGAGGCCTTGGGTATCAAAGGCGGATTGTTGGGCTTGGTGGTCGGCACCCTTGCCCTCTGACCCATTCTGCTAGTCCAAGGTCACACATTAGAAGCTCCTAATCCAAGGTCACATATTAGAAGCTTCTAGTCCAAGGTCACACATTAGAAGCTCCAGCCCCATTAGTGTGTAAGTGTTAGAACTGTGAAGGGATGGTGACATCTGCCTCCCTTACTTCGTTTCAGACATGTAGTAAAGTGTTACCAATCACATCATCTGCTACAATATGTATCATGTGGTGAAACGTGTTGGGCAAATTAAAGTTTGAAAAGCATACACAACAAAAAAGGTAGTTTTTTAAAAAATCACTAAAAAATGTCCTTGATCTAATCTCTGCAAACTGTTTAAAGAGAGCAATTAATTTCTCCATCTCAGGATATCTGGGACCTCCAGGCCCTGTCTTCTCGGGATTCTGATGGAATTTATAACTTTGCAGAACCGGAGATTGGCCTCATGGCTTCATGCATGCCAGGTAAGCATACTAACACTGAGTTACATTGGCTTTTATTTATTTGTTTGTTTGTGTGTTTGTTTAAACACAGGGCTAGCCTGAAATTCACCAAGAAACCAAGGCAGGCCCTGGATTCATTCAGCATTCTGAGTATTGGGATTACAGGCATGCACTGTCATGTTTGGTTTAAATTTGTAATTTAAAAGATAGGTTAAATGTTTTTTTTAAAAGCATTAATGTACTTTGTACCAAACTATCTGCATAGCAAAAATGACTCTTTCCAGACAGTTTTGCTCTGGGATAGTGTTATTAATTCGATTATTATTCTACTGCTGTGCAGCTATTTCTTCAGAATTCAAACACTCCCTCCCAGAGAGATGGGGGAAGGGGGTTTTCTCATGAGACACTACCAGCAAACTTACAAGGCCCAGGAAGTTCATAAAGTTACAAGACTCACTAGATCCCACCCTAAGGTTACATAAGCAGCAAGCTCAGCTGGGGAGCCCAGTCTCTTCCATGGAATTCCTGCAGTTTGAACGGGGAGCTCCAAAGGTGTGGCTTTCACCCTGGGGTGGATTTTTGCTGAGGCAGCGGACTCTTAACTCATGCATGCTCCCAAAGATAGCACCCGTAACACACTGGTTCATTAAAACAGACTTGGGTGGCATCATTTCTTCGGTCCGTTTTCAGTGTCCATTCTAGGGTGGATAGACATTTCCTAGAGTCTTCCCCAGGCAAAGTCACATGGAAGCTCCTGACGGGAGACACAGGACACGCTCCACATGGAACATCAACTGCCTGTCAGTGCTTATCCTGGGTGCTAGAGATGCAGTCAGTGGCAAAAATTCCTCACCGGAAGAAGTCGGAAACCCTACAGGAGCAGGATGGGGATGACAGAAGGAAGCAGGACCCCAGAGGTCAGCGGGGAGCCAATGTTTAAAGAAGAAAGAGTGTGAGGAAATCCTGACTGACTAGGGATTGCACTGAAACAGGATTTTATTTTCTCCGGAAAAAAAAAAACTTTCCAAAATGGTGAGGGTTTTTTCTTCTATGAGTTCAGGGTCGGTGAGCTCCACAGTTTCTGGGTCCTGCCTCCAGACAGCCCTCTACATGCAAAAGGCAAGCTCTGGCTGTCTCTCTCTGGAATGAAAACTCTCCAGAGAGCTGCAGGGCAAAACCCTGCCAACACCTCAATCAGACACATCGGGCTGCGCTATAAAATTATTTCCCGGGGACAGAAATAATGGACCTCTAGCGAGAGGAGCTTCCATGTAGCCCCCACAGCCTGAGTTTGATCCCTGGATCCCACACAGTACAGGAGAGAACCCAGAGGTTTCCTATGATCTCTACACACACGCATGTGCATAGAGTTAATTTTCCAAAGCATGTTAAAAAAATCTATGTCTAGGAGTACTGCTTCAACTACCCATCTCACTGTAAGAACACACAGACCAGTGATAGCCAAGTCTATGCTAAGCTCTCTGTTTGCCTTTGCTCACTTATTATTATAAGGATCACGTGACATGACAGCCACGACAGTGCTTGGTGATCTTTAAAGATGATGGCACTGGACTCTACCGACTTACAAAACGTCAGTGGCTGTCAGAATAAAGGTGGTATGTCCTCACAGAAATAATGAAGCTATAGAATTTAGAGATTCTTGGGCAGTTTGCTTATTTGTTTATGTATTCATTAACTTGTTTTTGAGACAGAGTCTCAGGTAGACCAGAACAGCTTCGTCCTTGCTTTATAGTCTAAGATGGCCCTGAACTTCTGATGCCCCTGCCTCCTTCTGGTGTCACGGGTGCGTGCTACCAGGTCCAGTGCTGGGTTTAGAGCCCAGAGCTTTGTGTATGTAAGCACCCAATCCAGTGAGCTCCAGCCCACCACAGCGACCACCGTCAATGAGACTGGGAAAGATGTGGCTGGACAAACACCCGCTGCCACTTGCCGTGTTGCGGAAACAGCATTAAGAGCACTAAACCGCAGAGACCGGCCCACACCTGTGAAATGCATCTTATATTTCAGAGAAGGGAAACGTCACCATGAAAAGTGAAACTGACTCAGCGAATCAAAGGTGAGAAAAGCGTCAGGAATCCAGACACAAAGACGAGGTCTGTTCTCTCCTCCATATCTGAACGCATAAAACCAGCCAACGGGAAGTCCACGCACAGACGTTTTAAGACTCGGAGCCCTTTAAGTTGAATTTCCTTCAGCGGGCCAGCATCTGCATTGGAGCTCATCATCGTTCGGCGCCACGGTTTGTGGAGGAGGAAGCTCCCCTTAGGCACTGTCAGAACTGCTAACCTTGGCCTTGCTGCTGCAAATGGAATCTTAGAAATTGAGCCTATGGTTATGTAGCTCCCAATCATGCAGAAGCTTTTTAAAGTCGCTCGCCCTGTCTTCTTTCTAAGCGCCAATACCTCAGCAGAGGCTCAGACACGGAGGGGGATTAACGCCTGTGAAAATAACGTTTAAATAAACAAGGTGGTCTTTTAAGATGCTGTCTTAAGTGACAGTTGAAAGCTCCCCCCTACCCGTGTCTTTTTAATTTTGATACTTTGCAAAAAAGAAAACTTTCTTTCTCTGGGGACCACTTTCATGTCGGACTAATCCACGCAATTGTCTATACTGCATGTTGCTCCTGGCAAGAGGCAGGAGAGGCCCTGCATGCAAGGACAGTGGTAGCTCGCCAGGCCAAGCCACAGGGAGGACAACCCACAGCTCCCAGACCTTAGCCACCGGCTCAGGGCAAAGAGCAGAGAATTCGGACACTAAGAATCTGGAAGTAAGAGGTGAATCTTTAGAAAGCATCTCCAACTTTATTGTCTCTATCTTAAGAACAGCGTGGTCAATAAAAGTGATAACAAGAAATGAACACTTGAGGCTAAAGAGACGGCTCAGTAGCTAAGAGCACTTGCTGCTCTTGCAGAGGACTGAAGTTCCCAGAACCCACATCAGGTGACCCACAAATGGGTGTTAACTACAACTCCAAAGGACCCAATGCTCTCTTCTGGCCTCCCAACCCTACCATAATCACACACGCATACACATATACACACACATAAAAAGAAACTTAAAAGAAAAATAAGACAGAACCCTTGTGTGTATGCATTCACTCTGCTAAGCCTTGATGTATATTGTATCTTTTATCTTCACAGTTATCTCTATATTATCACTAAGGAATCTGGAGTATAGACAGGGCAAGAAACTGTTTCAAGATTACCTCCCTGATATCTTCTATATAGAAATGCTAGAACTGCCAAAATAATGCTAAATCCCAGGTGGTATGTATTGTGGTTAAAAGTGCTTGCTGCTCTCGCAGAGGTCCTGAGTTCATTTCCCAGTGATTCATATCAGCAGATCTCAGCCGCCTGTTATCTTCCACTCCAGCGCCCTCTTTTGCCCTCCACAGGCACTGCACTCACAGGCGCATACACTCACCAGACAATCACATAACCAAAAGTAAAATAAATCTTTACAAAAATCAAGCAACGTGTACAGAAAAGTTTACATTATTTTACAACTGTAACACTCTTTAGATTTGCAATCATAAGCAGAAAGAAATCACATTATGAAATATGATTCCAAATGGACTTGTGGCTTCAGTTGATGCCGAGAAAGCTGAGAAGCTATCACTCCAATCTGTAAAGCAAGAAAAAGCTTTAACAAAAACAACAATTAAAACTTAGCTACAAGAAAGTGCCATGGGTTTACCAAGAGTGGTGAGGAAAGTCTCACTTCTAGGAAAACCATCATTTTAAAGTCTGTATACATGGGGCATTCAGAATCACGGCTGGTAACTGCATCTCTGAATCGGATGACACTGGACATGTACATCTATAGAGAGGACTCATACTGGTCACTGATAAATTATTGGAGTCCATGTGGGAACCACAAGGGGAGTGATGAATTGCCCTCACCTTGGTAGACTTGACATGGAGGAGCCCCACTGGAATCTCACAGTGTCCTACAGTTGCTCTGGCTCCAACAGGAATGGCCTACAACCAACCACAGCAAAACAGTGCACCAGGGCCTCCTCCATGGCAGAAAGGCTTCACCAGAACCTTATGCTCACTGGGAGAATGGCACCCTCCATTCCAGTGTGTTACCTTTCTTCTGTTCCCTTAGTTGGTAAACCATAGATAGCTACCAGCCCTGGACAAACAGATCTAGAGACTTATAGCCAGAGAAGGGAGTGGAGGTTATATGGGGAGGAGACATTGTAACAGAGTAGACAAATTTGTGCATATTTCAATCCCCAAATCTAGGGTGCATTTTATCTGAGTGTGTGGAATTTTCTCCATGCCCATACATCCTACCACCACCATAAAAGGACGTCACTAAAGAACGAAAATTGCAGACACTTGGAAGAACCCCCAGGGAGGCCCAGTTCTGGAAAGGAAATAACGTCAAACACAATAATTTTTAATTTGAAGATTCTGGCAGTATTGCTGAAAGCAGACATAAGCCTAAATATGGATTCATCAAGATCTGAGTTCAGTCCACATGAGGAGTAACTTCCAAGATTGCCCCTAAAGAATATTAGTTGGTTTTCCAACTATACTTTCCCAGCCTACTGCAAATAGACTGAAAGGCCCCGTATAAGTAGGAGAACTTCATGACCATACTCCATCACCAGAAACGTGCCAGAGTCTCATGACTTGGAGATAAGCAGGTACAGTATGGACACATGTCCCCACGTGCATGCATGCCTGTCTGTCTGTTGTCTGCCTGTGTGTGTGTGTGTGTGTGTGTGTGTGTGTGTGTGTGTGTGTACTTCTGGCACACGGTGTCTGGCACACAGGGATCTTGCTTGCACCCAGGACCACACTTCTGTTAGCAAGTCCTCCAGCACATTCCATCCTGTAGTATTCCAGCTCACTGCTTATTTTCTTTGGCCCTTATTTCATATCATGGCTGATTCTCACACACCAAGACCAGGTCATTTCTATAAGGAATTCAACTTTAGACATCAAGACCCAAGAGCAAAATGATGTGAAAAGATAAACCAAGCTAAACCAAACTACAAGAAACTGGAATGGCTATGCTGATTTCAAATAAGTTCAACTCCAGAAAAACAAAGGCTATTTGGAATCAAGAGGGACCTCGAAATGAGAAAAGGACCAACTCTCCAAGAGGACAGAGATCTGAAGGATATAAACATCTAACATGTGTTGCAAAATGTATGAGACAAAAGCTGATAGAAGAGAAAGGCAGACAAATTCAAACATAATTCAAAAGCAATTTCTCAGTTTCATCTAAATTATATAGTTTATGGACTATAACTTTTTCATGTTATTCCTTTATCATCAGAATCAAATTCAGACAATTACAAGAAGATGGCTTGGGGCTTCACCAACCCTGTGTCAATAACCGAGAGTTTCATAGGCAGAAAATAAGCAAGTATATAAATGACCCAAATGGCAGTATTAGTCAACTTGGTCTAACTAACATTTATGGAATAGTCAATCCAAGGGCATCAGATACAATCATCTTAAGCTGCTACAAAACATGCACCAAGACTGACCCCATGCCAAGTTCATAATACTCAACAAATGGAAAGGTCTAAAAATTATACAAAGTGCCGGGCGTTGGTGGCGCACACCTTTAATCACAGCACTCGGGAGGCAGAGGGAGATGGATCTCTGTGAGTTTGAGGCCAGCCTGGTCTACAGAGAGAGTTCCAGGACAGCCTCCAAAACAATACAGAGAAACCCTGTTTCAGAAAAAAAAAAGAAAACAAAAAATAAAACAAACAAAAATTATACAAAGTATTTATCAGACAAAACAATAAGGCCCACATGAATATTACTGCCCAAAACAACATATTTATTAATTCAAATCACACTTTTACGCCATGCATCAACCAAAGAAGTCATTTAAGAGAACTAAAAAAGAACTCCAAATGACTGAACGTGACATCACAACTTACTATAACCTAGTACTTAAACAACTGAGCTAACCAGGCAGTTCAGTCACTAAATGTATACCTCATGGAAAAAGAAATACTTAGAGGGAAATTTGCAAGTTCAAAAACCAATAATTTAGCTTAACTTAGAAAATGAGAAAGACTGGAGAAAATTAAGCCTAAACCAATAAGAGAAACAATATTATATCAGAAATTAGTGAAATTCAAAATAGTGAGTCAAAAAGAAAATAAACAAAAACAAAAGCTGGCTGTTTATTGTTGATCTATTCTCTGGCCTAGCTTTCCAAGAATAAAAAGGAAAGGCATAAATTATTAATTTCAGAAATGTAACAAGAGAAAACACTACCAATCTCATGAAACAAAATAGAGAGATAAATAACATGAAGCATTATAATCCATAAATTAGATAATCTGATGAAACAAATCAAGTCTACAAAAGATTCACATGCCAAAATGCACACAAGGAGACAGGATGAACCTCAATAGACTCGCCTACTAAGGCGACTGGACAGATAATTGGTACCTTCCACAGGGAAGCACCAAGCACGGATGGACGGTTTCATTGATGACCCTACCAAACATTCGATAAAGGAATGCTAGCATCTTCTCCACAAACTCCCCCACAGAAAATAGAAGCATGGATTGGCTCAGTGGCTCAGAGTGACTGCTACTCTTGTAGAGGACCATAGTTCAGTTCCCAGCACCTGTGTTAAGAAGATCACAATCTCCCATAACTCCAGTTCTGGGGAATCTGGTGCACCGGCCTTCCGTTATTCAAAGGTACCCGAATGCATGCACAGGCACAGGCATGCTCAAAATTAGAATAAGAAAGCTGAGCAGAATGGCCACTCCCCCATGAATTCATTCCATGGAGCCAGAATTACCCTCACACTAAAACCAGGCAAAATCATTACAAGAAACAAAAGCAAAGGTCACTACCCCCTGTGAGCACAGATATAAATATCCTCGACTTCCTAGGAAGATAGGGAACAAGAAGTTGCCTCCACATGTGCAGTCAAGGAACAGAGTCAGAATAAGGAGGAAAAGACACTATTCTGATGAGGAATGCATCAGAAACTCACAAAGTGTGCAGCAGATGCCTGAGAGGGGGGAAAAAAGGAGTGAGTCTGCCTCTCACAGCTCCAGTCCACATGGCTCAGAGGGAGGAGGGGAAAGAGCCCACATCCAGAAGCTTCTCAACCTGTCTCTGAGTTGTACTGGGTACTGGACCACCCGGAGTACATACACTGCACGTTAAGAGGACTCCCAATCAAAGTTGGACTAGAGGCCCAAACCAACAAATGTGCAAATCAAAGCACAAAGCCCAGGAAACATCAAAAGGTAACACAACAAAACGCCTCCAAAGATTGTGCCACCTACAGAGGAAGAATTCAAATGTTTACTTGTAAAACCAGTTGAAAATGTCAAAGAGAATACAAACAAGCAAATGAATGAAGCAATGAGAGCAGTGTAAGACCCAGAGAAGGAAGCCAGCAATAGAGGTAAGGAAGATGACCAACAAATGTGAGACAAATCCATTGGTGATATTAAGATTTGGGGGGAAAAACATCAGAAGTGTTGGAAATTAAAAAATTGATAAATTAAATAAAAAGTCATGCAATGTGTCACCAACAGATAGACCAAGGAGAAGGAAGGAAGTAACTGAGATAGAGGACAAGACCAAGGAAATACTTCATTAAGACATAAATAAGAAAAATGTCTAAATATATGATTTGGATCACCACAACTTCTGAAACATCTGGGGACGAAGAGAATAAATCTAAGAATCCATGGTGGGAAGAAGGAACTAAAATTTAAACAACAACAACAACAAAAACAAAAAAGGACACATGGAACCCACCCAATGAATTGACAGCAGGTTGCTTCCTAAGTCCAGAAAAGAAATGTGCATCCAAGCATCAATGAAACTTACAACCCTCAATAGACATGACCAGGGAAGAAATCTTTCATGTCACATCACAGCCAAATACCCACAGGACAAAATGAAGGAAGGGTACCAGCGGTCAAACATCAAAGCCATGAGAAGGAAATGCTAACTCACATACAAAGGCAAACACTTCAGAGTAACGCCAAACCTCTCAACAGAGAACGCTAAAATCCAGGAAAACATGGGCGATGTTTCAAACCCTGAGAGTATAACCACCAATCGAAATCACTCTCTGTGTGCACCAGATGCAGCTGTGCACACCTTCAATCCCCGCAGCCTTGGGGCAGAAACAGGTGGATCTCCATGAGTTTGAAGACAGCCTAGTCTACATGAAGAGGTCCAGGCCTGAAAGGGCTATATATTTAGATCCATCTGAGAGAGGGGGGGGGAGAGAGAGAGAGAGAGAGAGAAGAAAGAAGAGAGAGAGACAGAGAGAGAAAGAGAGAGAGAGAGGGGAGAGAGAAAGAGACAGAGAGAAAGAAAGAAAGAAAGACAGAAAGAAAGAAAGAAAAAGAGAGGAGAAAGAAGAGAGATAAAGAGAGGGAAAAATAAAGAAGAGAAGGGAGAGAGAAAGAGAGAGAGGGAGGGAGGAAGGAAGAAGGAAGGAAGGAAGGAAGGAAGACTACTGTATCCAGCAGTTTTGTCTTCAAACTAACAAACACTTTTTAAGGTAAGCATAAGCCCAAACAACTCATAACTGCTGAGTCGACATTTTAAACACAGAGGGAAAAGGATCATCATAATCAGGAGAGAACTAGGTAGAATAAAATTCAAGAGAATAATAGATAAAGAAAGGTGTTGACGAAGATTTCTGTCCCAACCCATCCAGCAGCTGTTCTGTTCCAAATAAACACACAGAGGCTAATATTAATTATAAACTGTTTGGCCTATGGCTCAGCCTCTTCTTGGCTAGCTCTCTCTTAATTATCAACCCATTTCTATTTAACTATGTATTGCTGTGAGGCTGTGGCTTACCCGCCAGGCTCCAGCATGTTACTCCTTTGGCAGCTACTTGGAATCTCCCTCTGTTCTGCTCCCTGTCTTTCTTCTTCCCAGAATTCTTCTAGTCTGGTTGACCCACCTATACTACCTTCCTAGCTACTGGCCAATCAGCATTTATGCATCAACCAATAAGAGAAACATATTCACAGCATCCATAAGGACATCCCCCATCACCTCCTCTTTTCTGCCTGAATGAAAAGGAAGGTTTTAACTTTAACATAGTAAAATTATATATAACAAAACAGTTCTCAAACAAGAATTATAATTACAATATTTAGTCCACTAACATTTGGCAAAATTTAAAGAAAACATTCTATCATCTATTCATTGTTGTGAGTCTAAATTTTATATGTAACTTATCTTTTATCATAGCTAAGGAAAACCGTAACCATAACTATCTGTCTTCAACTCCATCAAAGACCATAGAAGGATAATACATAAACTCTAGAATTGACAGAGACATCTTGCTTCCTGGACAGTCACCCAAAGCTCTTCTGTAATGTTGGGGTATCCATTTTTAGCCTACAGGCCTAGTGTATCTGTCAGACTTCTCAGTGAAGCAGGAAATCTGAAACTGTCCACCTGAATTGGCAGTTTGTCAGCCATTTTTATCTGTGTCCTGAAGAATGTCTGGCAGACTCGTCCATGAAGCAAGAACCTTGAAGGACTGCCTCATCTTGTTTTTGCAAGTTCAGTAGTCACTTTCCTGTGGGTTCTGCATGTCCAGTTAATACAGCATACAGTCAAGCAGTCCAGGCAACAGCAGTTTCTTGCCCAAATGGTTAGTCTCACTATACTGAAAGCAAACTCCATAAGGATCTTCTTCGATGCCCATCTTCCTCCTGAAGTAATTGGTTTGTTTTTGTTTTTTTCAAGAAAGGGGAGGTAGGAAGGCCTCTATCATGTTCATCACAATAAACCAGTAAGTCTCTAATATGAAAACGAGAGAAAGATAAGACCAATCAATGATGGAACCAACTAGAAAAACAACCAAAAATGTTACAGGAGTTAGCAAACATCTCTTAATAGCAACCCAAAATTCAAACAGTTGCAACTCTCCCATAAAAAAAGATGTAAGCTGAACTGGATTTTAAAAAAATAGTAAGATCCAACTATCTCCTGTCTCTGAGAAACACATCTCACTGGCAAAGACACTGAAGGGATGCACTTCAGTCCATCAAGCAAATGCAAGCATAGAACAAGTTAGCATCACTATTCTAATGCCAGATCAAGCAGACTTCAGTCCACAATTACAAGAGATGGAAAGGACCACTTTTCTAGAGAGTAACCTATCAAAAAGATATGACAAGTGCAAATATATAATGCACTGGACATCAGGGCTCCTAATTTCATAGAATAAGTATCAATGAACAAAACGAGTAGACAGTCCCTGACACAGTAGTGATGACTTCAATGCCCCACTTTCATCATAATCTGTGAAGACGCTTTAGAGTCTATCTGCACCACAGGTCAAGGAGACATAACAGACATTTACGGAACCTTTCTTCCAAAGACTGTAGAATACATATCCATCCATGCCTGTAGCCCCAGGAACACTCTCTAAAACAGGACAATTTCAGGCCATATAGCAAGTCTTTAAAAACTCAAAACAAGTTGTTCTGTATCTTATTAAATCAGAGTGAAATAAAACTAGAGAAAAAAAAACACTTAAGAAAACGTTGGAAAATCAAATCTGGCCATGGGAAATTGATGCAAAGCTAGGTCAACCAAAAGAACTCAATCATTGCTCTGGGTGCAGTGGCACACAGATGCCATCCCAGTACCTGAGAGGCTGGGCAAGAGGTTACCATCGGTTCAAGGCCGACTTGGGCCATACAGTGAATTCCAGGCCCTGGAGAGAGAGAGAGAGAGAGAGAGAGAGAGAGAGAGAGAGAGAGAGAGAGAGAGAGAGAGAGAGAGAGAGAGAGAGAGAGAGAGAGTCTCTGAGGGAGAGAGAGAATGAACTCACTCAACAGGCTGAAAATAATTATAGAATCACATCAATTAATACATAAACTATTCCATAGATCCAAATAATTTGAAAAGAACATGATAGGGCTTGTGAGATGTCTCAGCAGGTACCAAGCCTAAAAACCTGTGTTTGACCCCCAGAATTCTCAAGGTGGAAGGAGAGAACTGACTCCCACAGGTTGTTCTCTGATCTCCACCTGCATGTACACGTGCACATGTAAGCACACATGCACACACACACAATAAATAAATGTATAAATTAATAAATATGCACATACACATACATGCACACGCAAAAAACAGAATGAATTAATAAACAACTTTTAAAAGGTTAAAGCTCCACCTTAAAAAAAAACAAATTGCAAAATTAAAATTAAGAATTTTTAAAATCCTAAGCTGACTTTCTGATCAAAAGTGAGCAGTGAGTAGTTTTTCAGTTAGCACTAAGAGCACTTGAATGAAAACAGTATTCAAAGCAGAAAGAATTGTTTAATAATAAATGTTAAACCATTGGTTTCTTCTGCTTTTTAATTATCAAGAGAGTCTACCTATTGGGATGTAAGAGGCCCTCTAAAAATCTGGCAAAAGATAGTGACCCTCTTCCACCAAAACACAAATATTCCAAAAATGTACTCATATTGCTGCAGGGATTTCCAGCTTGATTTTACTGTTTTAGAAGACCATCAGCCTTAGTTACATTCCTTTTCATTGTATGCCAAGTTTGCTTTGGAGAAGAAACTTTGAATATCCTACTATTCTGTTTATTTTTTTTAAAGAAACCATTGTTGAAAATTGCAAGATTTCACATTTTCCTGGGTATTTTATCCCATCGCTTGATCAAGGTTGAAATGCAAAACATAAAATAAAAATTAAAAAGCCCTTTTTTAGAAAAGCATCTCTTAAAGCCTGGAGAGGTGACTCATTGGTTAAGAGCACAAACTACTGTTGCAGAAAACCCAAATACAGCTCCCAGCACCGACATGGCTGTGCAAAATCACCCATAACTCTAGTTCCAGGAGATACAATGCCCTCTTCTGGCACCTGAGGGTACTGCACACATGTGATGTACATAAACTCATGCAGTACACGGACACAGACATTAAAAAAAAAAAGCAACTCTGCAGCAATAACTAATCCAGTTAGCTAAATTTCATTTTTTTCCTAATTGGGAAGTATCATCTGATCCTGGTCTTAAATTCACGAATGACTACCCTTCCATAAAGCGCTGTTTCCGACACCGAGGCGTTTTGGACATGCTTTGGGTGGGGAGCACATAGATCCTCCATCACTGGACGGACGGATTACACATGTTGCCCTAGTCCTGTGTGTTACGTACGCTCACTTGGAGTCTGTGAGCCGTGAATTGAAACAAGCGTTCTGTTTTTTTTTTTTTCAGAGATCAAAGAGAATGAAGATCTGATCAGTTACCAGAGACGCCAACAAGCAACCAAGGTCGGGGAGAGAACTCTGTGTGAGCATTGCCTTAATCAGTCTTGCCTCTGTGGCTTCAGCGAGGAGAAAGTACAGCAGGTTGAGGATACAATCCGTGAAACCGCCCGACACGCTCAGATCTGAAGACGATAAGCACACATCAAAAAGAAGGGGGCGGGGACTGTAAAAGAATCATGAGTACTTCTTAAGGTTGCATAAAAAAATTCAAGGTCCAGAATAAGTAGCAATTCCGGGGGAAGAGAAAAATTCTCCGGAGCTGACAAAACGGAATTTTCAACTACTTGGACATTAAAAGGAGGTCTCCTGCTTCCGGATGGCACATGTAATTCCAATGGGAAAGAAAGCCGGTAGACGGGCAGTGGAATTCTTCCTCTATTTCCACCTTTGCACTGGGAAGAAGTCTCTTCTCTTCGGAAATGGGCAGTATGTGGTCAAGGCAGACAAAAGACAGCTGCCACCCAGACTAGGTGACAACAGGGACACTGCACCCACAGCCCTGAAACAGCCCAGCTCTTTCAGTCCAGATGACTCACATCCCAGGGACAACAGGAGCCCGTGGAGGGCTTGTACACACTGTGGTGATTTTCAGGTGTCAATCACAGTCACATAAGCACCCTCATATGACACTTCCTGAGACACGTCATCAAGGGAAACAGGAGGGAATGGGTATCGCACAGACTTTGTGCATAGAAACGTGTGCTTACCTACATTTCAAAACGTGAAAAACTGAAAGACAAACCAATAAATAATGAGACACCCACAGCCCGGGGCCAGGACAGGGACAATAGAGGAAGTGGAGGCGAGAAGAGAAGCCCAGGTAGACGAACAATAACGCATGGAACCACAAACACATGAGTGTCTAACGGAAATGCGATTCACATGCGTGATGCCGGCTTCTTAAACCGTGAAGCAAAGTGAAATCATGGAATCTGCAGGAAATAGGTGGAAATGGAGGTGATTGTGTTAAGCAAATGTTAATTGAAGAAGAGAAAGAGGGAAGGAAGGAAGGAGGGAGGGAAAGAGGGAAGGAAGGAAGAAAGGAAGAAAGGAGGAAGGGAGGGAGGAAGGAAGGAAGGATAGGAGGGGGAAAGGAAGAGCAAGCCAGATTAAGACAAATGTTCCGTGTTTTCTTCCCCATGCAGAATCTAGATCTAAGGGTGTGTGAGTGACTGGGGAGGGGGCATGAAGTAGAAGAGGAAAACAGAGGGTGGTGTGGGGAATAGGAGAAGGAAAGGAAACCACAGGCAGGGAAGGGTGACTCCCTAAGAGAAGGGTGGGGCAGGTTGGTAAGGAGTGGGGAAGAATAAGAACACAGTATAACGATCTACACATTTGAAAACACCATGATGAAACCCATCATTTGTCATCAAGTCAGTAAAGAAGAACACACACGCACACACATGCACGCACACACACACACACACACACGCACGAAGGCACGCACGCACGCACAGATAGTCCCCATCCACGGATATGTGGAATTCAGTAGAAAACTGCATGCACTTTGTTCAAAATCGTTGCAGATTACATATGATTTTCCTTCCTTGTGTTTTGTTATTGTTGCTACTTGTTTGTAAAGCACTTCTTGTAGGGGTGTGCCCACAAGGGGCGTGGACAGTATTGTGACCTCACCCCTACAACTTCTGACTTTTTCCTTCGTTTGTGTGTCAGTACTCACGTGTACGTGTGCATGCAGTAGCTCTTGCCGCAGGACACTAACAGAAATCAGAAGGCAACTTACAAGAGTTGGTTGTCTTTTCCACCATGTGGGTCCCAGGGATCAAGCTTGGGTGATCAGGGAAGGCAGCAAGTGTCTTCACCCACTGAGCCGTCTTGGTAGACTCATGAAAAGTATAAAGATTTTTAAAAACATTTGTATTAAGTGTGGGTGTCATAAGAGTGCACACCAGATCCCCTGCAACTAAAGGTACGGGTGGTTTTCAGGTGGGCACCCAGAACTGCGCGTGGGGCCTCTTCAAGAGATGGGAGTAAGTGCTCTTAACATCTGAGCCCTTTCTCCATCACCCTGCTAAAACTTTTAATACCCAAGAGCACTTAATGGAGTGTGGAGCTTTCTAAGCAGACGCCCCTGTGAGGCTGCTCAGGCTGCCGTGTGAATCATAGGCATGACATCCATGGCCCTCCGCACAAGCATGCGCACATTGCACATACATGCATGTATTCACCGGCACGTATACCTCTTGGGTGCAAGCATGCCTGCAGAGGGCCTCCATCCTTGAACTCAGTAACACTGGTGATGCAATTCCTGGGCCCCGCCACGGACACAGTATATCGCTCCTCCTATCGCCTTAATCTGGGACACCCTCTCCTTCCTGGGTCATCTCTTGAGAGTTGTCCCCCTTTCCACACCATCCCCTTTATGTTTTAATAGACTACATCAGGAGCAATGATTAAAAAACAGTCTAAGTTAATTAATGGGGTGCAAGTTATATGAGGGGTGTATCATAAAATCACAACCAAGACTTAGTTGTGGGCTCTCCCTCCCCTGCACATTCCGAAGGTAACATTAATACTCGGGAGAAATACAATCCTTCTTGACACTTAACACACCATCTCCACGCTACAGTCCTTGTCATCAGAGTGTGACAGGCTTCAAAGGCATCCCCAGAGCTTCTGTAGCTTGCTGGGTGGTCATTAATTAATTAATCAAATGTTGCACTCTGGCACCACAGAGCATGTTGAAATACAACCCACAGAAGAAAATTGTCCACATGAGGCACTAATTTCCTGTCATACCTGATTTCCAATTGCCAGGTTTGGAAGAGACCTACATCTTCAAGAACAGAGGTGTTCGAACAGCTCCTCGTTCATTATTTCCCACGACCCTGAGATAATGTCTATTTAGTTTAGAAATAAAGGCGTCTAAACAACTCAGAAGTGTACTCTGCCCCTTTCATTGGTCTATCAGACGCAACTTGTTTGACTTTAGGGGAAGTGAGTTAACTGCCTGTGTCACAGGGTCTCCTGACCTTGATTGCCCTCTGGATTTCTTTTCTTACAGCTGAGATGGGTTAGATTTCCCAGCCTATCCCTGAATTTGCCTGCGAGGGATGTCCTCCAGAAAGAGGTGACTCGAAGTTCAGACAACAGGTATTTCTTTATATTGACTATTTAGTGCCTTGGAGCATCCATCCGCCACATCTGGCTCTTCCTTCCATGAGAATATGTTTGATTTCTAACCGTCTTGCAAATGTGTATTGTGACATTAATTCTCACGGCCCAAGAGTCATCTCTTCTCCAGGAGAATATTTCAAACACAGCGCATGGGCAACAGGTTTGGATTCCCTCACCCAGACATGGCTCCCCTTTGAATGCAATCTTATTTGTCTGTTTCACAGGTTTTCGGAACAGAACAGAACATGCCAGGCCTGTTCTAACCGGTTCCCGGAGCAGGACAATCGCTCCCGCTCCCCACATTCAGACCATCTCAGACCTATTACCAGGTACACACACTTCCTTGGCAGAGATGCTGCGCTGCTGGTCTCGACTGAAATAAAACCCATAAGTCCTTCTTGCACAAGTGCCAATATGGCAAGCTCCCTTAGCCTACAGGAATGAGGCTTTGTGAGAGCACCTGAGGCCGACAGGGAACAGAGTCGGCAAGACACAGGGTTCTCAAGGCAAATTCTAATTGCATCCATGTTACTTCTCTTTTGGGTTGGCATGCCACCATACGTGAAGTACTCTTGGATCCCCAAATGGAAATTTGATAAGCAGTCCATATATGTCAAAGTGTCTGATGAAATAATAGTGAAGCTGACTTGTTAGAATCCACTGCCTGGCCTTGGGAGCCCAGCACAAGTCTTCTGTCCCATTTTAACTCCTCATCCTAAGTTTGCTGAGTGGCAAGCAGGAGGTGTGATGAACATCTTCCTGGAAAACTGACCAAAGTACTTTCCAGAAGGCCTTTGAGCAGCCTTCCCTGGGAAAGCACGCTGGCCTGTGTGTGTATGTATGTATATGAATGCATATATGTGAGTGTGTGGGTATATGAGTGTGTGTGTGGGTGTATGGGTGTATGTGAGTGTGTGGGTATATTTAAGTGTGTGTGAATGAGTGTGTGTATCTGTGTAAGTATGTGTGTGAGTGTGTATGTATGCATATATGTGAGTGTGTGGGTATTTGAGTGTGTGTGGGGGGGTGTGGGTGTATGTGTGTACATGAGTGTGTGTGTATGTATCTGTGAGTGTGTGGGTGTATGGGTGTATGTGAGTGTGTGTGAGTGTGTGGGTGTATGTGTATGTGTATGTGTGTGTGTATGTGTGTAGGTATGTGTGTGTGTATGTATGCATATATGTGAGTGTGTGGGTATATGAGTGTGTGTATGTGAGTGTGTGGGTGTATGTGTGTGTCCCTCCACTCTCTCACCCTTCCCTCTGTGGACACTGCTGGCTCACACACACTTACGTGTTTGCTGCTCGGTCCCTGACATTCATCCCTCACCCACCTCTGCTTCTTTGATTCTTAAATCTTTTCTCCTCCATTCTTGTTTTATAGTTTGCATGTTCAGGGTTAGCCAGTTCCCTAACACAAAGTGAGGTGATTTTCGTTTTGTTTTGTTTTTTCAAAGTGAGCTGTTGGTGTCCCGTGAAGAGGATGAAGGTAACATCGGACAGAACACTGGAACTGTTGACAGAACCATGACAGAACACAACCCAGAGTCACCAAACCTAGAAGGAAGCAGTCAGGAGCTGGTGTGGCAGCGCATGCCTGAGATCCCAGCACTGAGGAGGCTGAGGCAGGAGGATCAGGAGTTCAAGGCCAGTCTGGACTGCAGGGCAAGATCCTGTCTACAATAAAATAAAACCCTCCCTCTTCTCTCTCATGCAGCTTAACTGTCAATTCCAGTAGAAGCATGCCCCAGTGATACTTTTTATACTAAAACTTTGTTTCAGCCAGATGTGGTGGCTTGGCCAGGACTACAGGGTTAAACTGTCTCAAAAAGTAAAACAAAACCCAGGAGAATAACAATTTTAAACAAACATTTTTTTTATTTTGTTTACCTGAAATTCAAATTTAATGAGGTTTTTTTGTTTGTTGTTGTTGTTTTGGTTTTGTATCTGACAACCACTACCACATTTGGTCACTTTTTGTTGTTGTTTTTGTTTTGTTTTGTTTGTCGAGACAGAGTTTCTCTATCACGCTGGCTGTCCCGGAACTCGCTCTGTAGACCAGGCTGGACTCACACTCACAGAGATCCACCTGCCTCTGCTTCCCAAGTGCTGGCATTAAAGGTGTGCACCACCGCTGGCATATTTAGCTACTTTCTCACAGGACACGTGCAGTGTATCTAAACTGCACACATGACAATTGCAAGAGACGCTGCCTACAGTCAGTGCCTTCCCTGAAGTAACTCACAGTGTAGCAGCCGACGATTTTTTAAAAAGCAAGCAAGAACTTGGAGATAATGCAAAATGGCACAGACTTCAGCTTCACCAGACTGACTCAGGGAGCTTCGGAAGTTCAGGCACAGATCTAGCCCACAGCTCGGTCGGGACTTGCTTTATGGGCGGAGGCTGTGCTGTGGCTCGGGACCAGGGGACGTGCTCCAGAGTGGGGATCCTTCGTCCCAGGAGCCCAGCAGACTGGCCTGCTTTTGCCACCTAATGCTGTCCCTTGCCTAGGGACAATGGCCCCTGAAATTCATTTCTTTTTCTCTTAGCTCTTTCTGCCTTTAATTTTAAAAGAATAGTTATTCTAGTTGGATTCCATTATGACCCTCTTAGACACACATGTCATTCCCTTATACCTCCTCTTCCCATTCATCCCTTTCTGCTAACAGTGCCCTTCTGATTCCATACCTATACCGTATTTGAATGTATCATGCAGATTCTGTAAGGATTTGTTTAAAAAAAACAAATATGACAGTATTGGTAGAACTGCCAAATAAAATATAAAAACCTTGCTAAATCTATTATATTTGCCCATAGATGTTGTATGAGAGAAAACACAGTCTTTGTCATTTTTTTATTCTATCCCAGCTACATGCTCTTGTTTCCTCCTTCAGACTCTTCCTGCCTCTTCGTGTATGTGTGTGTGTGGGGGGCATGTATGTCCTAGATTCTGCACAAGAGAAAATACATTTATTCTCCCCCCCCGTATTATTCTACCCTGTCTCCTGTCTCCCCTCCACTGAGCTCACACGCGCCCATGGAGTTCCATTTCTACGTCTACTTCTTATCTATCGCATCAGTATGTTTAGAATCTAGCCATGCTGAGGAGAGCATAGCAGTCTGAGTGAATCTGAGGAGCAGTGAAGTTGGGAGCAGTCTGAGGATCGCCCCTTTGGTCTGAGCTGGGGTACAGGTGAGAGCTGGTGGCTGACTGCTTTGCTTCTCTGATCTTCAGCTTGATGTTTGAGCCCCAATATCTGTCTCTGGGTCTTTTATTTATCATGTTACAATAGTTTAAGCATTTTCCCTCTGAAATTTGAGAATTTCAAGCCATACCTTAGGGTCTTGGATCCATTTTCACTGATTTTTGTACAAGGATGAGGCCTGGTTTCTGTCTTCTATATGAATCTGGTCTTCTCAGTTTTCTATATCCTGTGTATTCTCCTCTGCGACTTTGTTAAACTTTAGGTTGTCTGTATCTGTTTGGTTTATTTCTGAGTCCCTGCTTCTACGTGTCTGGTTTTGTACAAACACCATATAGTTCTTGTTGCTATGGCTCTGTAGTGCATTTTTGAAGTCAGGTCTTAGGATAACTCTACCATTGACTTTTCTGCTTGGGAGTATTTGGTTTTCTGGGCTATTTTGCACTTCCATTACAACTTGAGATTGTTTTTCCTAGTTCTGTTAGAATGTTGTTGGAATTTTGATACAGACTGTGTTGCATCTCTAGGTCCCTGGTACTAATACAGCCATTTCACATTAATTCTGCCAATCCAGGAACAACAAAGGTATTTTCATGTTCCTGTGTCTTTGTTGATTTCTTTCTTCGGTATCATAAAGTTTCCATCATGGAGATCTTTACCTTCTCTGTCAAGCTTGCTTCTAGAGTAAATTTTATGAATAGGGTTTTCCCTACCACCAGATCCTCTCCCTTGGCAAGTCTGGTATTGGTGCCTGGACTTTGACACCATGTCAGGCATCTTCTCCCTTCTCTTTAGGTCCCGAGACGCTGTCCTTGTCCACCCGAGTGGACCAGAATGCCCCTTGATTTGGGGGGCTAATTTTAGATAGATAAAACTTTTGGGTTGTCTACTCTTTGGGAAAAAAAGTGTAATGTCTGCAGAGCACACACCTAAAATTTGATGAGATTAATGAAATAACTAATCCTAACTTTGTTTCCTGGTTTTCGATGACTGCTTTCTTTTAAACACACACACATTGTCAGTGTCCATATGTATGTGTCTATAGCACACATGCACACACACACACACACACATATATAACTTCTCTGTTAAGTTTCTTATGGACAGAATTGGGCTTTCATCCATGTACCTCCTGCTCAAGACTTCCTAAATTTAGCAGAAGATGGTACTACATATCATTCGATGTGTAAGTTCCTCTTGCTAGTCTGAAAGCTAAGCCTCACTGTCCTATGTAGTCTCGGAGTTTCTTCTGTGTGGAAAACTAAATGAAAAATACTCTAGGAGAAGAAATGCAGATTGCATTTTGTGTTACCCTGGTTGGTGTTTAAACAACATCTCATAAGCTAACAGCTGTAACGTGCAGAAGACCCCACTTACAGTAAGATCAATGATACAGGACACATATTTGGTTGTAAGCGTCTAATTTGTATGCATGTAACTCAATTCCTTGATTGTTATTTTTAAAAAAAACCCATTGGAAATGTGACCTTTAATTTGTCCTAATGTATATAGCAGGAAGATATGTTTCTGGGATGTAAATAACTGCATTTGCATGGTAATATGTTTATGAGAACATGATGGTTATTTATAGGGCTTTGGTCTACTTGGAATTATTGTTTGTAAATATTTGCTTTGTCTATAGAAAGAATTTTTCCATGGGGCTGTAAGTCCTTTCTACAGGCCTTTGTGAGCTGTGTTTGGAAGATCTCCAGGCAGCACAAATTACTGAGAAACAATGCAGGGCTTCCAAGCCATGTTTGTTTGCACTGGGATATGGAGTCCATGGCCAAGCTTAGGTGGCTGAGGGCTTCACTTCCGCCCACACAATAGGAGGCGTTCCTGTAAAAAGTTGCACTCATTCACTGTTCTTTCCTCCTTCCGGCCTGCACCACATTCTGCCTTCCAGGAGTCAAAATCAAAAAGGAAATTCTAGTCAGGTACAACTAACTCCTTGGGGGAATGCAGCGATGGATGGTCAATGAGAGATGCAGATTAGTCAATGTAAGATCTTTGAAAGCATACATCCCCATGCTGTGACCCTACCCCAGCCTGCCGAGTCAGCTTTCCTGCAGGCATACTGAGCTTCAAGGTCGGCAATGCTTACACTGAAAGCCGGGGTGCTCATCTACCCTGCCAAACCGCTATGGCAGCTGGGGGGGGGGATCACACCTTATTGTAGAAAGTGATCCCAGCTATGAACAATACAGTGGGTTTATTTCATGAGTTATAACCTTTGCTCTTCTACTACTTAGTTGTGTGCTTTGGTCAGGCTTCTTTTTACTCGTAGGAACAACTAAAGAAGCTGACCTACGAGTTAATTATGATCACACCATCTTATTAGCATTGCAACTGGTCGTCTCAGTTATTCTGGTCACCTTCTAACGAGCAGAATGCGGTTGGTGATTCCACAGTTCTAATTAGTTCTTGGAAAGTTTGTAGAAAAAAAATGCTTGTCTTATTGACTTGTAATTTATTAAAGTAAAATCCCCTACTCTGATAAAGAGTGACAGCTATGCATCAATATGTAGGAAAATGTTTCTGTACATGTGGTAACTACTTCAAGAGTCTCATAGCTTGTGTCATTACCCGACTGCGTCACATTATATGTAATCACTTATGTATGATACCTATTACACACAACTATAAATCTACTTAATTCTCCCATGATTATCTTAAATGGATCTTTAAGGAGATAAGGGAGCAATTTGTCTCTTCACTGAGCAAACCAGACAACTTGTCATCAACTCTAATAAACTGAAATTAATCACATAAAAAAGTGCATAGTTCTTTATGGAATGGCTGTAAAGAGTATGACTTTATGTAAATTATCCTCTCCCTGCTAAAATGAAATTACTCATCTTTTCACAACCGTAGATTAAGAACAATAAACACTTGTCTTTGTGTCACTGATATTTTCAAAGTGATTTTCAATGATGATTTTGGCATCTGCTGCGTTCTGTTATTTAATTAACCTGGTTTCAAAATAAACAAAGGCATCGTGTTTGCGTTTAAATCCATTCCCTCCGTGGCCTTTATGATGGAGGAGCATCACCCCCTCTAGTGGATAAAGTTAAGGCAGGAAAGCCAGGAGCTTAAAAGGCCCTTCCACGCCATCGGGCTCTCCTTAGTGGCTGATGGGTTAATTTCCTCTCATCACAGCTCACTGGGAGCATATTGTCTTGGAGTGAGGACTGTGTCCCATACATTTGTTATATTAAGATGTAGAAGAGAACTTTGGAGCTAACACAATGCAGTAAAGGAAGCAGTCCCGGGCAGACTTCCTGCTTCACAGCGAACACAGTACATAGCAGTGTGCGGACACCACCCCAGTTGGTCATCCCCTATGAGACCCTTACTGCAAAGCCACACTCTGTCGTGTGTGTGTGTGTGTGTGTGTGTGTGTGTGTATGCACATTCACGCATGCATGTGCAAAACTGAGAGAAACCGAATTTCCAGCTTCTGCACCAGGAATTTGTAATCATTAGGTATGCTAAAGTATACTTTGTTGTTGAATTAAATGAGCCAGCCACTAGCTTCTAGATTCTTCATTTATATGGAGTTGCTTAGAGGCATTGTTTATAGCTTCCTACAAAATAAACGTTTTTAGTTGGATAACATAATATATATGTCACACACACACACACACACACACACACACACACACACCACAACTGGGGAGCTGGCTTATTCTCTGGGATTCATCTATCAGCAAAGAGTCCATTAACTTCTGCTCAACTATGGAGATTTAAGGTCATTCAACGCACATGACGGTTGGCTCTAACTTCTGATAAGTAGGATAAACAAACACCCACTGAAGTATAAACTAGTCTTGCTCTCTCTGTTTTAGCTCATAAAAGCTAAGTTCTTGTGGCCAGCATCCCATGAGTCCTCCATTATCGTGTCTGATCTCCCTATCACCAAGGAGGTGTGCAGTTTGCTAACAGATGTGTCAGAGGAAGTTGAAGATGTTCCGAACAGCCCTTGATATTTTCCCTTCTGTCAGGTGAGAGTCAGTTGACCTATTTAAATATATTTGAAGGGATGGAGACAGCACAGCGCACTGCTTTTGTAGAACGCCTGAGTTATTTCCTAGATTCATCTCTGACTGCATATATATATTTAAAAATAAAAATAAATCTTTAGACATATTTTGAAATACAGGAAAACGGGGCAAATCTACATGTATGTATTACATATCCTGAGGTGGCTCACAAAACAAAGGCTTGTTTCCTTCCTGTGACAATTCTTCATGCCGTTCTATTTATTTTCATGACAGACATAGAGAGGTGGGTTTTAAAACACTCTTAGGAAAAGCAAAATTGTCAGTTGACAACTGATAAGTTGTAACATCCACCTAAATCTGAAGACACTTACAAAGCAATGAAATCCTTTATCAGAGATCATGAAAGGGATTGCTGTGAAGACATTCCCAAACCACGAGCACTCAAGATGTAGTTGGTACATGGGACTGACACGTGGGTGTCAGTGAGGAGGCCTCAGTATCCTTTGGGGAGTCAGGCAATATATCAGCATTTAGCCCTGTCATCCAGATGGACTTTGGGAGCCCATTTCACTTGAAGGGATGCTGTCTCTGCCTGGACACATGGGGGAAGGCCTAGGCCCTGCCCCTGATCATATGACAGACTTTCGAGATCCCCCATGAAGGGCCTCACCTTCCTTGGAGAGTGGAGTGTGGATTGGAGGAGGGGTTGTGGGAAGGTTGAAGGGGGGCAGGAGAGGAGGGGAGGGACAGGGAGCTGGGTCTGACATGCAAAGCAAACTTGTTTCTAATTTAAATTAAATAAAAAAGGAGAAAATAAAATTTTTAAAAAAGATGTAGTTGGTGAGAATAAGATTGCATCAAGTGGACTAAACAGCAACCATACACAGCACTTAACGCAGCTGTCGCTGCTTCTCAGCTCATAAAATACAGTAGGCTTGGGATGGTTTGTTGAGAAAGGATTTAATTCTGTGGTTTGAGCTTACCCAGTACTTGATGTGTTCACGCTGGTCTTGAACTCACAGGAATCCTTCTGCTGTAGGCTCCCCGGTGCCAAGATTATGAACACGCGACCCTTATGCCTGGCTTTGCCTTTTTTCCCCTTTACCTGCAAAATGGCGGTGCGCCTTCATTCCATCATAGACCACAGACGCCGCTTCCGTGGTCCTCAAGATGGGGAGTTGGGGCCGGGCGGTGGTGGCGCACGCCTTTAATCCCAGCACTCGGAAGGCAGAGGCAGGCGGATCTCTGTGAGTTCGAGGCCAGGCTGGACCGACAGCCTCCAAAACAGAGAAACCCTGTCTCGTAAAACCAAAAAAAAAAAAAAAAAAGATGGGGAGTTGGACGCTACAAATGTTCACATTAAAGTAGGAAGTCGGCCTCAGTGGGAAAAAAAAGTTTCAAGAATGTTGAGAAACAGTGCAGAGGCTGAACCGCCGCCAGCTCTGCGCGTGATGGAGCCATTACACACAGAGGTACAGAAGCAGAGGATGAAGCAGGCCTAAGGGAAGCGGGTGAGCCATTCGCACTGGAAGAGCCTTAGAGGGGTCCCTGCAAGTAAGGAGGCAGTAAGAGGCGGAGCGCTAGTCAAGCAGCCAGAGACAGCCTCCAGACGTCACGTGAGGGTCGGCGGGGGCAACAGTCTGCCACACGCAGGTTAAGATTGATTCATGTGTTTGAAGTCTCTGCATATGAGCATCATGATCAGAAGGGTGCTATGGTGATGACTTTTTGGGTGGTTAGAGGAGGAGGAGGGGGAGGAAGAGGAGGCAGAGGAGGAAGAGGAGGAGGGGGAGGAAGAGGAGGAGGGGGAGGAAGAGGAGGGGGAGGAAGGAGAGGAGGAGGGGGAGGAAGGAGAGGAGGAGGGGGAGGAAGGAGAGGAGGAGGGGGAGGAGGGGGAGGGGGAGGGGGAAGGAGGTGGATATGCTATCCATGTGTGAGTTCGGATGGATTGAAACCTAGAAGAAAGGAGGGGTCCAAAAGTTTGGAAGAAACATGGCTGACCATGTAATGTGCGGAGGAGGAGGAGAACCAGAAGTGTACAGTCAAAGGGGATGCTGAGCTTCCTAGCCTGGCATCAGGTACCATTTATACAAGTAGGGCGTGGCCTTGATGGGGAAGATGAGGCACCCAGCCTTGGATCTGCTGAGCATATGCATCTTGCTATGGTGTATAACCTCTCAGGGAGACGCTGTCTCCTGCCATGGACGCATCCCCTGGATGACACTTTCTCAAGTGCTAAGTGAAACTATGCTCAGCCATTTCATCAGCTCTAGTCAATCCTGAGTTTCCAGAGTCCACTTACCCTTTTCCTTTTGCACACAACACCAGCTGTGGTTGGAGTACGACCCCTGTGGGGCCATCGGGGCCAGTTTCAGGCAGAGCTGTGGGTCGCCAGAGTGGGCAATGGCACACTCCTGTCCCTTTTCTGAGTGTGGGTTCCTGCGCTGGGCACCATACTGCATCAGCATTCTGTCCACTGCCAGCCACAGAGAGCTGCTCAGGGTCTCCCACAATTCCCGTTCCTGGGGAGAGCTGTGGTGCCGGTGGGCCCTCTGTGAATCCTGGGTGTGGCACTAAAAAGGTCGGTGAATGGATGGGGAAGGACATGATGACTGAGTGTCCTGTCTGGCTAACTTAGTTACTCTAGGAGTTTGGGATTCCCCAGAACACAGCGGCTAGCTAGGTTAGAGTAAGAGACGACCCTGCCACAATACATAATGTGACTGAAGAAACAATCTAATGTCAACCTCTGACCTCACATGCATGTTCACACACCACACATGTCTATCTATCACATATGTATAAATGTACACACACACACACACACACAAATTAGCCATCTTAACACTTTAAGACTACAGTTCAGCCTGGCAGTGGTGGCGCACGCCTTTAATCCCAGCACTCGGGAGGCAGAGGCAGGCGGATCTCTGTGAGTTCGAGGCTGGGCTGGACCGATAGCCTCCAAAACAATACAGAGAAATCCTGTCTCGAAAAACCAAAAAAAAAAAAAAAAGACTACAGTTCAGTGGTGGGGCATTTGTCTATAACGTACAAGGCCCTGGGTTTCACTTCTCAAAACTACAAAGATGAATAAACAAATAATAAACAAATAAATAAAGCCATGTCTGGAAATGGCATGTACATTAATAGAAGAAATTATTACTGATATGTTTCATACTGCAGCAGAATTTTGAGAACAAAGACCATAACTTATACTTTAAGTAAAATTATATCACACAAGCAATCATCCACCCATGAGATGGGCTGATTTGGGGAGTGGTTCACAGTTTGGTTGATTTACCATCATTCCTACTAGTTAGTCATGGTTAGGTGAAAAGAAGTGACATTATATGAACATAAATTTCCATGTAGAGATTCACAGGAGCTCAGTATTGCTATGCTGGACTAACCCATGTATGAGCTCTCAAGGACTCTTCATAATCTTCAGCCTGAGCATTGATGACCTGGTGTAAGCATCTGACCAGCGCTGGCTCCAGGTATGCTAGAAAACTCCATGTGCCAGAAGACCAGATCTTACAACAGGGATCATCGATACTACAATTTCTTTTGGACTTCTGTTTGAGCTAATCATTAAAAAGAGTGGATGTGGGTGTGGGTGTGGGTATATGTGTGTGATGTGTGGTACACATGTGTTGGTAGGAGTGCATAGGTATGCAGACACTTTCTTCTTCATGGGATCAATTGCTCAGCAGATTGGATGTGCTCTCCCTCAGCATGGGGCTCACTTTAAGAGAGTGGTCCATGTTTAGTCCAGGCATGATAGCATACACCTTTAATCTCAGCACTCAGGAGGCAGAGGCAAGTGAATCTCTGTGAGTTATAGGCCAGCCTGGTCTACATAGTGAGTTTAGGACAGCCAGAGCTATTTAGAGAAACTCCTGTCAAGAAAAGGGAGGGGAAAAAAGGAAAGAAAATAAAAGAAAGCAGTCCATTTAAACCCCGGTCCTGATGACGTCTGATGAAAGTTTGTATTGATGCCACCACCTCTCCACCCCCACCCCCACCCTCCGCATCCAGGCCTCTTTGAAATAATAAATAACAAATTGCATAAGCATATATTTAAAGAGAAAATATAATTCCCACATTATAATTTTATTTTTAAAATTTAGGTGTGGTGGCTTATGTCTATAACCCCAGCATTTGGGAGGCTAAGACAGGAGGAATGCTGTGAGTTTACAAGGTCAGCCCAGGCTATATAGTGAGCTCAGGCTAGCCAAAGCTATCTATGGAGACCCTGTCTCAAAACAAAACAAAATAAATAAACAAGCAAACAAAACTTTTAAAGAGCTTAAAATATAAAAATGACAGACAATAATATAGCCAAACATAAAAGCTAACGGATAAAACAAGCATCAATGTGTTAGACAAGAGAGAAGAGGAGGGGAGGGAAAGGGAGGGGAGGGGAGGGAAGGAGAGGGGAGGAGAGGAGAGGGGAGGAGAGGAGGGGAGAGGAGAGGAGAGGAATAATGCATAAGGGAAAAGGCCCCTGACTTGGGGAAGAGACAGACAAGCTAACCCACACTAACAAATTTTCAGGGGAGAATACTTACACCAGAGCAGTCTCTGGGTATTACATTTGAGACTTTAAAAACATCCTGCAGTTTTGTAAGCTTGAATGTCACCAGTCCTGGTGCCTGCCTACTGTGCCACCCAGATCAGCCAACCTTGGAAGAACCCAAGGATAAAGTAGCTCACAGCATTGAAGTTCCTTTCCCCTTTCCATTGGAGCACACACACTAAGCAAGTGAATGAAGAATGAATGAATGCATGAGTGAGTGAATGAATGAAACCAAAATGATAGTCCATGCTTTGGTCTAGAAGTTGAAAATACAGCCATACCAACCAGAAACTGTTGGTCTTTATCAGCCGCAAGCAGCCGTAAGCAGAGGAAGATCTGGTTCATGCCTCACTGCCTGTCCCTTGAGGTCCCCCTGAAGCCTGGTGGTTTGGGGTCACACATTTGGGTTCTCCCCTGGGTCCTGAAGCCCTCGGTCTTCTCCTCTGTGGCTACTGTACTTAATAGGGGAGTGCTCGTATGGGATGTCACCAGTCACAGGAGGAGATGAGCTCTGCACCACACAGGCCCACCAGACACCAATGGAATCATTGTTGCAATGTTTGGGGCTACGAGTGTGCCTGAAGCTACTATTGAAGTGACTCTGGAGCAAGCTACAGAAACACCCGAGAAAGGCGGAGTCACCAGGGCTGCCCCCTCCACAGTCTTCAGAATTAGTTTTAATTAGCATCGCCTACTTCCTAATTTGCTAGCTGCTTGTTTCTTATTTTACTGTGGCAGGTATTTTTAACCCAGGCACTATTTAAAGCATTGAGATAGACTAAGGGTGGAAAATCACCACCAGAAATCTGGGTTGTCAAACAACAACATAAAAAAATTACATCTCCTTTCTTTTCCTTCTTACAACTCTTCATACAACTCTTCATAAATGCTGATAATGTCCCTGCTAGGTGAGGACACATATGGGGAGTGGTCACCCTTCCCAGATCGTGGGACTAAGAAACAGCTCATGTTTTCTCATAGGATTGTATGTTGTCTTCAAAAACAGAGTAGAAGAAGTCTCTTTGGGATGGGCATGAAGATAGAAAAACAATTTCCCACCCCCATGAGTCATAACCAACAGGCTCTGACTAAACCTTGGTCACCCGTCTTTGGATTCAAACAATCTAGAATGTTCTGCCTTCCTTCTCAGGGTGAAGGTTTGTATTTTCATAGTATTCTCAACACACCCAACACCTTAACTTTAATAGCTGTGAACATTAATTTTTGGTGAGTGTCAGTGACGTTGCTGATGGGGGATGGGGGCTAGCCTGTGGCTGCTTTTTCACTAACTCTGTTTTGGGTTCCCAAGTTGGCTGACTTAACTATTCACTGAGGAAGTACAGTCCTGGTGGGCTGCACCATTCAGTAGATGTCTCACACAGTTGGATTCTGGGTAATGCTACCAAGTTTCCCCTCTTGAAGCCAAGTTAGTGTGGTGAGGTCCTCCAGCTGAGCTGTGGGATCCCATAGAGAGAGAGAGAGAGAGATGGGTGGGCAGGCTCATCGGTTTTTTTTTTCAGTGTTTCTGTTTTCTTTTTCTTTCTTTCAGTTGGTTCTTCATCTGTTTCCACAGTGGGTTTGTTTTCTTAATTGTCTTGTTACCACCTGAAATAGGACCATCAATAAAGGAAAGTGGGCTACGGGTTGGCCTGGGCAAGATGGAGGAGTGTTTTGGAGGCCTCATTTGTTACTGTTGCTTTTTTATATTATAGCTGCTCCCACTGGCACTAATTCAGTATTGCACTTAGGTCTTGCGAGCGCTGGATGGAGAGGTTTAATTAAAAAACGGTCTCCAGGAACGGCCTTGTAGCAGACCCAGAGTTTGCACAGCCTCTCCTCTCCAGTCTCTCCACACTCCGGTCCCTTTTATCACTTCATTATCTCAAGTCCAATGTTGACTCGGTCGATTTCCTGTTTGAGTATGAGCCAATCCCTTGAAGTTATTCCAGTGTTGTAGCCGGGACGGCACAAGGTTCCACTGAAACATTTCCACCATTTAACACTTCCTGTATTGTTTCATTTCTTCCTAATGACAAGCCCAGTGAGGTGTGTCCAGCGGGCGCTTAGTAACCGGAGTGGTTTTGATGCCCTTGGGATAGTGGCAGATCTGCGGATGTATTCAGACATCATGTGCCTACACACAGGTATCTCAGGGGGATTTTATACGCAAGCGTCGTTTAGGGAGATGCTTTTTCTCCTGTGTTTGCATGCTCGACTCTCCCAGCCACCTCAGCTCTGCCTTGAAACACTGCTGAACAGCATGACTAGGGGATTTCTGTTTCACTAGCATGGCCTGATACAAATGGAGCCAGAATGATTGGTTAAATATCCTTCAGAGAGTGAAGACAGCTAAACACCTTGGTGATGTGGGAGTGGTAAAGGATGCTCATTTTGCTCACTCTCCTTGTTTTCTGTCTGAGAAAACTGGGGTGCAGAGAGACTATGCAATCTGTCTGGAATTGCCCATTTAGTGAGAGCTGTCATTTCTAAGGAGACACCCACCTTGCTTTTTTTGAGATTTTTATTTTCAGCTCTGTGGATGGGATGTAAGGAGATGGGTGTGAATGCTGGTTGGGTCCAGCAGATCTAGAGTTAAAGTCAGCTGTGGGCTGTTAATACGTACTTGCTTTTTGAGACAGAGTCGCTCTCCAGGACTAGTGGTTCCTGGACTAGGCTAGGCTGGCCAAAGAGCTCCGTGCACCTATCTCCCCAGCACGGGCTTTCCAATGCAGGCTACGAGACTGATTTTTATGTGGGTGCTCACGCATTTTGCAGCAAGCACTTTACCAGCCAAGCAACCGTCCTAGGCCTCCATGAGTTTCAAAAACCTCAGATTTTTATTTTATGTGCATCCTTTGACAAATCTGAGGCATTGGCTGAAATGTGAGCTTTTCATCATTCTAAAACACTTCTCCCGTGGCCCTCTGAAGGCCGCCCTCCTTCTCTCCCCGGCCCAGGAGGCCCAGGAGGCCCAGGAGGCCCAGGAGGCCCAGGAGGCCCAGGATGCTACCAGTCCATCTCCTCCCATTAAAGTTTGTCTTCTCCAGATGTTAGTAAACACGGTTGTCTCACAGCTTGTACATCCGTGTTTGACGTTTTTAAACTCGTGCTTTATGATTCAGTACTGATGTAGGGGATTTGAGAACAACAGGACCACGCATGGCCCATCTGGACATGACCTAGGATCTGAGATACTGGGCACTCACAGTCGTCAAAGATTGACTTGAGACACGAGCCCAAGCTTGCTGTGAACTCGTCGGAGTAAGCAAAGCAAAAGCAGGCTTAGTAAGAATTTCTATGGAAAGGTGAAAAATGGGGGAAGGTGAAAAATTACTGATTATTCCAAGCGCTGGGAGGGGTTTCCTAGAGTGAAAAATGTAGGCTTCAGCGGACGCTGTAACGATAAGCAACACTTACTGGAAGTAAAACTAAGTATTTATTGTAGGAATTACTCACAAGATACCAAACCCAGAGGAGGCCGGTGGACTTCCTTTATTTGGGGTTTTTCTAAGACATGCATAGGCTGGGTAAATCTCCGTGACTGGATCACTCTACACTATCATGGGTGGCGCCAATGGAGGGCCCACAGGCTCCATGCATGACCCCCATAAGCCCCTACCCACCCAACCAGAGGCGCCCTGCACAAGACTTCAGTTACCTGCAGACTTTGCTAGCTGGAAACCTCAGTTACATCCAGACTTTACTAGCTGGAGACCTCAGTTACATCCAGACTTTACTAGCTGGAAACCTTAGTTACATCCAGACTTTACTAGCTGGAGACCTCAGTTACATCCAGACTTTACTAGCTGGAGACCTCAGTTACATCCAGACTTTACTAGCTGGAGACCTCAGTTACATCCAGACTTTACTAGCTGGAGACCTCAGTTACATCCAGACTTTACTAGCTGGAGACCTCAGTTACATCCAGACTTTACTAGCTGGAGACCTCAGTTACCTGCAGACTTTACTAGCTGGAGACCTCAGTTACCTGCAGACTTTAGTGACAAGCTGCTTTTGCCACCTCCGTCCTCTGGAGGTGTCTAGGGACAGTTAAATTATACTAAGCCCCCTTGTCCCCGAGGCCCAAGAAGTAGTGGTTGTGTCCATGGTGCTCATCTGTGGCATGATCCAGGGTCTGTTCCCTGAAATGTGGCAGGCTCGTTAGGGGCCGTCATCACTTAGAACTGATTCCATTCTAATTAGCTTTATTGGAAGTAACACATGAAAACAGGATGGACCAGACTAAGCAACAGTGCCTAGAATGTGTTTCTTAAAGGGAGAGAGCTCACAGAAGTCAGCCAACCTGCACGGGTCTGTTTGGCTATCTCCCCTCTGCTTGTCTCTCATCCTTGGTGGTCCTGGCTCCACTGTTTTAACCCTTTCAGTCCCTTTTACCCTTATAATGTCCGTTCCTACTTTAGCATAGGTTAGCGATTGTCTCAGCTCCTGCCTTGGACCCTTTCAATCACCGCTTGCCGTGAGCTGATGCCTGCCTCAACATTTTGTCCCTTTATGTTGCTTTTTTAAAATTAAATAATTAGCATTTCATTAGATGTATTCTTTATTGTGTGCATGTATGAGGATGTGCATGCGTATATATGACCACACACGCGCGTGCACGCATGCACGCACGCACGCACACAGGCATGCATGCATGCATGCACACATGCACACATTTGCACACACACACACACAGAGTTGAGAGGACAGCTTTCCATGGCTGGTTCTCTTCCATCATGATGCACTGGGGATCAGACTCAGGACATCAGGTTCACAGAGGGCACCTTCGTCTGCTGAGCTATCTCACCAGTAGAACAGTTTTGTTGCATTTATCTACTCGCGAGCGCGTGCACGTGTGTGTGTGTGTGTGTGTGTGTGTGTGTGTGTGTGTGTGTGCATGTACCATGGCACATGGGTGGAGAGTGATGGTTCTCTCCTCCATGGAGTGGGTGGGATGGGACTTGGTCCACCTCGTGTGGCACAACCGTCTTTATTGACTGACAGTTCATCGGCTCTGCCTTGTCCCTGAGCAACACCTCACTTTACCAATGCATTCTGCCACCACAACTGGCAAACTAAACAACAGTGGAGAGACTACACTAATAGCCCCTCCTTGATGATAGGGTTGATGACTACCCTATATGCCATCCTAGAACCTTCATCCAGGGACTGATGGAAGCAGAGACAGACACCCACAGCTAAACACTGAACTGAACTCCTGGAACCTAGTGACAGAGATGGAGGAGTGATGAGCAAAGGGGTCAAAACCATGATGGTGAAACCCACAAAGACAGCTGACCAGATAAGGGGGAGCTCTTGAATCACAGACTGATGGCTGAGAGGTCAACAGGGGACTGTCTAGACTCCATGAATGTAGTGCCAGGGAGGAGGCCACAGAAATCACTGGGGCCTTGGGTAGGAGATCAGTGTTCACCATGGTTTATGAATGAGCTTTGGGAGCCCATTCCAAATAGAGGGATACTCTTTCTGCCTGGACACATGGGGAAGGGCTTAGGTCCTGCCCTGGATGAAATGACAGACTTTAGAGATCCCCCCCAAGGAGGGCCTCACCCTCCCTGGGGAATGATGTGGGGATAGGGTGGAGGTCTGGGGGACTGGTGGAGGGACAAGGGAGGAGGGGTTGGAGAGGGAGCTGGGACTGACATGTGAAACATTCATGTCTCTAATTTAAATAAAAACATATATTGAGAAAAAAACAAACAAATGCATTCTGTTGATTCACTCCACTGACTGCTTCCTGTCCCTGGTCATTATGAACACCTTCAGGAGGCCACAGGCTTCCGGTTCTCTTCAGTGAACTTAGAAGTAGAGTAACTGGGTCATTACATCAAGGGGCTGCTTGTCTTCACAAGAAATGACCCCACTGTTTTTCAAATGTATTTGAATTCTCCAGCTTCCTGAAATATCTTTTTGTAGTTTGGGGCTCTAGGTTTATGCCCAAGTTTCACTCTACGTTAACTTTTGTATGTAGAGTAGTGTCCTATGTGCCTTGAAATGAGAGAATTGGGTACACGTGTCCTGTTGCCCAGCAGCAGGTGTTAAAATACCTAGGAAAATCTGGTGGGATCTTCAGAGTTTTAACTGTGTGGACACTGCTAGCTTACTAGTGTGCCAACAAGAAACACATGGAACAGTCCTTTGTCTCCTACAAAAGGCACCCAATGAAACACTTGTCTCCTTTTGTAGTCTGATCTGACTGTCACCTCCAAGCACACTGGAAAGTTTGACGACTATGACTGACCTCCCTTGAGGTGAGCAGATGGTAAACATAGGTCATTCGTGGAGAATTGGCCCTCAACTTTAATATTCATCCATCATTATCTTCCCACCAGAACTGTTTAAACATGGGTGACTCAACCTAAAACTAACGGCTGCTTTTAAAGCCAGACACCAACGTGATTCTTGTTCTAGAATGTTCCAGCTCTGCCACTGAGTGAAGGAAACATCCCAGCCATGTGCATGATGGAATGAGTGTTCTTGTCCTCGCTGTCTATCGGTTGACATCATAAACGCAGGTCACACTGTATTCTTTCTTTTACATTCATTGTATGTTTTTGTCAAGGAGAAATGGCTTTGTTCTGGGTTCTTTAGCACTTTTTCTTTTAAAATCTTAAAAGGGTTAAGAATAATTACCGCAATTTAATGACAGTACCACAGACAATAATACCAGGTTTGTACAAGTATGTATGTGTGTGTGTGTGTGTGTGTGTGTGTACATGATCACCATCTCAGAAAAATACTATCAGTGAACTCAGCATAAATGTATTTGAATGCTAAAGTCAGCAGAGAGATCCAGGGCAATAGCATAACAGGTAAAGTGCTTGCTGAGCAAAGATGAGGCTGTAAGTTCAGTTTCTAGGATGCATGTGTTAAAAAGGCAGGCACATCTGTAGTCCCAGTACCAGGGAGGCAGAGACAGCTCTTGCCGGAGAGCCAGTGAGACTGAATCGGTAAATTCTAAGTTCAGTCAACCAAGGTTGACTTCTGGCTTCCACACGCACACATATGTGCACATATACATGAACATGTACACACATGCACATAACACACATGAGCACACATGTATGTGCAAATGTACACATGAATGCACATGTTTGTGCACATGCACACACAAATATGCACACACACAAACACACATGAATGTGCACATACACATATGAATGTGCACATACACACATGAATACACATACACATACACACAAACACATATATGTGTACATGCATGAACATGTACATCTATATGCGGGTGCACACAAACACACATGTATGTGCTTATGCACACATGACCGCACATGTATGTGTGTACACACACATGAACACACGTCTATGTGCACATGAACACACATGTATGTGCACACACATGAACATGTACACAATACACAAATGAGCACATATGTGTGTACGTACACACATGAACATGCACACATATACACACAACATATATGTGCGCATACACACATGGACACCCACACATCTGGCAGCTGAGCACCACAGAATTAGATGCTACGACGTCTCCAGAACTTACTCAGTGCTGCTGCTTCATGTTAGGCTGCAAAAGGCAGAGGGGCTAATGAAGCCCTTTATTAGACAAGCCCCGAGCATGAATTAAAAGCCCCGATGCTGTCCTCAGGGCACTCAGCAGTGGAAGGTCAGGTTGCCATTACCCACTCTCCACTGTAAACTAAGTAGACTGTGGTGAGCCGGTGTGTGTTTCCTTTCTCTTCCCCTCCGGCTTCCCCAGGGAGCGTCTCAATTCAAAGAAAGACCAGGAGAAGCAGGCCACTTGCTGTGAATAATTGGAAAGAATCTATAAGTTCAAAAGCAACTGGAATTCCTAGAAGAGATTGAATGCTATAAGGATAAACAGGCTAGTGTTGTAAAGACAAAACCACCCTTGTTTAATATCAAGTGAGTACGGCTGCAGGTTTCAGTGGCTTTCTGTATCCGTGGCACCATCTCTATAGCTCTGTTTCAGGAAACCGAGTCCACACACAGAATCCAAGCACGATTCAAGTCGGAGGAGGCTGCTTTTGTTTTGTTTTTTCGGGTCTCGCTTTTCTCTTTCCTTTTCTGAAGGTAACAATAACAACAGTCTATAAGTGACGCTCTTGCTGACGCTCAATGGAACAGAGTACACGGGACACTTTCCTAGACACTTGACAAATCCAGTCTATAGCTCAACGAGGAAAGAATGCATCTATTGGGGTGTGTTTCTTAAATGCACAAGTAGAGGTGTTACAAGGGTCCCAAGTAGAGACAGGGAAAAAAAGGAATTGTTTTCTATAGAATGTATCAAATGTATCAGTTTGTTTGAATGATTTTTATATGCACTGGTGTTTTGTTTCCATGTATGTGTGTGAAGATGTTAGATACCCTGGGACTGGAGTTACCAACAGTTATGAGCTGTGAATAGGTGCTGAGAATTGAGCCTGTATCCTTTGGAAGAGCTTCCAGTGCTCTTAACCACAGAGCCATCTCTAGGCTCACTACCAAATGTATCCATTTCTTAAGATAGCAATAACACCCCAATGAACCTCAGTTCTACTCTACAAACAAAGAAAACAAGTATATGCTTCAAATATCTTCTAAAAACTTAAGCTACAGGGACACCACCAAGTGTTACCCTCAAGACAGTTACCTTCCCTGGATGCACAGCATTATCAGAAGAAAGAAAGGATGGGACAATATCAAATTCCAGATTTGTTCCAAAATCCATAGGGTGGAAACTTTATTTCTCAAGATAATGCATAGACTTAAAAAAAAACAAGTATAAGTAGGAGTCAAATCAGAGAGATCCTTCAAATTCAATTCACTTCAATTCAGTGTATATAGAGGTCTTGTAAGTTGTGCTAAGGATCTAAAGGGGGAAAGAAATGAGCTAAGAGAAGGATGTGGGGTCCTGCTGCGACTTCTCAAATTGTGCTTTCACTGAGTGCCTTTATCAGATTCCATAGAGCAGGGTGTGCTGTAGGCAGAGAGTTAACCAAGGTGCTGTCAACGGAAAAACAGTTCTAAGATAAACTGGTGGTCAAAGAGGTCCTGACAAACGCTCTCCAGAAAGAGCGCATTGGAAGAAAGTGGCCGGCTTTGTAGAGGTAAGTAAAGACGTTCATTCAGACTCTTCACTCGTTCCGGGATGGAGGTTTGCAGTCTACTGTTTGGTGTGCAGTGGGCATCCGGGTGTCTTAGCTGCTCCACAGGGTCACTGAGGTCAGCCCAGAGGATGTAAGGGCCACCTCATCAGACACTGTGAGTAATCCCCCCAGGCCTCGGCACTTCTGACTGTGACTCACAGGATAGGGTGACACTCCGGCAGTCACAACCCAACTGCATGTGGAACTGTTCCTGTGTTGGCATTGCCTGTAGGCCGGTTTGCATTTTATTTGGGCAAGCATGAATTCTGGAGGGATGGTGAGATGGCTCACAGGATCGGTGACATGTCCACGGAGTAGGCATGGGGATCTGAACTCAGATCCCCAGAAGCCGTGAAAATGAAAAGGGAAGAGTCAGGCATGCTCTGGAACCCTAACTCAGGGTGGAGCAGAAATGGCAGGATCTCTTGGCCTTCACGGACCACCAAATTTAGTCAGTAAGTAAGCACTGGACTCAGCAAGAGACTGTCTCAAAAAGTAAAGTGGAGAGCAGTAGGGGGCGATACATGACACTCGTCACTGGCTCCACACCCATGTTCAAAAACATATCCACAAGGCATGCATGCACACGTGCTTGCTCACACACACACACGTACATATACATATATCCATGCGCATGCACATATAAACTCATGCATGCACACACACACGTGGACAGAGCTACACACATGTATTCACTCATGCACACACACACTTGCACGAGGCATGAACTTTGTGAGGCAACCTAACATGCATTATATAACATTAACCTTACTACCTATGTCCAAAAGCCCAGTCACGGGCCAGCAATAAGAGCGTAATGAATAAATTAGCCAGCTTACACTCTGTGCCTAATGCAACCCTTGACGGGCGACATTGCCTCCCGAGAGCCCCTCGTGTGACGATCCATTAAGTCACCCTTCAGAGATTCCGGGAGGCCTTCAGTTCGATATTGCCAACACGTGATCATGTGCTAGCAGCCCGTCACCTTTGCTCTCAATAAAATACCATTTGTGTGCTCTGCTTTGCTCCGGGGCTGTGGGTAATCGGTGACGGCCACTTGCGGTGCGGTGAGCATGGCGGGCTGTGTCACCATACAGGGAACACTTGCGTGTTCTGAGTTGCTGCTGATGGTTATTCTTGTATTACTTTGTCTTCTAGGGGTGCACACCTTTATCACACTTGCAGTGGTTGGGAGAGAAAGGAACTTTGCACACAAGCATCTTTTTTGTCCCTCTTCGGATTAGTTAAGAACCAAGTGGCCCCGGGGAAGGCAGTTGTGAGAATTTCCTAGTCTTAGCCCTGTGGTGAGTAATGAGGGGACTTTAAGCAAACTACATAATTCTCTGCCTCAAGCTATTTCTTGATCAAATATAAATATATATATTTGAAGAAGTTTCCAAACAGCTTGTTAGGAAACTTGCAAAACAAAATTATAAAGAAAAAATCTCTGTAGTGGGTGGTCTATGGGACTGCCCATTTCACTCTACCATAGTGGGCTATCCTGGGCTTCACGCACGTGCCCACTCCTGAACGTCACGGTGAGCATGTGGAAGTCAGAGGATAACTTGGGGAAACAGTTCTCTTCTGCCATGTGAGTCCCGGGAATTAAAATCAGGTCACCAGACTTGGTGGTGGGCACCTTTACCCTCTGGGCCATCTCACCAGCCTTCAATTTTACTTTTTCAGAAAATAAAAAGCATTTGGGAATCTGAGTCAGGAGGACGCCCAGGAGCTGAGGGCCAGCTTAGGCTACATAAAGAATCCTTGGGGGAAGCTAGGCAAGAAGGAAGAGGAGAGAGAAGGGAGGATGGGGGGGAGGGGAAGGAAGGGAAGTTCAGATCTCCAGAAACTCAAGTAAATCTTAGGTGTGTTTAGCAGCTTGCTTATAATTCCAGTATCAGAAGGAGGGGACAGGTCCCTTAGAGCAAGTAGGAGGGGACAGGTCCCCAAGAACAAGAAGGAGGGGACAGGTCCCCTAGAGCAAGGAGGAGGAGACAGGCTCCCTAGAGCAAGCTGGCCAGTTAGGTTAGCTAAATCTGTGAGCTCTGAGTCTGGCTGAGAGATTCTGCCCCATTGGATAAGGTGGGAGAGTCTTCTCAGGCCTTCACTGGCACACACACCCAGGTGCACACGCACCCCCATGCACGTATGCCATTGTGCATGCAAACACGTATGCCCACACAACACACGCAGAGAACAGTGGGAAAAGAAAGACTGGGGTGTAGCTCTCACAGTAGATGAAGCGTGTTCTTTTTCTGAATTGCTTCTATTAACAGTTACAATTTTAGTTGCCCCACAGGCCAGAGCAGTAAACAGCTTTGTTACACATTGGGATGTTTATCACACCCTAGTTAGAGCAAAGGCAAATCCACTCCCAACCAAATGAGGAAGTTCCCATAACCTCAGCAAGTTCACCCCTCTCGTGATTTTGGAAAACACATGGCCTTTCTCTGATCCGATGTCTGCATTTAATTTGGGGAGGTGAGAAGGTTAAGAAAATCTAGGTCAGATACAATGGCTTCTGGCATTACTGCTTTCTGTGCTAAATGATACATCCCTTCTTACTTAGCTTCCCAAGCCACCCAGCTGCCCCACCGACAGCGGGTCCCCTCACCTCACCGTGGGCTCATGCTCCGCACACACTTTTCTGTGTGCGTCTTATCTCGCATGTCCAGTCTGTTCTCCTTGTGATGCAGCCCCATGCAGGTGGCAAAGCACATATATGTTCCTGCGTATGTATATATGTATGTATGTATGTATGTATGTCTGCAAATAGATGATAGAGAGAGAGAAAGAGAGAGATGGGTAGGTAGGTAGATGACAAATAGATAAGATAGATTAGATAGAGGACATAGATGATAGATAGATAACTAGAAGATAGATAATTAGTAGATAGATAGATAGATGGGTGGATAGATGATAGATAGACAGACAGACAGACAGACAGGAATGTGTATGGTAGAGTAGGGGTTATAGGGTATAGGCATTGGTCTTCATTAGAATGATAAGAACTATAATAACTGTAGCCGTGAGTAGAATCCTCCATGGGTTTAAAATGTGCACTTTGAGGGACGGTGTCAAGTTTAGACTGTCTGCTTTCCTACCTCCAGCTCTTTCTTAGGCTCGCTTGTTTTATTTGCCTTTTGGTCTTTTGCCTGCATGTCTATATGGTGCCCGAGGAGTCCAGAGGAGTGATTTGGGACCCTAGAAGTCCAGTTACAGATGGTTGTGAGCTGCCATGTGGGTGCTGGGAACCTAACCCAGGTAGCTGTCTCCAGCCCCTCCCACTGCTTCCTGCAGACAGGAAATCGAGTCTCCACGTGTGCAAACCTTGGCAGAACACTGAAGCACTACAGTCACAGTCGTGCTCAGCTTCTCGCCCGTGTGTTGTGCAATCTTCCTAGTCAGCAATTTCAAGCAAGGCACCAGTGGTTAATCGCAGTCTATTTACTATAAAAGAAGTAGCTCATTTGCACATCCCCCAGGTTGGGCTATCCTGATGACGTCATCACTCCAGGTAGGTCACACTCCCAGGGCTCAGGAACTATGCGGAGAGAATTCCTCAAGGTTAATAGGGAAAGTCTCCCACTGTTTTAAACAGTCTTGGGAGAGCTGTAAAGGTTCTTTTTGACCATGTGCCAAGACTATTCCTAAAGAGCCTGTAAGAACCATTGTGTCTATGACTGCTTTGAGAATTCTATTAAGATATATATGATTCTCTAAAGATTTGTTTGTTTTTCCTCCATGTGTGTGCATGCAGTGCCCTGGGAAGCCAGAAGGGGGCGTCGGATCCTCTTAGACTGAGGTTACAGACGGTTGTGAGCTACCACACGGGTGCTAGAAACTGAACCCAGATCCTCTGGAGCGTCTTTACCGCTGAGCCATCTCTCCAGCCCTGAGATACATCTAATTTTTAGAGGATACTTTCAATTTTCAGTGAGAAAGAATAAAGTTTCTACAGGCACTATGAATACTGCTAAATAAAGAATGCAAAAACATAACAATTTGCTGCAGTCTTGAACACATTACTACTAAAATTCATGAAGAAACAGTGTATAAAGAGTGGCCAAGAAACTTCAAAGGGGCTGGAGACGTAGTTCAATAGTTAAGAGTGCTGGTGGTTCTCCTAGATGACCCAGATCTGATTCCCAGAACCCACAAGGGCAGCTCAGAACCATCTACGACTCCAGTTCCAGAGGATCCTACGCCCTCTTCTGGCCTCTCCAGGCACTGAGGGCGTGTGACACACACAGACATACATTCAGGCAAATACCTGTGCACACAAAATAAGAAATTTTTAATTGTCGAAAATCAAATCCACTCCTGGAATGTCTGTACTATATTCTATACATACCTACGTGAGTATGGACGAGTTTAATGAATTTGGAGGTAAGTACTGGTAGTTTTTTTTTTAATACCTAAGAATTTACTTTAAAAATTATGGCACAAAAAAGTGCATATATTTGTACCCAGACATGAATGTACAGAAGTCGTCACTTCAGCATAAAAGCAAGCTCACGATGGTGACAAACGGCAGACCGCACAATTGTTCATATTAGGAAGAATGACGAAGCAGATGGCCGCACATTTACGGCGAGAGATGCAACACAGTTTAGTGTCCCCATTGTATCGGGGAAAGGAGATCTGTGTGTGCTGACATTTAGCAGACTCCTGGTGGAAAAAGAAAAGCCAAACTGCAGAATGGTATTATCGTATTTATGAGAAAGACAATCTTTATATTTAAATATCGGTGTGTGTGCACACATACAAACACACGTGGGCCCATGAAGAGGGCATGCCCACGGTGTTAGCCATTGTTCCCCTGAGAAAGAGAAGTGAGAATCAGGGTTCAAGAGAGGACGAGTTGTTTGAGTGTAGGAACGGCAGAGTTCTTTTTTTTTTTTTTTGGTCTAAACAGTCCTGTGTATTTTAATGTCTTCCAACATGCATATGTTTGCGTTGCATATTTAAATTTAAACCATACATCCGTGGCCAACATCTGAAGTCTGATGCACAGTCTTCTTGCTGTCATATTTTATCCATTGCCTTTGCTCCAACCTCTACTTAGGAAAGCCATGTTCACACCGAAGCTGCAACAAATACTATACCTGGCTTGGCGGGAGGGGGTGTGTGGAGATAGCCAGGAGACACTACCGTTGCTTCCCTCGGACTATCAGACTGTTATTGAAACAATGGACCCCAATAAACTGGAATTCCCTCAGGAATCCCATGCTAGGAAAAGAGAATGCCTAAAGTCTAGGCCAGTGGGAGGGAAACTTTTCTCTGGGGAAAAGATGTTATAACTTGTAAGACCATACACAAGAGACAATGACCTGGGGACTCCTCAGATATGCACAACTACTGCCTTCTGCTTCCGCCTCACTCAGAGTCCTGAGGTGGACTTGGGGCCTCGCTGGATCTCACTCAGATCCCTGAGGTGGACTTGGGGCCTCGCTGGACCTCACTCAGATCCCTGAGGTGGACTTGGGGGTCTCACTGGACCTCACTCAGATCCCTGAGGTGGACTTGGGGGCCTTGCTGGACCTCACTCAGATCCCTGAGGTGGACTTGGGAGTCTCACTGGATCTCACTCAGATCCCCGAGGTGGACTTGGGGACCTTGCTGGCTCTCACTCAGATCCCCGAGGTGGACTTGGGGACCTTGCTGGCTCTCACTCAGATCCCTGAGGTGGTTTTGGGGGCCTCACTGGCTCTCTGGCCCTGCTCCCCAGGTGGACACACCAGATTCATCAGCTCTGTTCTTCCCTGTTACCTTGGCTGTTGCCGTCGCGGAGCACAGGTGGCAAACCCGGCTTGTTGGGACACAGGCTGTGTCCCTGAGCCCAGTGACAACACTAACACTAAAGAGCTTCATGAGCTGAGGCCCAGGCAGAGCTCTGAGTCTCTCATATTCCCATCATCAGACCTCGGGGTGTCCTGGGAACAATGCCTGATATCATGTTCCTGCTTCCGAGGAATGCCATTAACATCCAAGGACCTTCATTTATATGGCTAAGAACTGCTCAACTACTCAGGAAAGATTGTTACTTATGAAAATTGTGATTGGATTTCAATGAGTTTATTCTGTCTCCACCTAATAAATTTCAAATCGTCTCCATTATTAACTGAACTGCTGTGATGTCTCAAGACATGTGTCTCATTTGTCCAACTTTTTTAAAAAGTGAGAAAAAGAGGAGACTGCACCTAGAACATGTGTCTAGATCAGTTCTTATGACAATCAATGCAATCACCTAGCAGGTGAACTAAAGGCCTTTTTGTTTTATTACCTAAGGACCCCCCCAAACATGCACACCTGTGGTATGTAAAACTTTGCAAGCTCAGCACTTCATTTCTTATCCTGAAATACTGATGCTCAGAGTCCCAAATGCTTTACGTCACCGGGGTAGTCATTGCTGCCAGTGACTGATAAACTGGGTCAGCCTAGCTCTAATCGCAGGAATGACACGGACTTCATATCTAAGGATTGCTATTAAATTACATTCCTCTCCCAAAACCCTCCTTGCTTCTGGACACATATTTGTGCTTCCATGATTTGTAATTTACACACCTGGCCCCTGCTCTCCTACGGTCCAGGCCCTGCCTGTTTTAAGAGCAGAGGCTTCCATCAAAGTCAGAGCCAAGCCTTGAGAATAGTGGTCAAATCTCCCCAAGTTCAAACTCCATTTGGTTGCTCTGAGCAGCTGGGCTTGGGTACCAGTTTCAGCTCAGCGTGGGAATCAGGGGCTTCTTCATCTGCAGACATTTACTGTGTCTAAGAGTAGGGCCAGGGTCCCAAAGAGCTGACCCAGAATCAAGTTCTGGGGAGGCATGAACTCCACAGAAACTTGAAAGCAGTTTTCATCATTAAAGTTGGAGGAGTGACAATGGGATTCCCGTTCCCTTTTAGAGCCGCCCCCGGAACACCCACTGGCAGTGAACATCGGGCATTGAAGGTTTAGTCTCCCTTTTAACAAAGGTCACCTCCTTTATCCAACTGTCTTTTTTGTTGGTAAGACAAAACTCAGCTCAGCTTACACGAGATTTCCTTTGTGTCTCTCTTGAATAACAGAGTTTAATGTCCACGACCAAAGCCAGGACAAATTACTATGTGGGATTTTGAAGCTGCTCTGGTTTCACCAACAAGAAGTAGAAGATGGAAGGTTTTGCCCATTGTCATGTATCTTATCAAGAGCTGACAAGTTCACGTTTATAGACTGTAAGACTTTTTACTACCATGCATGGCTGTCAATATGGCTGTCAATGCGTACTAATTTGGTGGGTACGGCTGAGGTTTGGAGATTAGACATGCTTTCTGTTATCAAATGAGAACAACTGGAAATTTGAAAAGAAAACTCTGTTTTAGTGTCTTTAGTCAACAGTGATTTAGGAGGTGGGCTAACAAGGACAGAACAGTAGACTCTATACAACAGTAGTGATCCGGTTAAGGAAAAGACACTTTCTTCACAGACCGACAACCCCACAGGATCCTTCCCATACTAAGGCGTAAGCAACCCCTGCAAAGGGCCCCAAGGACTTCTGTGAGCGGGAGACAGGCAAAATTAATTTTCCTAAAGGATAGGAAATTATGCACCTGGTCTGGCTTCATGTTGCACAAGGCAGGAGCACTTGACCTTGAGAAGTCTACTCAGAGAAATGTCAGCTCTGCTGTGGGTAGCAGGCTCGAATAACATTTTCTCAGCTAATTAGTAAAAACGACAACACCGCCCTGTTTCACCCCCACCCTTTACACATAGCCTACGTGTTATAGCTAGACACTAAGAAACACACGGCCACCACTTGCCCTAGTTACCTCTTTTGTTGCCATGATAAAACAGGAAACCAAACATCAACTTGGGGAAGAAAAGGTTTCCTTCACATTCGGGTCACAAGCCATCATGAGGGAAACCAAGGCAGGAGCTTGAGGGAAACCAAGGCAGGAGCTTGAGGGAAACCAAGGCAGGAGCATGAGGGAAACCAAGGCAGGAGCATGAGGGAAACCAAGGCAGGAGCATGAGGGAAACCAAGGCAGGAGCTTGAGGGAAACCAAGGCAGGAGCATGAGAGGCAGACACTATGGAGGAATGCTGCGCACCGGCTTGCTCCCAAGGCTTGCTCTACTACCTTTCTTAGGCAACCCAAGTCCCCCTGCCTAAGGATGACGCCCCCCCCCCACAGTGAGCTGAGCACTCTTTATCAATTAGCCATCAAGACAATGCCCTATAGACATGAACACACACCATTCTCATGGAAGCAATTCCTTAGCCGAGGGTCTGACTACCCAGGTAACTCTAGACCTGTGTCAGTTGACACCTGAGGCTATGACGCCACCCTGCTATCTTGAGGTTAGAGTGGGAATCTAGACTCACTTTCAGGAGTGATTTGATAGCAATAACAGCAACCAGAACATCTCCAGCTCCCTTCCTAGCCAATGGAAACTTGCTCAGCCTGACCCACATGGTCACTTCTAATCTCAGACCAATGTGCTCATTTGCTGTGGCAGAGTTAAATGCTTTAAATATGAAAAAAAAACCCTGAAACTGCCAAAGTTTCAGATGTCCTAGGATTTGAAAGCACTCACACCAGACTTTAATCCTTACGCTCCAATCCTCTCAGTATAGGTGGAGATTTAAGCAGCCCAGGCCTCTTGACTCAGGAACTCTACTTCTGAGACTCGAGAACTCAGCAGCAATTGTGACAGGATGACATGACTTTATTCTGAAGGATCTTTAGGTTCCCTGTTGGAGACAGACTTCTGGCATGGGCAGGGCAGCCCCGGGCCAGCCTCTGTGATGACTGTTCTTTAGAGAGACTGCCACTACTGTTCAAGATCCAAGCACAGAAAGGGGCACAGCTGGAGGCTGGCAGAAAGGGGGCTGTGAGACTGACACTGAGCCAAAGCTGGTGAGTAGGGTACCAAGATCTCAACATACGGTGCTTGTGAGCCGGGCATGGGTGGCACACACATTTAATCCCAGCACGCCTTTAATCCCAGCACTTGGGAGACAGAGGCAGGAGGATCTCTGTGAGTTCAAGGCCACCCTGGTCTGCAGAGCAAGTTCCGGGACAGCCTCCAAAACAATACAGAGAAACCCTGTCTCCAAAAAACAAAAATAATATGGCGTTTGTGGCAAAGGGAACTGGAGGGCACTCGGTGTTTGAGAATAGAGGAGAGAATAAACCATGATGAAAAATGAGCCCTTCATGTAATTTATGTGTGTAATGTGAGTGTATATGTTGGTGTGTTTTGTGTTTGTGCATGTGTGTGTGTGTGTGTGGTATATGTGTGGTGTGTGTGCATGTGTGTGTGTGCATTGTGCACATACAGTCACACGGATGGAGGACAAAGTAAGGCATGGGGTCTCCTGCTCCATCATTGTCTGCCTTATTACATTGAGACAGGGTCTCTCACCAATGCTGGGGGTAGGCTGGGAACCAGCTAACTCCAGAAATCCTCCTGTCTCTCCAACCTCCCATGCTCAGGACAGGCACACCTGGACATATGCACGTGGTTGCCAGAGATTTGAACTCAGGTCCTCAAGTTCACCTAGCAAGTTTATCTTATCTGCTGAGCCATCCTGAGTTGTCTACATCAGTCCTTTCAGATGACTATAAAGAATACAATTCTTTGGTTTGGTTTGGTTTTCTTGTTGATGGTGCTTTGTTTTGTTTTGTTTTTATAACACAGTTCAACAGCATGATTCTTAGGGTATCAGCATCAACAGGGCAAGATGCAAGGCGGCAGCTCCTCTCCAGACCTATTTAACCCTAGTCTTGGTGCTATCAGGACTGTACCAGGTCTGTGTAGGCTGAAATTTGAGAAACACTGTGTCTATGGACAAAGATTGAAAGGCATCTGGTTGTTGTTGCCATGTGCAAAATTCTGTAGACTTGGACTCTCACTGTGCACAGCTGTAGAACCATGCAACATGGCAGGCAGGTGTCAAGCCCTATAGTCCTAGCCTTTCTCATAAGTGCATGCCATCACCAGTTAGAAACCAAAACAGCCAACTGAGCATTTGTGGGGTTTCCCATAGGGAGTAGCACTATTAGGAGGTATGGCTTTGTTAGAGGAGGTGTAGCCCGTTGGAGAAAATGTGTCACTATGGGGATGGGCTTTGAGGTTTTATATGCTCAAGCTGCTCCCTGTGTCTCAGTTCACTTCCTGTTGCCTGGAGGGTCATGATGTAGGGCTCTCAGCTCCTTCAGCACATGTCTGGCTGTACACACTGTGTTCCACAATGACAATAATGGACTAAACTTCTGAAACTATAAGCCATCTCAACAAAATGTTTCCATGGCCCTGGTATCTCTTCACAGCAATAAAACCATAACTAAGACTGTAGCATGAAAAATAAATGACCCAGAGGCTGATATTGGGGTTCAAGCTTCAAGCTGAAGATCAGAGAGGCAAAGCAGCCCAGTCAGTGGATCTTACCTCTACCTCAGCTCAGACCAAAGGGGAGATCCTCAGACTGTTCCCAAACTCACTGCTCCTCATATTCACTCAGTCTGCTATGTTCTCCTCAATGTGGCTAGAGACTCAATGCCTGAGACTGACTACTGAATACCCTTCTCCTATCTTTTATACCTCTCTAGTGCTGGGATTAAAGGTGTATAATCCCAAGTGCTGATATCTCCTTTGCATGAGTTGTTTCTTTTAGGACTGGATCAATTTCATGAAGTCAGTGTGACCTTGAATAACAGAAATCTGTCTACCTCTTAATCCTGAGTCCTGGAATTAAAGGTGTGTACCACCACTGCCCGATCTCTACAGCTTGTGTCTGACTTTGCTTTCTGAATCCTCAGCAAGCTTCAGTAAATCATAAACAATATATCACCACATAAGACAGTGTGGATGGTTAAGCAAGTGGTGTGATACCTACTGGATAAAATATAATAGAACCATTAAAATGGGTTCAGTCATCTTGTAAGAGAAAAGAGTGAACAAAATCCCACATGCATCTCATTATATTCATTTATAGGCTATGGAAACAGAAGAGCAAAAGGCCCCAGCTAAACATTTCGATACCAACTACAGTTGTCCTTATATATAGCTGTAGAACATTGTTTTCTCCATTTGTGTTTTTTTTCTTTTTATCTTGTATTTATTCCTAGGTTTCTTGCGTTTTGATTGATGAGCATACACTACTCTTTTGTTAATTGAATCTGGCCTCTGAGAGTTTCACACATTTATGTACTGCATACCCATCACTGTCACTGGACTCTTGCTTTTTCTTTTCAATTCCCTCCTCCCCACAAAGTCCTTTGTCTACATCCACCATTTTTTTTTTTTGTCTTACGACCCACAGAATTTAATCAAGGCCGCCTGTAGGACCGCTGGTTTAGAACTAGCCAGTAGAGTCCGGTAGGGCATACAGCTGAAAACAAGGACTCTTCAGCTCCCATAATCCACCCATAGCTGATGGTTGAGCAGCAAGCAGTGAGCCCCATGTCCTGCCCACATCTATGACTGACAGTTGTCAGGGCCCGTCTTGTGCAAGCCCAGAGGCAACATTTACACTAATTCAATTAAAATACGTGAGAAACTTTGTTTCCATAAGGAAGAGTTACACCTTTTCCTCATGCTCCATTCAGGACAGGGCCTGGAAGGCTCTGGCGGGATGAGAGAAGCTGTAGGAATGAGAGGGTTGTTGGGAGTTTCCCAGGAGGCAGATGCTGGCTCTGCTCTTCCAGCCACCCTCCTAGAATTTCCTTACAATCATGAGGCCAGATTACATCAACTGGTTGAAGCTCACTACACAGAATGGAAAACTTCAAATAGCCATGATTTGACCAAACCAGGTCTATTTTACTTCACCTAAAAGAAACAGGAAGGCAGACCATTTCTGAACTCCTTGCCTCAAACTCCCCCAAAACAATTCTGCTTGTATCTCAAAGGCCAACTTTTAAAGCTATGAGTTCGTGTAGTCAGGAAGAGGTTGAAATGTGCAATCCTCAACCTGGATACATTGTTGCCCTGAAAAGTTTTACAACTAAACAAAGAAGACTAGACCCTGGTAGCGTGTCACAGTCACTGAAAAGGCAACCAGCCACTAAGGGAGAAGCTTAAGAAAACAGGATGATGGTTCCTCCTGCATGCTGCTGTCCCTCGAGTGAGGGATGAGCCATTTCAGGGGAAAGAAAATCTCTGTGCTTAGCAAAAATACTGTGGGTCTGACCACTTCCTGTCACTAACAAAATTCCTGGGGCAATAAAGTTATGCCTGGGGCAATTAAGTCACAGAGAGAAAAGGTTCTCATTGGTTCAGCTCTGGGCGTTCTCAACCATGAACTGGGGGTCCCATTGCTTCGGGCTTCTGGAGAAGCAGCTCATCATGGTGGTACTGTACAACAGAGAAAACTGCTCACCTCATAAACCAGGAAGAAGAGGTCTGAGCCCCACAATGCCTGCCCTTAGTCACATCCCCCACCGTTCCCCACCCCTTAACTGTCTCCTTGCCTCCCAGGGGCACTGTCCTAAATCTCCTCACCCAGAGACAGCAGACCACTTCAAAGCACAGCTTCACTTCCAGCCTGCGGAAAGGGCTGTCAGTCAAGTGATCCGTGTGTGAACATAAGAGCCTGAGTTTGACCCCCGAGAAGCCCACATAAAGAAGTCGTCACAAGGACGCCTGCCTTTAATCCAGTGCTGGGGAGGCAGAGTCAGGAGGCCACCTGGGGCTTACTGACCAGTCAGCTGAAATGAATCCTTGAGTTCCAGGCTTTATCTAGAGAGCCTGTTTCAAAAATAAATAAAAATAAAAGCTTCTTTCAAGATTTCTTTTTTATTTATGTTTATGAGTGTGGGTCTCTGTATACAGGTATGTGTGCCTGCATTCAGGTACCCACGGAGGCCAGAAGAGGGCATCAAACCCCCGGGGCATTGGAGCCTCGGGCAGTTACTGAACTGCAGTGTGGATGCTGGGAACTGAATCCAGATAATCCATCTACAAGAACAGCAAACGCCCTTAGCCACCGTGCCATCTCTCTACCCATCTCCATAAATAAAAATAAAGTTTAAAAATGAATCTCTCAATTCCAAGTCCTGTGCCTGCACCTTAAGCAGGGTCATGACAGAAAGTGACAAAAGACTGGATGGGTCCAGAGCTCAGGGAGGCTCTCTCTCACGGGCCTCTACCCCAGAGCACGGCGTGTGAGGCAGTCAGGTTCACTACAGAACTTGGATTTTGGGGATAACTTTAAGAAATTTCCATATTTCCATGAAACTTCTCTAGGACTTTTAAAGGGTCATGACCCCAATTTCGGATTACGCGATGTTGGTCATTATTCCAAGTAGAATGTCGGTGGCCCATCTTTCACCTACTCAGAACTTCAATTATAAAGATTAAACCACAAAGAGGAAATCCACATGGAACAATGGACGTGTCAGCACTTATCACTTTTTTGAGACGATACCATCACCCAAGAAGAGTGAAATATAAAAGCTAGTACTGACGAGGAACATTTTTCCCTGGAGGAGGAAAAAAAAATGGAGATAAGTTCAATGAAAATTCTAAGATATTTCCCAGACCTCAATTAGAATATCACCAAAACACAAGAAGGGATTCAAAAATTGAAGAAGATACATGGAAGTTTTCTAGTGGATCAAGAAAATAATTTGTGCGTCTTGCATGTTCAAGGAGATAAAATGAGTAAGTGTTGAACATGGATAAACGTGGTATCCATAGCCTGAAATGACGCGAAACAAATCATCTTGTGAATTTTAGGAATTTCAACTGCCCTGATATCATCAGATGACTTCAAGACGTTGTGCAAATAATCAGCAGAGAGGCAAATGGCGCTGTGGTTAGGGCACCCGCCCATGCAGGGTGTCACCCCGGTCATCCCCTTAGTGCGTTTTCCACCATTATCTAAAACAATTCTGGGACGGGTGTGGTCGGAGAGGCTGCTCGGTGGTTAAGACTGTGCTTTGCTCTTTCAGAGAACCAAGTTTGATTCCCAGCACCAACATCAGGGATGCTCAAAGCCACCCGTGTCTCCAGCTGCAGGAGATCCAGTGCCGCCTTCTGGCTTCCTCCAGTATACACACACACACACACACACACACACACACACACACACGTATTATGTATGCACGTATTTAAGTTCTAGAGTCTGCAAAGATGATTCTGAGTGAAGCACTTGCCACACAGCCATGAAGACTTCAGGCTGTCTCCAAAGAATCCATGCAATTGAGGGCCATGGTAGTCCTGAGATACCAGGTGATGCTACGGCAGACCTGTATACCAGATGCTATGGCAGGCCTGTGATGCCAATACCAGGAAGAGACAGAGGATCCCCAAGCAAGCTAACCAGGCGGAGGAACCCATTCGGGTAGCTCTGGGTTCAAGTGGGAAGACCCCGCCTCAGTACATAAAGTGAGAAGCAATAGAGGATGACATGTCTGCGTCTTTTGTCTCCACACTCACAGGCCCCCAGATCTGCACACAGGTGACCCTCAAGCATATTTACATATGCACACCAACCACACACACTAGGCAAAGTCAAACACAGGACTGACCCCAGCAAAGGAACCACTACCACACTTCTTAGCGCGCCCCGCCACAACTGAGTCTGGAGGCTTGGCTGGCGGTAAAGCGAGCTCCCCCACCCCGCCCCGTTATCCCAGACACAGATGTGCAGCCCGCATCCGTGCAGCTGCAGAAGGGACATGGAGGGAAAGCTTTCGTGCCATCAGGTTAGGTAGACGGTTCTCGTACAGGACACTAAAATCACAGTTAGAAGAACGAATCAACAGCTGGAATTACACTGAAGTTTAAATCTCTGTCAATTGAACAGTGTGTTAAGCAGGTAAAAAGCAAAAGGCAGTGACTAAAAGGAACATTTACAGACTCCAGGGGACCTGACACCCTCTTCCGGCCTCCGTGGGTACTGCACACATGGGCACACACCCATACACACAGACGCACATATGTGAACATGCTTAAACACAATTTTAAAGTGATTTTTTTAATCGTAAAAAAAATCATGCAGAACATGTAAAGAGATGGTATACCAAAAAAAAAAAAAAAGAAAATAAGAGGAACAGAAATAAACACCAAAAATATCATCTACTCGCGTCACAGAAACGTGATATACAGATGGCAGAGGGGCAAAAGGAAGGTCTTCCGGTCGTTAGTTCCTAGAGGGACACACAAGGGACAGTAAAACACCGTTACATTCTCACTCTGACGGATGAGTCAGAGAGACTGACCACACCAAGTGTTGAAGACACAGAGGAATCCCAACTCAGACGCTGTGGGAATGTAAGTCCCATGATACCTTTGGGAAAAGTTACATGTCAGGTTTGTTTTCTTTTCTGTTACGCACGTGTCTCTGTGTGTGGGTATGTGCATTTGAGGGCAGTCGGCCCCAGAGACCAAAGAGCGTATCGGGTCCTCTGGAGCTGGAGTTACAGGCTGCTGCGACCCAACCGATGTGGGTGCTGGGATCTTAATTTGGGTCCTCTGGAAGCGCAGTACATGCTGATAGCTACTGAGCCAACTCTGCAACCCACACACAGTGTTTTAACATATTGACCCCGCCATTCCGCTCCCAGGTATCTGTCCAAGGCAAATACAAGCGTGTATGCAAATGAAAGTGTGTTCATCGATGTGCACAGGGCTTTGTACTTATTATGACCAATAATAACACAGGCGTTTATCGACAGGTAAACAAACACACTGACAAACGGTCATGTGACAAAATACTGCTCTGCAGCAAAAAACAGACCACAGAAGCTGGCTTGTCGGGTGAACAGGCTGCCAATCAATTATGCAGAATGAGTGGATTCTGGAGGGTGGCGGGGCGCCCAGGAATGACGGGAAACAAGAGCTAACTTGTGGCGACACTAAGCAAGTCAGCGGTTGGCTAGAGACGGGAAGAAGACCAGAGGGGCGGAGACCTGTAATCACAGGGGTGGGGAGAAAGTTTGGTGATGGCCAACACACCACTTTCCTTGGGAACGATGATGCTTGCACAGATGTGTAAGGATGATGAATGGAGCAAACATGTCAAGGCACACGTGCGTGATCTGGTGTCACTCTAACAGGTGCTTAAAGGTGTGTTTTATTTTCCTGAATATGGGTGTTTTGTCTGCCTGTGTGTCTGGTGCCTTCAGAGCTCAGCGGGCATCGGATCCTCACAACCAGAGTTACAGACGGCCACGAGCCACCAGTGGGTACTGGGAATAGAACCCGGGTCCTCTGCAAGAGCAGCCAGTGTTCTTAACCACTGAGCCATCTCTGCAGACCCAAGAATTCTAATTTGCACGTGATATTCCCTGAACTGGCTCTGCCATCCAAGTAAGAATTGGTTTATCCTTTCCCCATGACATTCAAAGAATCTATGACTGTAAGACAATTTGATTTTGTTCTCTCCTACGAAATGAGAGACACTGAATTTTACACAGGACTCTCTGGATTAAATGAGATTTTTTAAAAACGCTAATGCTTAATGCAAATGAGAAATTCTATTAGCATGACTATGGCTAATGGTCACCAGTGTGACTATTGTCCTGTCAAGCTTCTAAACAGCCATGAGCTTTGCACAATCAGTAGCAGTAATGTATAAAATCTGCAGAAACTGGGCTGGCAAGAGGGCTCAGCTGGGTAAGGGTGCTTGCTGCCAAACCGGACCACCTGGGTTTGAGCCCCAAAATGCACAAGACGGAAAGAGAAAACTGACTCCTACAGGCTGCTCTCTGACACACACTCACAATAAATAATTATACTTTCTATTGCTCTCTCTGATAGCTCTCAGTATATGATAAGATTGGGTGCATGCCTGAGTCATTAATACTCTCTCCTCCTACTGTCTGAAAGTGAAAATATTGCAGGAGACAACAGAAGACTTCATTATTACATTTTTTTTTTTGGCCCTGGAAAAAAATCTACTAAATACTGCATAAAGGTTAGCAATGCTAGGGTCTCGCCTGGATTGTCTCTCTGACACTAACTTGTGGCATTGCGTGGGATCTCTCTACGCAGTTTAAAACCTCAAATCCTTGACCTGAAAGTGTTCCACCCGCTGAGCTCAGATGCACATCAACACAAACACTGGTGGGGAGGATGGGTGGAGTGTTAGTTTTATGGCCACTTTCCCTCCCTGAGTTCTGCAAAAAAATTCCATATTCATAGGGTGCTAGCCGAAGTGGAATTTTTAAAGTAAGAAGAAAAGTAAAGTAAATACATTTTGGAAAGATTTTTATAGCATATATATATATGCATATATATATATATATAAGATTTAGATACATATCACAGGGAAAAGAATGAGTTTCCCTTCCTTTGCCTTATTTTTTTTCCTTTTTTTAAATTTGGTTTTTCGAGACAGGGTGTCTCTGTGGCTTTGGAGGCTGTCCCAGAACTAGCTCTTGTAGACCAGGCTGGTCTCGAACTCACAGAGATCCACCTGCCTCTGCCTCCCAAGTGCTGGGATTAAAGGCATGTGCCACTACTGCCTGGTTCATTTGTTTTATTTTAATCTAATACTTTTAAAACCTCTAGAGTGTGGATCTGAAAAGAGCCACCTTAAATCTTCTGGCTCCTGGGACCTCTGAGGACTTGACTGGAAAGCCGGTCACAGCCGAGTGAAGGCAGCGAGCGGCTATCTGTGTAGACACGCTGAGCAGTAACGACTGGATCTAAGAGCAGACCTCTCTCAAATCTTCCCTAAGTCTCCTATTGTGGTCGTCTGTGGGTACAGCATTAATCATATCAGAATACCCCCTGGATCATTTTCTACTAACATTGGCAAGGATAAAAAAAGCCTTGTGCAAAAGCCCCAATGTAACAAAAAAAAAGTTAAATTAATTCATGTAACAATAAACGTCCAGGCATAGATTAGAGATGTAGCTCGGTGGTAGAGAATGTGTCTGGAATGTCCCAGGCTCTGAGTTCAAATTCTAAAACCACACACACACACACACACACACACACACACACACACACACACACAGAGAGAATGCCCCAACACTTCAGGCTTGGTAAAGACCCAGCTATGCAGATTTGAAGAGCCTTATGACTTCATTTGCTACTTAAAACACTTCCAGACTGTAGCTCAGTCAAATCTTACAGAACACTTAATATGGGCTGAGAATTACGGATACAGAAGTGAACGCTGAAGAATATGCAGAAAAGAGAGATTAATAAAGGGACTAGAACCTAATGTGAGCCATGAACTCACATGGCCCAGTGTACATGTGTGTGCGTGTGCGCGTGCACATATGTGTTCATGTGTGTGCGTGCATATGTGTGCCTGCATGTGTACGTGCATCTGCATGTGTGTGTGTGTGTGTGTGTACATGTTGCTGTATCCACACATGCACAAGCATGTGCGTGTGTGGAGAGGCCAGAAGTCAATGTTACTTGTCTTCCTCAGTCAGTCTTTATCTTAATTTTTGATACAGGGTTTCTCTCAAAATCCAGAGCTCACCAACTCGCTAGTCTATCTGGCTACTGAGACCCTAGCACCCTCCTGTCTCCCCTCACTCCTGAGTGCTGGATTACAGGCGCCAGCCATTGCACCAGATTTTTTATGTGGGTAACGGAGATTCAAATGCAGAGGGCATGCTTGCAGGGCACGCCCTTCCCAGATGGAGCCGTTTTCTCAGCCCCACGGCAAGCCCTTCCCTCTGAGCGGTCTCCTCAGCCCCACAGACCATCCTTCTACACATGTGTTCCAAAGTCTGGGGGTGAAGGATAGCCCTCCAAAAGCTCTGTGCTCACTCATCTTCTTCCTTCCCAACTCTATGGATTCACTTCAAAGCACCCGTGTCACATGGTTCTGTAACAAGCCCATCTAAGAAGATGTCCGCCGTGAGGAAAGCAACACGAGTAGCCAGGAACACGTGTAGCCAGGATGGCCTTCTCTTCAGCAGCTAGAGGCTGGGAAGCAACTGGGATTACCTTCCTGCTCACTGTCTTCCTGGAGGTGCTGGGGACCGAAGCCAGTATGTCACACTTGTAAGACAAGCGCCTAGAATCACCCGACACGGCAGTCTCGGGAGAAGTGAAAGCCCGAGTGTGGGTTACACCCGTGGGGGAGGACACCCGTGGAAACACAGGGGCTGTACCATGAAACCCCTGCTCCTCAGGTGTTGATGGGTCTTAGGTTTGTCAGGCAGGTGAGGAAGGCTAAAAATCTCGGGGGGGGGAGGGGTCCTAGTTTCACGCGTATGAATCTTTGGAGCTAGGTAAACTACGAACAATGAATAAATAAAGACCTCGACAACAACACATTTCTTCCGGTGGGAAGCTTCCTTCCTGCGAAGGCCCGGGAGAGAAAGCATGAAGTGACGCTTCACCTTCCCTACGAAGCACGGCGATGTGAGGAGGTTTTGAACATAACAGGATGAAAAAGAAAAACATGCAACACTGAAACCCTCTCTAATTTCCATGTTATTTTCATTTCTGTGATTCCAAATGCCATTTTCATGTGTGCTGCTGTTGGGGAGATCAAATGCTGTGGTCCCTGAGATGCTTCCATTATTGCAGGAGCCCCTGGGAAAATCACCCTGTTAAAAGTGGGATGCCGGATAAATTTCCTGGCCTGCCTGGTAACAGTGCCATTTCACAGAGACAGTGGGGGTAGCGGCAGAGGGAGCTGTGTCTCCAAAACTAATTCTGAATATGGGGGGAAGCTTTGCTGGTCATCTGAGCGGCGGGGATGTGGACGGCCTAATTATGCCATGGTAGCAGCCTCTGAGGGAAATTACTGTAGAACATATATCTCTACCCTTGCATTCATATATATGATACTTCCAGGGAACAGACTCTGGGGCTCTGGTATGCTAAGCAAGTGCTCCTTCAGAGTCAAATCCTCTGTCCCTTATCTAGCTTTCATTTCTGAAGACGGTCAGTGAGGCCGTGGTTTCCCCAACACTTGAGCGCACTCGTGCACACACACACACACACACACACACACACACACACACACACTCCATGCTGGGAACTGAAGCACCTTACTTATGATAGTCACTCACAAGTGCTGGGCCAGGCCTTGAAATGCTTACAGGAGTGTTGACCCCCAATACCCTTCTTCTCTCCCTTTCCACAACTTTCCTCCCCACCTCCTCCTCTCCCCTCTCTTCTCCCTCTTTCTCTGCAGACTCATCTCACTAGAAATCTTGGACCATGCTGCCATGACTGACTTCCTCCTTCTGGGGCGTGTTCCCTCCCCAACCCTCCTTCGCCCCTCGCTAGTGGATGAGCAGTGGGGCCTCCATAAACAACTCATGAGACTTGTCCCAGCGGCGGCTTTAAGCTCAGACAGGGGCTCTACCACAAACAAATGGATTTCTAGGGCTCGCACTGGCAGAGGTGGGGGCACGCTCGAGGATAAAATCTTGGGTTCAGTTTAAATCAGCTAAGCATAGACAGCGAGGGAGGAGGAAGCAGGAGGCAGAATGCTTGGGGTGACCCAGGTGCGTGTGTAAGAAGAAAAACACACAGACTAAAAAGCAAAACTACCAGAAGAATAAAGCCGCATTGTCGCTTTATCAAGAACGCTGAGTAAGTTTGGTGGGGGAGCCACAAATTGAGTAGAAGAACTTTCCCTGGGAGTGAAGGGAGAAAAGAAAAATAAGTGGAGTGTTTGATTTTCCTCTTATCATGCTAAATACGGCTGCAGAAGGGGAGGAAGAGCCACTCAGCCTCTAATTGGCTTCTGTTTTCTCCGTCTAGGAAAGTGGTCTTCAAGCTGGAGGCGTAGAGCAAACACGGCTAAGAGGGAAACAGACTCCAGTTGGGCGAAGAGGAGACTGGAGCTCCTGACTGCTTCAAGTGAGCTCGAGTCTCCAGATTAAGGGGAAATCACTCCCAGGGAGATGGTGAGATAGCACAGGTGTCACCTTCAAAACACCATCAACAGCAACCACCGAGTGAGGGGGACAGGAGCTGGGGGGGAGTGGGGGGGGAGAGTGGGGGGCACCTTGACCCCATGGTGCTCTTCAAAAAGGGCACAACCAGAAAAACAGCTAAGTGCTGTGTTCTGCATCCACCCACGGGGGGAAAAATCAGAGAATTGTGCTAAATCAGTGTTTTGAAAGCTACACTGGGGGAAGAAAAAGAAAAAGAAAAAGAAACAATCTTTGAGAATCATCCTGAACCCACTGAGACCAGAGAGAACCAAGACGGCATTCAGACATCGTCGAGATGAGCGGGTTCAGTGGGACGGATGGACTGACTGACGGAAAGAAACAACCTATTTTAAAAGACGGGATAGACATGGGAAAACCGGATTGCCTCTGTGTTTTATGCCTGCTTGCTAAAAAGGCAGAGTTGGAATAAGAGCTGGGGAAAAATAATTAAAAAGTAATAATAAAAATGAACTCTGAAGCCGCAGGGTTGAAGAGAAGCAGGTTACCGTTAGGGACAAAAGAAGCCCAAGTGTGGCTCTGACCAGACTGGAAACGGTGGGCCTGTGTGTTTATCAATACGAGAATGGATTAAATCACGCATCCTCCCCAAGGTCATCACTGGGTGCTAATAATGAGGAAGGGTGCACGTTTTCTCTGGACTTTAAGCACCGATTAATGACACCAGACAAAATTATCACAGCCCACAATTTTTGTCCTAAAAGAAATCTTTGCCGTGCTCCCCCCCCGCCCCCACAAAGTAGGAAAAACTGACTGGACCCCGTAAGAGTCACCAGCTGCGGGCTAAGCTCAGTCTGGTTTGCTGTGCTTGCCAGGTGAAGTGCAGCTGTTGGGGTAACTGTATTTCAAGAGGCCATTTAACAGATTTCTCACACTGACCATTCATAAAACACCATTTTCCCGGGTCTCCTGTGTGTCATGCACTGTGGTGGGCCCCTGGTGCCACTACTATAATTCCTGCAGGAGCTCTTGGAAGACATGATGTCCTCAAATGACAGATAATGAAAACAAGCCTCTAAGAAGCCATGCCATTTGCTGCCATTTCCAGCTATAAGTAGTGGAGAGAAGCTGTTAATCGGATCTGCCTGTGTCAAGCTTCTCCCACGAGCCACATCTGTACGTCTAGATTAGGAGGTCGCTACAGCGTCAACATGTTCTCTAGAGGGGTGAAGGTTAGCCAGAGGTGAAGGGTTTGGGGGCTGCTCAGGGGAGGGCTGTGCTCCTCTGCGCTCTACGCATGCGTTTCTGGACTGTCCTGCCTTCAGCCTGGGGATAGCACAGCATAGAGTCCCTGACCAGGACAGTGGACTTCCCAGCCTCCAAAACTGGAAGAAAACAACAAAAACATTTCTTTATAAATTAGCCTGTCTCTTGAGTTAAACAGCACAAAACAGACGAAGATTTCTAAACAAATAATTATACTAAAAGAGCTCTGACAAATTCCACATATTAAAAAAAAATCAAAACAAAACAAGGCCAGTGTTCTTGAATCTATTCAATGTCACTGTCAAGGACTTGAGTAAAAAGCGTACAGCATGAAGTCATGATATAAATGCTTCAAGTGAAAAACTAATCCATATTTTAAAATGTGTACAGGGTATAACAATGGGTCTCAGACTTGCTATGGAAATTTAAATAGGGATTAAACAGCAAATCCTCCATCTAGAGTAAATAATTGTGATGTTTTTTTCTCAATATGTCATGAAAATGTTTTAGTTCTCTAGAAATATATTTGAAGCCGGGCGGTGGTGGTGCACGCCTTTAATCCCAGCACTCGGGAGGCAGAGTCAGGTGGATATCTATGAGTTCAAGGCCAGCCTGGTCTACAAAGCGAGTTCCAGAACAGCCTCCAAGACAATACAGAGAAACCCTGCCTCAAAAAAAAAACCAAAAAAAATGTTTTAGTTCTCTAGAAATATATTTGAAGAAACGACTCAGCAATTAAGTATACAGACTACTCTTGCAGAAGAATTGGATTTGGTTCCCAGCACCCTCATCAGCTGACTCACAGTCCTCTGTAACTCCAGCTCCAAAGGATCTGACGCCCACTACTGGAAACTGTGAGCTTTGCACTCAAAAGTGCACACACACACACACACACACACACACATACACACACACACCTAAAAATAAATCCTAAAAAATAAGGGATTTAATCAACCACTCTTCAGTAGGAACTGCTAGTGGCATGTGACTAAAAATCTTAATGCTACATTATATTCCTATTATTTATTGTGTGCAATAAAAGTATTTACATTCTTGGTGCCACACCTGCTATATGAATTGCAATGTTAGATATTGCACAGTTTAGATAAACTCATAGACATTTGGAACATGACTAAGGATGGATGTGTCTTGGAAAAAGGGTGACAAAAAGGATGGGAAATGTGCCCATTAAGGAAAAAAACTCATGAACTGAGGATGGTGGGCTGGAAAACTCAGATATCTGAAGGGAACAGATTTCATTAAATGGGTTATTCATTCTGAATTCACTCAATGTATCTACAGCTTTGACTTCAGGCTTATGCTTGCCACTGTCCTTAACAGTGGGAAGAAATAACCATCAAAGACATGGATCTGTTTCCACTCTGAAAGATATTTTAGCCTAGTGGGGGACAGACAAGGACGATTAGGCGTGTGATCCTGGGTGGTGTTAGAAGTATCTTGAGACCCACATAAGTTGGTTCAGCAGAAAGCTTTCTCCCTATAAGCTAGTTTTCATAGCACCAGAAGAAGCTATACAAGCTGATGTGAGTTAAGAACTCATCGACAGTCTTACCCAGCTGTGAACTCTGTATCATAATGGGCATTGTAAAATATGACCCATGGCGCAACAGTGGCATGAATATTATGGAGGTAACCAATTACTTCCTGACTAGATTTAATGCCCACTCCACAAGAAGACATGTATGCTCGGTCCTCTGACCCTGGCCAAGAAACCATGACTGGGAGCGCACAGGTCCCAGGTGTGAACCTACTGCTATTATTTTGCTAAACTGACATATTACCAAACTACCCTCGACACCTGAATCTATGTATCCATTTATTAGTGCACACTCATGATGATTTGACTCTCCCCTGTTCAAGGCTCCATCTTCCATGACACCCAATGGGGTTGAAGAGCCGATGTGACTTAGAGAAGAAACCATGTGGTGCCTTGTTCATCACAGGGGAGAGAGCAGGAAGAACAGACTAGGGTCAAGCCAGAAGGATGAGCGTGAGAAACTTCAGCCTGAGAGATCTGTCTACAAGAAGGCATACAGCACAGAACCAAACCACCAGTTTCACTCTCAGAGTACCCCATGTTAGAGATGAGGGATTGGGAATATATTGCTTATGTGATGCATGTAGGACTTGTATCTGTATGGAGAAAACCATGTGACCAGGGAAGGAGGCAGAAATGTACTTGAAGGACAAATTCAGGGAAAGAAACCAAAAAGGGAAAGTTGACAGGAAGTAACAACAGATGCCAGATGCGTAGAAGCTGAGAGGAGGTGGAGTTCTTGAATTTTTGTCGTGTGTGTGTGTGTGTGTGTGTGTGTGTGTGTGTGTGTGTGTGTGTGTGTGTCACTATGCATACCAACTGGTCTTAAACTTGCAGCAATCTTCCTACCCTTGCCTTCAGAGAACTGGGATGTCAGACAGGTACGACTAAACCCAACCAAGAAGAGACACAATTCTCAGGGGAAAGTTTTTGTCATGATAATCCAGCTGCAGGAAGGTCACATGAACAGTCAGAATCCTGGAGGTGAGAGGTCGGCTGATATTTTCCTCTGCAAGGGGGAATCATCTAACAGTGTGGGCAGATATAATGGTGCAGGGCTTCCCACCCACCACGTCATGGGGTAGACAGGCGCTTGGGGACTTCCACTCGTCGATAACCAATCCCAAGACAACATGGGAAGCAGAGGAACTGAAGCTGAGCTTAGGCTGGGGTGTCCTCCTGCAGACACCAGGGGGTCCATGTTCTACTCAGGGCTCCCGAAGGCAGTCCTCATGGCTCATGGGTGTGGCCAAGAAATTGATGCTGTGGTGGCCAAAGAGGAGATGGGGTCAGGATGCTGGGACTCCCTTGGCACACAGGTAGAATGAGAAATGAGATGGTTAAAGACAGGGAGGTTTGTTTGGATGGTGAGAAGTGCAAGCCCTAAGATATATCTCATACCTTGGCTGTGCCCCCTGAGACTTGCCAGGGTTTGGTTCAGTGTGTAAAGGGCTCACACACAGCAGTCGGCAGCAAGGTCCCTCGACCGATCATTCTCTCTCTCTCTCTCTCTCTCTCTCTCTCTCTCTCTCTCTCTCTCTCTCTCTCTCTCTCTCTCTCTCTAATTATACTTGACTATAAAGTGGCAGCAATGAGTGTCACCCTTCTGGAGAGTCCAGACCACAGTAGTTTTATTATAAGTACATTCTCAAGGGGGAAAAAACCCTTTCTTAGCCTCCTGTGTCTAAGTCTCATCGTACCCTAGTACAGTCTCCTGTATCCTGTTATTCATGGTGCCCAGACAGAAGGTAACTTCTCACTTGCCTCCCATGTCACCTCCAGAGGACGTGTCAGGATTTTTGTTGGTGTTATCCAGAAACTTCCAAACTGAGTCTTGAGTTGATTTCCTGGCATTACTGCCTGCAGCCTGGGATCTTTTGTGACATATCTCTTCCTTAACTGGAGTTCACAGAGCCTTCCAATTCTGCATTGCCTAACAACTACATAAATGTGCACGTGGTCGAACTCAGACAGCTGTGTGTATTTAACTACAAGGTCGGATGCCCAACCCAGGCACTGCTCAGGCAACCACCGGGAGAATTGTGAAAGGAAAATCTGTGAAGCTTCCAGCATATTTTATTAATGACCAGCCAGACATCATAACCCACACCAGGGAGATGAGGACCTAATTAATTAGGCAGAATACTACTTAGCACTTAGCATTTTCAATAAATATTACTACATGAATGAAGGAATCCTCAAAAGACTCCTGGGAAGCAGGAGATGTTAATCCTCTTTTACAGCCAGGGAAACAGAAACAGAGCAGTTTCTCAGCCTTTCTCAGAGGCACAGAGTGCCAGCATCAGTTCCCAGTCTGGCTTGCTCAGAGCTGGCTCCTGACGATGTGTTCAGAACAGTGTTTTCAAAGGTCAACGGGCAGTAGAGGGCCATGGGTGTGGTTGTGGTGGTAGGGTTCTTGCCTTGTATGCATGGGACTGGTGTTTGATCCCCTGCACCGCATACACCAGGTTCAGTGGAATACTGTAATCCCAGTCATCAGAAAATACATTCCTCAGTCACGTAATGAGTCCAAGGCCAGCCTGGGATGAATGCCATTCTGTCACACCCACACATACACACATACATACACATACATATGCATATACACATACATACACACACATACACACACATATATGTACACATACATACACATATACATACACACACATATACATACAAATATACACACACACACATATACACACACATACACCCATACATATACATACACATACACCCATACATATACATACACATGCATATACACACAAATATACACACATATACACACACATACACCCATACATACACCCATACATATTCATTCATATACACACAGAGCACTGTACTAGATGCTTGGAAGTGCAAAAGGCAGCATTGGAGACTTCAGCGTAGAACCCACACACTTGCTTCTACTATCTCCTTTGAGGGCAAGGGGATACACGCCACATATATGTGCTAGCTAGTAAATGTTTCTCTCGCCATACCTTAAACAAAACGCTTACCAAATCCCTGTTGCACGGAATGTAAACCCCCTTGTGCCTGTGGAGACAAGACTGGTGGCAAGAACGTGTGATAAACTAAAAAGTAAAATGCAGTGAGCAGTCATTACAAATAGACTAGCAGTGACAAGAGCTAGGAAGAGGGGTGTAAGCCGCGGGACCGTCAAGAGGGGACCCCTCAGCTGGGTGAACTGATGCCTGTGACCCCGGAACTTGGGAGAGAAAGCCGAGGGAGGGGCTCTGAGGCCGTTCTAAGACACTGTGGTCTATAGGCAAGAACCTGCCTTAGGAAACACAATCTAAACAGGGTACCTCAGCTAGAAGGGACATCATGTACAAACTCCCGAGGCGGGAGAGTCGGCAGCTCAGAGAAGCAAGAGCAGGAGAGAGGGGGTGGGGGTGGGGCATGGAGGAAGACGCACTAGAGGACTTTCTGCCCTAAGCCCTGGGGGTGCTTGCACCAGTGAAATAAGCTTCCCTGCCTCAACACTGGGAGGCTATAGCATCGAGTGAGTGCCGCACGCCTTAACGAGATCATTCTTGTCACACGGAGCTACCAAGAGTGAAGCAGAAAAGTTGGGAAATAGTTTCAGCGGTATTGAGGAATAATGGCGGTTTATTTCAGTGACAGTAGTGATGGGGGGATGAGACATGGTCTGGTCCCAAATGTATTTCTAAGGGCTGTGTAAGATGGAATTTGATTTGATAACTTAGGCTCCGTGGCTCTGAAGAGGGACAGGGGTCAAGACTTCTCCCTCATTTACGTTGATTTATTAATGTACCTGCGCGCCCACGCATGCCATGGCACAGGTGTAGGATAGAGGATTCCTTTCTGGGTCAGTTCTCTTTTCCCACCACGTGGGTTCTGGAAACCAACCTGGGACGAGAAGACACTGAATGGAGGGCGGCATGTCCTCAGTAAAGGAAAACACTTCCGAGAAGGGTGTCACCACCGCTCAAGACAGCGAGGGTAAGCGTGTGTCTGCAGTTCCTTTTCCATGCTAAACGCCAGAAGCATCAGCTTATAAAGAGGAAGGGCTGGGCGTGGCTCTCACTCTTCCCATAGTCCTCCTCGCCAGACACCACCCTCTGCTGTAGCCTCCCATCAAAGACATTTGCTTTCCTTTCTCTCCGGCCCCCTGCACTCCCTCTTGGCCTGACAGATTGCCTCTAAGAACTCTCTTTTTTCTTGTTCTCTTTATCTTCGTTGTTTTGGAAAATATCTCTCAAGGCCTTCAGCAAAATGAGAAGTAGGAGCAGGTGGCCGGATGACTCTCCCACCGAACAAGGCTGCCGATCACTCAATCGCTCGCTCGCTCACTCACCACGGTTTAAACGTGTCAGGCAACTCTGTAGTGTCTCAGAGCAGAGAGGGGGCCTCTGGCCCTGCTTTCCTCTTCTGCACATTCAGTGAGGGCCCAGAGAGAAGTGATCCTTGCCTTCTGCCTTCTAAAGTGCTGGGGCATCCATGAGAAATCTCCCCCAAGAGGTTCGCATGTTGAATAACAGCTTCCCGGTTGGCGACGCTGTTTGGAGAGAGACGGAAGCACTTTCGGGTGGTGGAGCATTGCAGGAGAGAGTGGATCTCTCGGGGTGGACTCTGAGGTTAGACGGCCGTGACCCGCTTTCTGTTCACTCACTGTTACCTGACGGTGGACACAATGTGACCAGCTCTCGGAGTCCCTGGTTCCATGTTATTTCCCTCCACTATGCCCTGTGAACCCTCAAACTGTGAGCCAGAATAAACCTGTCCTCACTCAGGCGACTTCTTGTCTGGTGTTTTGGTCACAGCAAGGAGAAAATTAATAAATAGAAGAACGTGTGAAGAAATCGCCTTAGCTTGCTAACAGAGACTGGGGTGGACGACGGTCTGGACACCAACACCGCAGTTGCTTCCCTTGGTCGGCCTGGACTTGCTCCTGACCCCTCCATCCCGTGTTCCCTTCTTGGCAGAAAACTGAAGCCCAAGAAATCCCGGCCCATTCATACATGCGCTGTGTTCGGTTACTACGGCGGTGTTGAAGAGTCTCAGTGTTTCCACCAACCAACAAATACAACGCCGCCAGCAGCCGGGGTCACATCTGCCTCATGGGAAACAAATACAGGGGCTGATTCCGTACTTCTTACTGTTTTTCACTTTGTTTCCTCCTTCCATGGAGTTTTTATCACCCCCCCCCCAATATCTCATTAGAAAAGGCCACTCCGGACGGCATTTTCTGAACCCCGGTGACCTTTTCTCTCCTGCCTCTCTGCTGCTTAACAAAGCAGCCAAAGTCTCTCGATGACTCAGAGAAAGAGGCAGCCTAGACCCCAAGGTGATGCGCTGAGGATTCCTTCAATAGACACACACAACACCTTGAACCACCCTCACGAGCAAGGCCAACCCCTCCCCAGGAGGCCGCTCGGCTGTCTACACTGCACGGCTCTGTACTCCAGTGACAACGGGAACAAAGTAATTCCTTGGTGTGATCCACGGGAACAAGATGGCCGCCCTTCCTCATCCCCGGGGCACGGGGGACATCTCAGCTGACATCTCAGCTGACGGATGAGACCCTTAGCCACTTTCCGAGTCATGGTTTCTGCAGAGTTCACAGGGCGTTTGCTCTGAAGAACCTCCTGCATCAGTCCGCGTCACAGCAGCTCCCAAGGCTGTGATGGAGGGCTCCTCTTGATTTTCAGGGTTGTCCAATGCCTCAGAGGCTGCAGGACAGACTCTGCATCCAGTATGGGGGTGGTTCGTAGGAACCCCAGATTATCACGAAACAATGGTGGAATCGGCCGGGCAAAGAAGGACCTGCTTAACAGAGGAGCGGAGGGAGGTAGGTTCCCATTGGGAATGATCAGGTCCTGGGGGGGGGGTCTTCTTCCTCTGGTCACATCATGTGTTTTCCCAACTGCACTCACACACGGAGGCCACGGGACAAAAGAAAGAGCAAAACATTGAAAATCATCTTGGCCTCTCCTTCATCACCCTCCTCGGTGTGTGACTTAACATCCTTGTAGTGGCTGGGGAAAATCCCTTGGAATGTCTGAAGAAATCTCCATCTTCCACTAACTGGAACACTGAGAATGCCATCTGGAGGCCTCTCCCATGCCTAGAGCTATCACCACCTATCTGACCGGAGAAGCATCTTGGCTTGTTATTGTCTGTGTTCTGTTACTATAAAAACCTCATGAAATGGTTACCACATTTACATGGTATTTGGGGCAACCTGAATCTGTGTCCCTGGGTCATGGTCACTTCACTGCTATGTGTCTGAGTGTTGGGGGAGGGGACTCTCTTACTCCCTTAAAAAAAAAATAATGATGGCACTAAATGAGATATGGCTGCGCCTGAATTCTCCTTATCTGTCACTTTGAACATGATGCTACTTAATATCTGCAATCTTATGTTATTATCCCAGGGGAAAGGGCTAATAATAACACCTGCAGGAAAGGGCGGCTGTTGGCATTGTGCTGGGAACAGCATATAATGTCCTTAGCGTGGTGCAGTCTCAAAAGCCCTGAGTTCTAAATAAATACCAATGATTATTGGGTTTGTTACTATAATTTTCAACAGAAGAATGCATACTCAAGGCTCTTTTCTTGCCATGTTTTTACATAGATATTTTATATTTATATGTTATTTATTATATACATACATTTATTTATACTTTAGCAACTCATACGGTGCTCCGGATTATTGTGAAAATACACAAAGCTATTCTTTCCTTTGCCCTAAGTGGTGCCTTGGAAGTTAGCTCCTCGTCCTTCCCATGCTGGCATATAACTAAGCAGGAAGCAGCCTGCTCCTTACCCCTCTCCCATGCCGTGGACATACTGGACAGGCTGCGGATTGCTCATTTTACCCATCAGAGAATTGATACTAAGGCTGAGTCCACTTAACTAAATCTGGAAACATAGATGAAAATACTCCCAATAGCATTTTTAGCAATCGAGCAGCCCCACGGGGGAAAGCCAGAGTCTGGTGGACTGTACACCCACCCTGCTCTTCTTTTATCCATGCGCCGGGCATACACCTCGAGTTTATTCCGCACCTGGCGCCGGGGCCAGTGTCCATGGCAAAAACAAGAGCAAGGTCACATTTGTTTCCTGCAATCACAGGTCAGGGGAGGTTTGCAGCTGCAGCTGGACTGGGCGGAAAGTCGCAAACGCTCGGAGAAAAGCTAAGAGTGCATGGGCAAAAACCGGGATATGGCGCTATTAATATTAATTCCATCGTGCCCCATGACTTAGGTTGATTATGTGGGAAGTAACTTCAGCTTGCAACTTTCAGGGTTATGTCAACCCCCATGCAGGTCAGCTTTAGTATTCTATACACAAGCACCAGGGAGCAGCTAGAAATCAGGTGCTCAAAATCAGCTACACCATTTCCTCTGCGTGTGTGTGTGTGTACGCACACACATGTGGAGGCCAGATGTTGACCTACGATGTCTCCTTGACTGTTCTCCACGTCATCTACTCAGGCAGGGTCTCTCTCTGAACCCAGAGCTTATCCACTCCACTAGTCTTGCTAGACAGCTCGCCCGAAGGTCCTAGAAGCCTCTTCCCCAGCGCTGACAGTGCAGGCAGGCTGCCACACCCACCCGCCTTGCGTGTGGTTGCTCGGGGTCCAGACTCTGTCCCTCACATTTGCACCGCAAGCACGCGGTGGTTTGAAGGAGAACGACCCTATAGGCTCCTATATTGTCGTGGCCATCTGTGGCAGCCCCACACTGAGGGGTCAATCTGCTCTATCCTGTCTCTGTGAGGCTTCAGTCGGGTCCAGCCAACTTGCCCGGTTCGTGCCTGAGAGGAGGAGTGTGGATTGAGAATGGGCAGATAAAGATACTTAAGAAAAGTACAGAGACACGGGATAGAGTCAGGAGGGCAATCCAGTGAATACTGAACATGCCAAGTTTGTTCTTTAACATTCTTAAATACCCCAGCCAAGAAAGGGGAACATGCTAAAAGACTTCTTTATCATGTACACAGAACAGACTTCCTTAATTCTCCAAGCATTTGGTAACCACCCCTTAGACTCAATTTCTTGGTATCTGGCCTTGAGGGTCAAGAGTAACCACACCTCAGACCAAGTCTGTTGTTATTTAGATAAGACACCCAAGGCCAAGATCAAACATCCCACTGTGGCCACACCTTAGGCCTGTAGGTCTTATGACTTACTAAGGGCAGTTTATGAACTTGAGCCAAGATGAAGCAGAGCCATCTTTTTGGGCCCCCGACAACATATTAGAATGCCTGGTCCCCAGCTGGTGGAATGTTTGGAAAGGATTAGGAGGTGCGGTCCTGGAAGGGGAGGTGTGTCTGTATGTCTGGGAATGGGATTTGAGGTTTTAAAAGGCCAAGCCATTTGAAGTCTCTCCCCAGCAGGTGCCTCACACCTACAGATCAGACAGGCATAAGCTCTCAGCTACTCCAGTGCCTTTCCAGCCTGCCTTCTGCCATGCTCCCCGAGAAGATGGCCATGGATTCACTCTCTGAAAATGTAAGCAAGCCTCCAATTAAATGCTCTCTTCTATAAATTCTTGGTCATGGTTTCTCTTCACAGCAACAGACCAGCAACTAAGAGAAGGCACTTTATCTGCGGAGCTGTGTCCCTGGGCCGGTGACAAGCATATGTTTCACTCAATGAAAAGCACAAAATGATGGGGACAGCCAAGTGTGGGTCTTTGTGCCATGTTGGCTGAGTTCGGTTGTGCCGTTCATGTTCAACTCGCGATGTATTCTCTACAAAAATTTAATCCTGAAGTTATTTTTTTATATATAACTAAGGGGGAAAATAGTGGAAAGTTGACATTTATCTAAAAATGTGAAGCACAACGAGTCCGTGGCACCCTAATCTGCCATCTGGGGCTTTGAGCTAATCTGTCAATTTTAGGAAAAAGATAACCATGAAGAGTTCTTTGCAGGGGGGCAGGTTCTGAGGGCTCACTTGTGAGCAGAGGACAATCTGTGGCCACCTCTCTGTCCCCACATCAAAGAGAAGAGATGAAATAAAACACAAGCCCAGGTGTGCCTTCCAAAATGGGAATTTTCTCTCAGCTGTCACCAGGAAAACCCACTTATATCATCTGGAAATGTCAAAATGTGAGTTTCTGTAGGAGAATGCCATAAAGGCACAGACCAACACACCTGCTGATCTGTCCTAAACTGCTCCAAAGCTCTGGTCCCGCTCATGTATTCTCACTGGCTCCAGGCAGCTTTCTTAGTTCCCCTGCCTCTCCACCCCTACCCTCCCCACCCAACACCCCCTGCCAAAAAATACAAAACAATGAAACCCTAAAAACTGTGTAAGATCTGAACTCAGAAAATTTGGTTCTGGTTTACAAATTGACACGCACACACACACACTTACAAACTTAGACAAGCACTTCCCTTGCACTGAGGGGAGTTACAGAGGTTTTTTGAGAATCAAGGCATAGGCTGAAGAGGGGGATTCCTATGTGGAGATAAGGCTAGCTGAAGCCTACAGCCCCAGCTGCTCTTCCAGACCAACCCTCTTCGGGACTTCTTTTTCTTCCCACACAGAGCCTTGGGGACAGAGGACATGGAGATACGTACTGGAAAGGGAAGCTCACAGGTAAGGGTCCCCTTAAATTAAGTCACGTGCACATCTTTTGATGGGAAACAATGGGTGTTGCCAGGTCCTTGGGAGCTACCGGAGCCGACGATGATGCACCTAAGAGGCATTTGCAGGAGCCAACGATGATACACAACGACGAGGCATTACACTACTTCTGAAACAGGACATCGCAGTTCCCAACAACTCAGATGGCATACGCCAGTGACGGGTCCTTTGTCTGATGTGTGTTCAGCACTGCTGCGGAGATGTGTGGAGTCTGGCCTGCAGTTGTGTGACTCCATACAGGGTTGGTGACTGTCTAGGCGCCACCTGCTCTGTGCCAGTGCTGTGACTGGCATGGGGCTCATCTCCATATGGCGACAACATCTTTGATCACTATTTGTCTCCTTACATTTTCATGGTGATTTGAGTTAAAATAATTTGAAGTCTGTTTCCCTATCACTTCACGTAACCAAACACTATTGTTTACTAGTGGCAGCTCTCTTGTACTTTGAGTCAATGCTGATTTTCTTCCTTCCTTTCTTTTTAAGAAGCGAGCTGCAGAACACTAGCACTAAAGGCCTAAATGAGTCATTTTTCAGTTGTGAGTAAAAATCAAGAACAGAATCAATATGGGCACCTCAGTAATTGAAAACCAGTGGGTGATAATTCTGTACTGAAAACAAGATAATAAGAATAAAGATGAGCCATTGGTGGGAGAAAAATAAGATTAGAGATGTGATCTCAATTAAATATTAACCATTGCTAACACTGACAAACAACAATTTCCACTTCCAATTCGTCCTTAATTTTTGTTTTTGCAATGCAGTTAATATGAAAGAATTTAAGCAAATCAGTGTTGAATCGATTTAATTCATTACTATTTCTCCTAATTTAATATTTAAGGTATCATTAATATCCAAATATTTTGTTAAGCAGAAATAATTGGGTTTCTTTGGCGTATCAAGATTTAGCTCACTGTCATCCTGACATACTGTTTACTATGTGGTGAGCAGGGTCTCAGTAATAATCACAGGAACAGAAAGAAGCACCTGCCATCTAGAGTCACAATAGAAAAATAAGTCCATTCACCCGGCCTCTAAGCCTGACTCTTTCTTTTCCCTGTTGGCTAAAAAGCTGTATAAACTGTGTATCTGAAAGGAAAATAAAACACTCGTAAGAAAGCAGACAGACATGTTACTGTTTCTGATAAGTCTCCATCTCCCTACATTTTGTCACCAGCTGCCCAATTGGCCATCCAGCCATCACTCTGATGCTGAGAAGCTCGGAAATCATTGCCCCCCCCCCGTCCTTGGTTTTTGAGGAATTCTGTGAGCATTCCTAGCGTCTTCGGTTTCCTGAATTTATCCTACCAAACTTCAAGTTCTTTTCTTACTCAAGTCCACAAGTTTTGAACATGACCTTTAGGTAAAGAGCCCACAAGAATCTTCAAGCCAGAGCAACAGGAATGAAGCCCTCGCTTTGTCCCTCCAATTGTTGTTGGTCGTTGTGTTGAGAACTAAACACTAGGGAGCTTGAATTCACAAGAAAATGTGTGTGTTCACAAGCAGTCAGAGATGTGAGCCAGCCCTTCCTCATCTGATATGGCTAAGTGTATTAAGAAACTGGTAATTAAGGCTAATGGGTCTTTAAAAGACTACAGTACTCCTGAAACCCACTTAATTCCCAAGGGACTCTATAACTCTATTGATTACTTATAACGTGTTTGCATTAAATAATATGCATTCTAGTTTTTAAATTTTGTCATACTCAAAAATGAAGGGAGTTTGGCTTCTTACTACAGATTCTTATGAGTGGGTATCTGACAAAAATATTTTGTGCTCCCCCCCACCCCCTACTGCTGGGTAGATTTAGTTGTGTCTAGTATGGGTGGCCAAGGAGCTAGTCAATGTGACCATGATCACTATTCTGTAAAGAAAGCTTTCATGTAAATCCATTTGGTTTAGTTCTGGCCAAACACACATAGTGACAGCTATGAAGGTTGGTCGTGGGACTCTCACTCGGGTGGACATGGATACTTCCTGATGTGCCGAAAAGAATAATTCTCAAACCAGTACCCAGCATGGGAGCTAGCGGGGGAAGCAGAGGCAGCCCATTTGAAATTCCACCAAGTGGTTTCCAAATTTCAGTTCTTTACATAGTGAACTTCATCTTCATCCCAATCAGACAAGATGTTGTCAAAAAACTCTTTGAAGCATTCCCCACATGTAGCTTAAATACTTTAACTTGAGAGAGTAGTTCACATTCATAGAGTAAGCAGAGAATTTGGGTTTGCAAAAGTTATAGGACAGGTCATATTAATGAAAAGGAAAGCATCTTATACAGAAGATACATGCGGATGAATTGCTGCAACTCAATGGAAGTCATATAACCAAACACGTAAGTGGCTGTGACTATATTTTGGCTGCCTACCCAACAACACAGTGGAAGCTCAATGCAGCCTTTTGTGGGAACACCAGACCTTGAGCAGAGACCCACTTCCCCTTCTGCCTGGGAGTAGGAAGCTGTAAGACAATGTTTACTAAAAACATGTTTACTAAAAACGATACAATACCGGGCCAATAAGTTCCTGGAAAAGGCCTTCCCGGGGAAACCGCCCTGACCTCGACCTTGTCCAAAGACTAACCGCACCTTCAAAACCCACACACATCCACCTCTGGGGGCAGAGCTGAACCAGCCAGGGTAGAGGAGAGAGCAGAAGCTTCTCTGGTGGGAGCTTTTCTTAGGAGGTTTTCTTGAACCTTTTTTGGAGCCTGTTTAAAGTTTTCTTTATATCGTTGAACGAGTCTCTGTGTTGTCAATCCCCGACACCCTCCGCATGTTCTTGGACACAGGCCGAGAAGCAGACGTGACAGCCTTTCTCACCTCATTGAGAAGGCTTGAGGGACAACCAGACAGGGAAGCTCACTTGTCCTAACACAGAGAGAGGACAGAGAAACATCAGCCATGCTGCTCAACCAACATCTTTCAGGTCTGTGTCTAACAACTTTGGTGGCCTCAGAAATATGTATTTTACATATTGAAAAAATACAGGGATAAGCGGGGTAATAAAGACTCTTTTTTTTTTAAAACATGTCAAGGATTGTGCACAAACCAATCACACAGTGCCTGGCACACAGACCCATCCACCAGACACATGTTGCATCAGTTGATGCTCAAAAATTAATGGTTAAGAAAACTGACTCTGACATTCTTCTGTGTTCATATAAAAAAACCAACTCTGATTACTCAATAAACAGCTCTGGGAATTGGTGAGAAATTCAAGGAAAGCATCATAGTTCTTCTATGGGAGAAGCATCATTTCTTCACAAGCGCCAATTTCTGCTGGGTTTGCTAGTCTCGGAGTGAAGCCCTAAAACAGAGCCCACACTGGCAGCATCAATCTCTGCCTTAGATAATAACTCCCTGGGTTTGCCTAAAAGCTTGTAAGCCAACAGTTTCCCAACTCACAGGAAATGGGCTGAAGACCAGGCTAAATATGAAGGAGAGGAGCAAAAACAAGGAAACAGCAACTGTGCTCCAAGCACCTCACGCTCGTAACCCTGGCATTTACAGACACCAGGCTTTTCCACACCCTCCTTTCCCTCCAGCCTCCAACAGACGTCCCCTGGTGCTTCTAAACCCAAACAGTACCTGTCCTAAGAAAAGCTCCCATAGGACAACCAGCCGGCTCCTTTGCCTTCCCCTTCAAATGTTCAAGACAGCAGCTAGTTTCATCCCTCTGACACGATGCCACATATGAATTGCCACATGTAATATGATGCCCAACACAGATCTATTAATATTTACAGAAGCAATGAGTGGGCTGGATGGATGGAATACTGGTAATACCAATGGAGAGAAACTACTGATCTGAGAGCTGTCGAGATTGTTCAGTGCTTTGGAGGACCCTAGTTCAGGTCCCAGCACCCACACCAGGCAGCTGGGTCTCCAAGGGACCCAACACCTGCTGCTGCAATCTTCAGGCACCTGCACACACACCTGCACACAAAGACACACACACACACATACACACACACACTTTAAAGTAAACCTTAAAAGCCTTTTAATATTCTGTTGATCCGTTAATAGTTTTGTTATGGCAGTGGGAATGGTGGCACACACCTGTAGTCCTAACCCTTGAGAGGTGGAGGCAGGAAGATCGGTAACTCAAAGCCAACCTCAGCTATACTGTGGACGGCATGAGACTGCTCTCCAAGGAAAGAAAGAACGAGAGCAAGTAAGAGGGAGGGAGGAAAAGGAGGGAGGGAGGGAGGGAGGGAGAGGAGGGAGAGAGGGAGGGAGGGAGGAAAAGAAGGAGGGAGGGAGGGGAGGGAGAGAGGAGGGAAAGGAGGGAGAGGGGAGGGAGGGAGGGAAGGAGGGAGGGAGGTAGAGAGGGAAGGAGGGAGGGAGAGGAGGGAGGGAGGGAGGAAAAGAAGGAGGGAGGGAGGGGAGGGAGAGAGGGAGGGAGGAAAAGAAGGAGGGAGGGAGGGAGGGGAGAGAGAGAGGGAGGGAGAAAAAGAAGGATGGAGGGAGGGAGAGAGAGAGGAGGGAAAGGAGGGAGAGGGGAAGGAGGGAGGGAGGGAAGGAGGGAGGGAGGGAAGGAGGGAGAAAAAGACAGAGAGAGAGAGAGAGAGAGAGAGAGAGAGAGAGAGAGAGAGGAGGGGAGGGGAGGGAGGGGAAGGAAGGAATTTTTCGTGACCTAAGCATTACAGTTTTCTTGGGGTCTAGATGTTATGTCACGTTATTTATAGTAGGCTGTATAGCTCCTTTATTATTTTATGTGAACTTCTTGGCACATTTTCAGGGAGGGCTTTAAGAAGGTGAATTTTTGTCTCATTAACTATGAAAATGAAGCCCAGCACCGTTGCTTCTGAGTGTGGCTGCCAGACCCCATTGCGTCCTGTGCTCTTCCCACCCTCGTCTGGGAGAAAATGTGTGTGGAGTTCTGTTCACGCCTCGGTCTTCCTAATAGTAACAAGTCTCTCCGCCAACGTAACTGTTTCCTTTCTTTTTAACAATGGCATATGGTTCGCATGCTCACAGTAAATGTCTTTTAAAAAAATACACTTTTCATTTTCATAGAAGGTTGGGCCATGAACTCTTAATCTGAACCTTACTCCCTGCACACTAAACCAGTGTCCTTGGCGCTGAGCGGGCTACGGACACGTTCATAGGGAGAGCAGATGGAAATTTATTTCAATGAGTTTGCTGTAGGCACACTGGTTTGTTTTGTTGTTGTTGTTGTTGTTTAATTGGTGGGTTTTTAAATTGGTACTGGTAAGTGTTAAATGCCTAATTATCTTCATATAAATGACACCGTATCGTCTGGAAGTGCTGTACTCTGTGCCCTGTGCTGTTTATTATGCTATATTACAATTATCATGCAAAACCGAGAAGGTGACTTTAAGCAGTGCCTTTAACGTGGTTTTTTTTTTCCTTAAGTACAAAATCTTGGGGAGGCTGTTTACATAGTTGTTTATCACTGGATATTAAAAATCAGTCCAATTATAAGAACACAAAGTTTGTATCACCATCTTAATTTTGAAATGTAAATGGCCACTGTACAGCGCCTGCTCAAAGTTCCATTTCTGCTTGCATGTGTGTCTGTGCTTCCAGAAGCCATCCTGCGCTGAGATTAATTATAGAGACATAGAGACGTTCAAAGGGAACAGAGCCTGTGAGGCAGAATTACCTGAAGGTGCAGCGTGATCGTCTTTGACTTGGATGTTAGAGACAGAGTAAGAAAAGTGCTGCCCACCACCTGAGCCACTAACGACACCGCGCAGATGACAGGTGTCTGCCTCCCTGGCATTCTGTTGCCATGGCTATGCTGGTCTCAACACTGTGTGCTCACAGCGAGGTTGCAATTAGTGTTTGGATTTAGGAGGGACGCATAACGATCTCATATTGAAGAAACACTTGTTTAATACTATTCGGATCTAGGCGTCCTTTCAAGTCACTAACGAGAAGCTTTGCGGGTGAAGATAAAAAAGAAAATCCTTCAGCCAGTTTGTGCCTGGACCCTCACTCTCTTCCAGACAAACTTCGCTGGGGTAGAAAGTGCTGCTGCTTGTCCCCCCTACCCCCTACCCCAAATGTCAGGGTAACTCCTCAGACTTTCAGCGCTGGTGTGGGACTTACAGGTGGCTTCCCCGCTAAGATCACCGAGGAAGGGCTGTGGCCTTGATGTGCAGATTGAATGCATTGTAGGTGCCCTTGGAAGTGCAGCCGAGGTGTGAATCAGGAGGGTTTGATGTCTTCAAGGCTGCACAGCTCACCTCATGAGACATGGCAGGAGGGGCAGCCAAAAGACGGCCCCTCACTCGTCAGAGGAGTGAGCTTCGGCTCCATTAGCTCAGCGATCACTGACTGTGGGTCCTTGACCCTGCTGACCACCGACAGAATTTAGTCTCACATCACACACTTAGACTCGGGAAAGGTAGGACCTTGAGACAGGGGGACCTGGAAAAGCAGCAACGGCTACATGTTAAGGCAGGAGGATCGTGCTGGTGAGTTGAAGGACTTGGAGGAGGAGGGGAAGGCTCCCAGGCTCTCTCCCTACCAACTCTAGGCAAAGAGTCAGAGTCATGATCCCAGGGTTGTAACCACAGAGAATGGATGAGAAGGCCAAGAGATGAAGAACTAGAGGAGAGAAAGGTCAGAGGAAAACGGGCAGAAGTTTCTGCGGCCACAGCTCAAGTATTGGACAACTTTTAGGAAAATGATCAGATTTGCTACAAAAGCAAGGGTTTTTGTGTTCTTGCTTTCTGCAAATAAATTGTCATGGCTTAGGTTATTTATTTTGGAGGGTGAAGGTGCGTGCACGGCCACAGTGCGTGTGTGGAGGTCAGAGGGCACCTTACAGTAGTGCTCCCCGTCCACGGCATGCAGGGGTTGAACTCAGGTTGTCAGGCGTGGCGGCAAGCCTCTTCACGGGCACTGAGCGATCTCACGATCCCCGGTTCACTCGGTTTTTAAAGCGCAGATTGGCTCAAGGTGTGACACACATCTTACGCAGTTACAAGCGTAAGAGGAGACGCTGTCCTCGCATTTTTCACGGCTGCATCACAAACATCTCTGAGACATTTCATCTTATACCATTATGGATGACTAACCACCCCCATGCTCATCTATGGGGTCGCTTCCACAGATTCAAAGGCCACTGCTGGGATTTCCCTGGCAGATAAGCTCTGTGAGCTGCAGAGGCTCCTGCACCCTTCCTGGGATCTAAACTCTTGAGTTCTGAAGGAGAGTTCTGGGGAGCCTTGAGAGACGGGCCTGTAGGAACAGAGTCAGAGGGGCCGCCATGGGCCAGGTTGTATTTAATGGTACAAGGAAGTGCACAGTAGAACCACCAAGCTGGAGGAAAAAGCAAAGGCTATGGAGAAAACCCAGAGATAAAGAAGAGGATAGAAGCTAAGGTGTGTGTGTGTGTGTGTGTGTGTGTGTGTGTGTATGTGTGTGTGTGTATGTGTGTGTGTGTGTGTGTGTGTGCATGACTACAAAACAGAAGGAAAACTGTGTCACCGATAATACCCACAGCTATATACTGATAATCCCACCAACCACGCATGAGCTAGCATGCAGCACTTTACTTAACATCACTTTAAAATGGTTTCATTTTAATATTTTTAAGCGGCATGCCATGGGGGTGCACACATGCGCGCAGGCGCTCTTGGAAGCAGAGTTGTTGGAGTCTCCTGGATCTTGAGTTACCGGCAGTGGTCAGCTGTCCGGCATGGGTGCTGGGAACAGAACTCAGGTCGTCTCCATGAGCAGTGCTCTGAGCCATTTCCCTTACATCACATAGCTGAGTGAATACTGAGAAGGATCCTCTTTTATTTCTGTTATTTCTTCACCGTGGTCTCCACTTCCCCTGATCATCCAACCTCAATGCCCCACTCGGTTTCAACAGATGAACTCGCCTCTCAAGCACAAAGGAAAATAATTAAGAAATGAGAACTCTGCCGCCTACAACCAAACCTAGAAATCTGTGTCCACAGCTGTCCTCCCTGCTTCTCATCAGTTCCTGAGAGAGAAGATCAATGAAACGTCCTCCCGGTGTTTATTTCGTTATTTATTGTCACAAGCAGGCTTCTCCCATGTCCTGCCTCAGAGATCCACCTACTGCTGCTTGCAGGGTTTCCCACACCCTCCCTGGGGGCTGCCTATAAATGCCATTGATTGTTCCTTCTGTCTTTATTCTGCCTCTCAACTCTACCACCCTGAGTCACATTGGAGGCGCAGAGAGCGCTCGAAAATAAAAATGTTACTGGACAAATCGCAAATCTTAACGGATTTTCATGGTCCTTAGGATAAATCCAAACTTGCTAACGTTTTAGAAAACCCCTCACCATCAGCGTGAGTTCTCAACACGGCAGAGCTAAAACCACCGTGTACAGTCGTGTCAGATCTGAGCCAGCGTCTCAGGTAACGCTCGCCCATGTGACCCAGCCACGAGAGCATGTGCAGTGCAAACCATTCAGAGCCGTGGATGCAGTGAATTTGCTTCAACGCAACATGAACAGTCGCTGCCGGAAGCGCTGTGGATCCACCGAGCACTTGATTTGTAATTCACTGGTTTTTTTGTTTTTTGGTTTTTTTTGGTTTTACGAGACAGGGTTTCTCTGTGTTGTTTTGGAGGCTGTCCTGGAACTCGCTCTGTAGACCAGCCTGGCCTCGAACTCACAGAGATCCGCCTGCCTCTGCCTCCCGCGTGCTGGGATTAAAGGCGTGCACCGCCACCGCCAGGCTTGTAATTCACTCTTAATGATTCTACGTTTAAGAATTTCTTTCAGTTTCTGATATTTTATGGCCACTGCCCCATTCATTTTCATAAGCAGATTATGGACGTCACAGCCTGCAGTCTAAGGAACTGGGAACCAAAGAAACTTCAAGTGAATACATGGGTTCTTGAAATGCTTGCCAGATCTTCCAGAATAAACAATCTTCAATAGTGTACATTTTTTCAACAATATGAAAAGACAAAAAATCTAAACTTTCATATATAATAAGACATTCCTGGGTACATCCCCAGGAATTCCCACTCAGTTGTAGAATTCTACTTGAGAAATGACACTTTTAAGTTAAAAACAACAACAACTAAAAACTAGCACTCATTAAGGACTTGCCACATGCCAGACAGTGGATATTAAATAACTCAGTTTCATGGGAAGACTGAGACACAGAAGGGTCAATCGCACTGGTAGTAGCTGACGTCCTATTAATTGAACCTTCAGAGTATAGGGACAGAACATTCAGTGTTCCTTGAACTACCGTTGTCTCTCTATGAAGCTCAGAAAACTGTTTGTGAATAATGCACTTGCTAAAGCATTGTCAGAAAGCAGTAGACATTCCATTGAATAGAAGACTAGAGGATTTCCTGTGTTTGCTCATCTGTTTGTTTATTCAATATGTTTTCCTTTTTCGAAGTAGTGACTTGATACGAAAAGAGGTAGAAGACAGCACTCTCTAAGCTGCTTATCTCCATGCACAGTAAGGGAGTATGCCACTGTCTGTGACACAGTCAAATGATTATGATGTGCGTGTGTAGTTAGGCTCAGTCGTTTCTAGTTTATTATGGAACCCCCCATTCCCACCAAGTGGAGCCTCTCCATAGAGAAGCCTCACGGCTGTTCCAGGGCCCAGTCCAGCCTTGTGCATCTTTCACCAAGGCCCAACCTGATACGAGTTAGTCTCACATCTCATCCAAGAAGGTTCCCTTTGCAGCAGACGGAAAGCCACAGCTGTACCTCCTGCACGCTGCTAGCCTCCAGTACAAACCCCTGCACTTAAGGCTCAGGGAGCATCACCGAAGAGGGAGACGAAAGACTATAGGACCGGAGGACCTGGAAGTCTTCTAGAAATGACAGGGAAGCATTAGCTCAACAATATGGCTGCCTACAAAAGACCAATAAACAGAGCAACCTGAAAGAGGGAACTCGCACAGGATCCCAGGCCTGGACAAAGGACTATGGACAACTAGTGACCACTAAGGAGGGAGACTTAGTCTCTCCCTGGAGAAAGCCCCTAATTGGTTACAAAATACAAAGTGGTCAGCCCTGAAATTATGTACATACAAGTAGCACTGAGAGAACTCAGCAGGTTATAGTTGTGTATTTAGGCATATATATGTAATATGTTACATTATATATATTATACACAGTATATAGTATATGATATAACAGGTGTTATATAGTACACACATATAACATAATATATAATATATGTTACATATATACATATGTATGTATATATGTGTATATATATAAAACAATTATATATAGAAAATGGGTCATAAATTTGAAAGGGGAGTGATGGGAACATGGGAGTAATTGAAAGAAGAAAAATAAAAGGGGAAATGTTGTAGTTCTATTTTAATTTAAAACTATTTTAAAGAAATTCTATGTCCATCTTGTCTAACCTATTAGCTTCTTTCTGTGTTATGCAAAGCAACTTAAGAAATGGAGGCTATGTGGGCTGACAGTGTGGGGGGTCTGGTCCATCATGGTGTGGAAGCCGCTCACACTGAGCTCGCTCACACTGCGCTCACTCACACTGAGCTCGCTCACACTGCGCCCGCTCACACTGCGCCCGCTCACACTGCGCCCGCTCACACTGCGCCCGCTCACACTGAGCTCGCTCACACTGCGCTCACACAGGAAGCAGAGAAAGATGGATGCTGGTGCTCAGCTCACTTTCTCCTTTTCATTCACTTCAGGACCCCAGCCATGGCAAGGCATCACCCACATTCAGGGTGAGCCACTCCTTCTCAGTTAATCCTGTGGAGAGCACCACTGCAGACACAACTTCGGGGTGTGATGAATAACCGAAACCTCCTTCTAGGCAAGGCCAAGCCCCAGGCTGGAAGTCAACGGCCGCCATTGCTTAACACAGGAGGAACAGTACCAAAGGCAGCTTAGATTCCAGGTTCCGTGAGCTACACCTGCTGCCCCAGAGTTTGACCTAACACCTTGAGAGCATAGCCTCTCAGTGCAGGCCTGAGGAGCACAGAGAGGGCACAAGAGAAAAGCATTCTCTTCAAAGCTCAGCCTGACAAACAAGTCACCACCATTGTCTAAAGCAGGGACAAGGGGGGATATGAAAGCCAGATGACTCGATATTTATCAGTCAGAAATGCCTTTAAAAAATACAGCTTGATTAGTGGATTGCAGTATGTTCAGCAATTAATTAAGAGTTTGATTTGTAAAAACAAAGCATGATGTCTCCCACACACACCATGTGTCCCCCGAGCAAATGAAGACGGAGATGAACACCCAGGGCCCGGTTCAGCTCGGCAGTCACAGATGTGCCTGGAATTAGACGAATGAACTAGGAATAGCAATAACACCCTTTGGAATTAGCATATAGTATATGAAATTTCTCCTGGAAATGCAGGGGGCTCAGCCTAGGTCCAGGGTGGGGAACCGGATTTTCTGCAAGAACTGCATTTTGGGATGGTCCTCAGCCAGGCCACATTTCATGGGACCTTTATAGGAATGAAAACACCTTCTTCCTGTCTTGTAGGACCAGTAACTGGAGAACTCTGTAAAGGCTAGTCTATTGTTCAGAGGGAAAAAACTGCCCATCTTCTTCCAGGGAACTGTATGTATGTGAGTATTTGCCTGTCTGTAACAGTCTGAAAAGAGAACAATAGACACCCGCTGAAAGAGGTGTCTTTTAGGAGTGTGACAGGCATAATCTTGCTTGGTTTTCATTTTTTAATATGCCTATCCGACTTTTTTAGAAAGTGTGTTGCCGGGTGCTGGTGGCGCATGCCTTTAATCCCAGCACTCGGGAGGCAGAGGCAGGTGGATCTCTGTGAGTTCGAGGCCAGCCTGGTCTACAAGAGCAAGTTCCAGGACAGGCTCCAAAGCCACAGAGAAACCCTGTCTCAAAAAAAAAGTATGTGCACATGTATACAAGTGTGGGGGTATGTTCACGTGGCTGCAGGTGCCCTCGGAGGTCAGAGCCCTGAGATGCTCCTGGAGCTGAAGTTAAGCATGGTTGTGAGTCTCCCAGTCTGGGTGCTGAGAACCTAACTCAGGTCTTTGGTAACGGCAGCAGGTGTTCCCAATGCCGAGCCATCCTCAGCTCCTAGTGAACATTTAATTTTGACAGGTGTGTGTGCGTGTGTGTGTGTGTGCGCGCGTGTGTGCGTGTGTGTGTGCGTGTGTGTGTGCGTGTGTGTGTGTGTGTGTGTGTGTGTCTGTAGTGGGTCTGTATATGTGTCCGCAAGTGTGCAGTTGAACATGTGAGTGTGGTTGCATGTGTGCATGTGTGTAGAGATTCATTCTGGACGTCTCCTTTGATCACTTACCCTTTGTTGAGGCATCCTGGCTCAGCGAGTCTGGCCAGCCAGGGAGGGGGCTTGCTTGGGGGCCTTCATTGTTCATTCCCTCTGCACTGGGATTGTCAGTGGGCCACCACCACGCCTGCCCGCTTCTCCATGGGGGCCGGAGTTCCAAATTTGGGTCCTCATGCTCGCACACCCAGCTACCTGCTCAGGCCCACCCTGCGCCCTGCTTTCTCACCAAGACAAATGCCATGCGCATTTCAGACACCTAGCAAACTAATCTCTCACACACAAGTCTCTTCTCTTCCTCACAACAGCTCCTCCTGCTTTCTAGCGTGATGAGGGTTAAGGGGCAGGGCACCCTGACTCCATTCTGTCTCCTTCTACCTACAACTTATGCCACTCAGGTTCATCCCAGGTTTGCTCCTGACCATGAATTCTCTCCTCACCGACTCTCTCTCTGTCTTACCTCTGTAATGCTGTGTCTGCCCTGTCTCTGACGAGCGGCTCTGCCTCCCTTGTCTCTCCCTTGCTTGCCTCTTCCCAGTCAGCTTTCCCATATGAGCCGAAGGACTAGCAACAGTCACTTCTGACTACATCAAGGTGGTCTGATGCTCATGCGTCATGGCCGGGCCACCCTGCCTTCACTTCTGTATTGTGTGGTCTTTATCAAACCCTCAGTTGGGGTTCAAGGTGGTATTTTGTGAAGAAAAGGAAATCCGCAGACTCCTGGAATTTGTAAATAGATTTCCGAGGGGGTGTCAAATGTGCCTTTGAAATTCTCAGTGGTATGAAGCTCATTTGAAAACGGAAGACAAAAGTCCAATGACAGTCCTGTTCCGTCCTCTGAAGTTGAAAGCACTCTGCAGTCCCTGCAGCAGGACAAACGCATCTTTCAGTGCTTGCTGTAATTTGCTGTTTCCACAGACACAGACATACACCTCTCATGGCACTTGCTTTTATCATTTCGTAGCCCCAAAATGTCTGAGTCAGTCTTGGGGACTCATGCCTACAGCTGTGACGTTCAAGGATGCGGTCTGCCCCCAAGGATCAGCTGGAAGCAACACATGGGCACCTGGGGGAAAAGGGGAGTGGTATTTGAGGGGGAGGGAGGGAGGGAGAGGGAAGGGGAGGGAGGGGGAGGAAGGGGGAAGGCAGAGGGGGGAGGGGGAGGGGGAGGGAGGATGTTACCTGGGCTTACATGTGAGAACTAGCTGACAATCTTAAATGTCATTCGTCATATGCCATCCACCTCTTGTTTTGTTTCATTTTATTGCAACAGAGTCTCCCTTGCTGGCCTAGAGCTCATCAAGTAGCCTAGGCTGGCAGGACCCACCTGACTCTGCCTTCCCAGGGCTGGGATAACAAGCACACACTAATCCACTTGACATTTTTTTTTATTTTATTGACATGGGTCCTGGGATGGAACTTGTGTCCTTGTGATTAGAAAGCAAGCATTTTAGGAGCCGGGCATCTCCCGACCACACACACACACACACACACACTCACACACACTCACACACACTCACACAGACACACACACTCACACACAGGCACACACTCACACAAACTCACACACTCACACACTCACTCACTCACACACACAGGCACACACACTCACACACTCACACACACACACACACACACACACACACACTTTGCTACATTTTAGGAGCCGGGCCATCTCCCGACCGCCCACACACACTCACACACTTTGCTGTATAAGAATGAACTAAGTGTAAGCTGCCAGGCTTGCTCTCTAGACCTCTGACCTTTGGGTGGGCGCTGACTACCTCGAGCTCCCCCAGACATCTTTGAGTTGGTATTTAGTTGGAAAGCCTCCATCTTAGTCCTCTAATCTCAGTTCTGACTTGTTTTTAATGACAGAGGAGCTGGCTGCATGTGTATGAGTTCTCCATTAGACTAGGGAAATTAAGAGACAATCTACCCTCAGTCTTTAGTCATTTAAAAATGAGTTTCCTTGTTTTCCTGCCCCAGATGAGTTCTGCATTGTTCTAATGAATTTATTCACAGTGTGCGGGCACAGAGCACAGACGAGACCTCAAGCAGTTTCACGTGCAGACACTGACAGCGCATGAGGCGTCTTCAAAGCCTCCCCTACTTTACCACTTCATCTTTTCAGAATTATTTTTAGGTTGTCATGCTGCCACAACCCCCTTTCCCTTTTAGACAACAACAACATACACACAAATGTACACACACAAACAAATGCACAAACATACAAAATTAAAGAAATTAAAAGGCAAGCAAATGATGTGAACTATATTGCTGTTTAGGAAAAAATTAAATCATGTGTAACTGGTGGGGACTTCTGGCAAAACGATTTGCCTCATTTGTGAAATGACAGAAAAGAGCAAATAGAAGTGACTGAGTTATGAATGCTCTTCCCTTTCTTTTAATTAGAAGGCACATGTTTTAGACCACACAATGCCGTTTGCAGATGCCCCGCAGGTTTCTAAGCCCCTCGATGAACCCCTAAGACAAGATGCTGGATCAGGCCACCCTGGCACACCCTGCTAAGCCAAATTCTCCAGGGTGTGGATTCAGTTCAGCTCAACAGAAGTATAGCTGGGTACTAGCATAGCTGGAGTCACGGGGGAAATGAAGCTGAGTGCCTGTCTCAAGGAGCTCATGGGATGCTGTGTTTTGAATACAGTGACCCACTGTGCATGCATCCCCATTTTCCAGAAAAGCCAAAAACAGCCCATTGTTTGCTCCTCTCTCTCTCTCTCTCTCTCTCTCTCTCTCTCTCTCTCTCTCTCTCTCTCTCTCTCCCTCCCTCTCTCTCTGTCTCTCTCTTTCTCTGTCTCTTTCTCTCTCTCTTTCCCCGTGTGTGTGTGTGTGTGTGTGTGTGTGTGTGTGTGTGTGTATAACATGGACCTCTGTGCCCAGTTACTACTGGTTATTACTCAATAAATCCTCACTGAACAAATTTATTGAGTGAATAAGAACATTTGAGATAACTAAATGGGAGACTGAGTAAAATAATGAATGGGTGAATGAATATAGTCTAAGGAGAATAGGAGACTCAATACGGCAGCTTAAAATAAATGCCACCCTTCTGAGCTGTTAGGCCAGCTTCTGTATGGTAAAATAACGACAATCATGATGACGAATGCTCTTGTTTGTCAGTTACCCTGGACCAAGCAGTAGTCACAACCTGCAGAGGAAATCCTGTCTTTCCTTAACTCTGAAACTGCAAACCGTGAGAAGTACCCAGTGCCAACAGACGGGCAGCATATGGTTTAAAGTAAGGGGAGGGATGTAAATGTGAACTTTTTAGATGCCTTACTTGGGCCTTTAAGGCCTCCTACCCTCAGCTAGTAACTATAGCCGGAAAGTACCCAATAAGGGTGAAGTAAGCCAATAGGCTGCGCAGGTTGAGAGCGCACGTATTTCGTCCATGCTCCCTTCCCACAGCTGTGCTCTGCCTTGCTCTTTTTGTTTTAGTGGCACCACCCAGAAAGTTGTCCCAGCCACTCTGATTGGCCGAAGACCAGTGTCTCCAGAGAGCCCAGAGGAACGTACACGAGAACACTGAATGGCGGCTTGGAGAAACTTTCAGAATCTTACATGGGCTGATAGCTTCTTTGTCCAGAAAAACAGTCCTCGTGTCACTTTTCAAAATCCTACTAGGCTAAAAGACCCATACTTACTAGAACTTTCCATTTGGTTCACTCACTTTGGAAGCTAAAATTACAAATGACCGATATGAAACTAGATATAAACATGCCAGACTCTGTAAATGACTCCTAATGCAACTGAATTCCTTTTTGGTGAAGGATAGTTACATGTTACAAAGAGTACTCAGGGAGAGAGAGAGAGAGAGAGAGAGAGAGAGAGAGAGAGAGAGAGAGAGAGAGAGAGAGAGAGAGAGAGAGAGAGAGAGAGAGGAAAGACAGAAGAGGGAGATTTCCATCTCTAATCAACAAAATGGTTAGAGCTAATCCACATTATGAATCATACCCACAGAGACTGTGGGAAATCTGTTTAGGACCCACTCAAAGCATTTTAACAAAAGGCAAGAGTACAGGACAAGTTACCCATACACTGGATGGAACATAACAGTTGTCTTAATATTTTTAACATTGATTTGTTGTGTCTGTGCGCGTGTATGTATACGGGTACGCATGCACACACACGCATGTTACTCTTGCACATTCCTAAGTCAGAGGACAACTTACAGGGATCTGTTCTCTCTTTCTACACTGCAGGTCCTGGGGCTTGAACTCAGGTCATGAGCCTTGGCAGCAGGCACCTTTGCCAGCTGATCCATTGCACCAGCCCAGTAGTCATTTAAAAGAATCCCCACAACATCACTGCAGGAATGTCTTGCTGCTAAATGAGGCTATTTAATCCACAAAGTCATATCGATATAACTATGACAAAACAGAAAATTTAAAACAAGCCATTAAACCCCTCCATGTTTCCTTTAAAGGAGACACTAACGCCCTTCAATCCTCATAGCTATTCTCTAACTAAAGAAGGCTTGATGTTCCAACTTAGCTGTTTGGTTATTACACCTACTCAGATCAGCTTTGTACCCATAAAGTATAAGGTCTTCTAAAAATTGAATTTAAATATATAATACAACACATCTAATATATATACATACACACATATATATATAATATCTTATTGGTATATATAATATCTGTCTTCCAGGAGAGTTCTAAGAGAGCTATCTGAAATTTAAGTGGACACTTTCCCTAATCGAGACCAACAAACACCAAGCTCAGACTATAAGTCCATGTTCCAAAAGAGAAAGCCTAAAACTGCAGAGCATCCATCTTCCATATTCTTCAAAGAGAAATGACAATCGGCCAGCCATTGGTACTACCTGAAAAGCACTTCACTAAAAGTAATGTCCCCTTGCTACTTTGTACTAGGTAGAGGGGCGTTTAAGAGGAAGACCATTCAAGGATGTGCGTGAAGATTCAGATCAATCAAAACCGTCTCCCACCATGTGTAGATAAGAACTTAGAGTGGAAAAAAAAATAAAATAACTTAGAGCGGACCAAAGCCTGCAGTTGACAAGGCTAAAAGGATGAGACTCTTAGAAGAACACATAGGCACACAGACATTATTCACTGCCTCATACAGACAATGACTACTGAGTTAAGATACCAGAATCATGGACAATGAGAGAGGGGGAAAAAAGGACAAATTGGATTTCTTCAAAATTAAAAGCTCTCCTCTGTTTCACAATTCCAAGTCATAGCTCATCTCTAAAGCCTTGGAAGCTTGAGGCAACTGGTCAAAGAATGCTCCCAGTCAGGACCAGAGAGAGCAATGGGTCCATGCGTGCACATGCTCAGTTCACCTTCTCCACTCTTAACGTGAGTCCGGTTCTCCTGACTAGGGAATGGCGCCACTCACGGCGGGCAGATCCTTCCCACCCCAGTGGCCATAATCAAGCTGATCTCTCACAGATACACCCACAGATCTGCAGTCTGGGGACCCCTCCCCCCATGACGCTAGGTTGTGTCACGTTGACGATTTAAACATGAGCATATACAAAGCAGCACACAAATGCTTAATTATAGTGTGTCATTCGTAGTGATAACAGCCCAACGTCCATCCCTGGAGGGGCGGAGAAACAGCAGGATAGACCCCATCCATAAAATCAAGTACAAGTTCCAACATGGTGACCATGACCACCCTGTGCTAAGTGAGCAAAGTTGGCATATTATGGGATTTTGTTCATCTGGAAACCAGTAGGTGACACCACAGGGGAGGGTGAATTGCACCATCCAGGAGCTACAATGAAGGATAAATCTGGAAACAGCAAAGGTGGGTATTTGCTTCCCCCTTTTTCTTTGAGAGTGAGGAAGGCCGCAAATAGACAGTCTACAGTGTGCAAGGTAGGACGGTGCCTAACTGCACGCTATGGGAGGTGAGTTTGTGAGCCAGTGAGATGATTCTGTGGAAATGGTGCCTGCTGATAAGCCTGATCCTCAGGATCCACACGGCGGAAGAAGCAAGCTGACGCCTGAAAGCTGTCCTCTAGTCTCTGCACTGACACCATGGCATGGGAGCGTGCACACACACACACACGCACACACACACATGCATGCACGCACACAGGCACACACACACATGCATGCACGCACACAGGCACACACACACGCATGCACACACACACACGCACACACACACACGCACACAGGCACACACACGCATGCACACACACGCACGCACGCGCACACACACGCACACACACACACGCATGCACACACACGCACACACGCACACACACGCATGCACACACACACAAGCATGCACACATGCACACACACGCGCACGTACTTAAAAAGAAAATAAAATTTTAAGTGTGCTTCCTCGCATATGTTCTACTGTAGTCTCCTAGTGCTTCTGCTTTGATTTGTGACTGGTTCTTTTAGGGTGTTTTGTTCTGTTTTGGTTTGGTTTTTTGGAGACAGGCTGTCTCATGTAGCCCAGCCCGGACTTAAACCTTCTATGTAGTAGAGAGTGAGCTTGAACTTCTGACCATTCTGCTTCCACCCACCCAGTACTGTGATTACTCGCATGTGCCCACCATGTCCAGTTCATGTGGCACTGGAGCTCAGGGCCTCGTGCGTGCTAAGAGAACACACCAAGTGAGCACTCTCCTGACCCACACGTCCAGGCTGAGATCATCTCATGAATGTTCTCCGTCCATGTAACCTCAAGAGTACCTGGAAGTATTCTTCACACCACCTCATAGTGCTTTCGCTTACGATCAGGGATCCAAGGCTGGGTGGCTTTCCTTTTTACCCTTTCTATTCCCTGAAGCCTTTGACTCCCCGGGGACTTAAAACCTGGAAACAAAACACCCGAGGAAAAGAAAAGAGGCCGTATTGACTTCCTCCTTCTATGGTCAGAAAAATCTCGAGTGCTGCCCTCCCTGGGTTTTAGAGTAAAACCGGCCCTTGATGTGTCTTGTTCTTGAGTGACAACAAGGAAACCTGAGAAGGGTGAAGCAGGACTGCCCACGCCCACTGCCCACGCCCACTGCCCACGCCCACTGCCCACTGCCCACGCCCACACCCACTGCCCACGCCCACTGCCCACGCCCATACTCACTGCCCACGCCCACGCCCACACACACTGCCCACGCCCACACACACTGCCCACGCCCACACCCTCCCCAGTTTCCTGTCCTGAAACACTTGGTTAAGAGTTCGAGCAAAAGGGCCTGACAATGTCATTCGCAGCCGTGAAGAGGCGATGGGAAGTGGTTTTCTGTGGCCAAGTTTCCCCTGAACGGTGCCGTAACAGGGCTGTCCAGTGCTGGGGTTACACCCAAGACCATCATCCTCAGGTCGTGAATTCCTTCCCTGCCACAAACCCACAGTGACAGCCAAGGAAAACAGACTTCACTGTGATTTGATGAGAACACAGCGGCTGCCAACTGTGGGATGGTTATGGAAAGATTTTTTTTTTTCAAAAGAAATAGATGGAACTTTCCAGGAAGGCGTACACCTGTGTGAAAATTCATGAAGCCCAGTGCAGGGACACGGTGACCATTTGGGTGATGAGGAAGGAAGAGAGGAGCGAGTGATATTGTCACTGAGGACTTGATTCCGGGCAGTAAATGCCAGCACAGAGAGGGCATCCAGGACGTAGGGAGACTGCGTGGCTTCAGTTAGATGCACCCCTGGGTTTGCTTAGTCCTCATGCCTGAGAGCTCTACAGAAAGGGAACTGAGACTCTAATATGAATTTCAGGGGAGAATTAGCTAAAGGCTGATGTGACAGGGACGGGAAACTTGCGTGCTGGCTGCTCCCGTGTTGTGGAGATTTGTTAAGAGTGAGGGATGCCAGCCTCAGAAAGAATCAGAAAGATGTCTGACTTCCTGAAAACAGATTTCAAAGGCAGATGTTCGCTTTTAGTGGTGCTATATCTCAAGAGAGAGGGTGGGGTCCTAAGCAGAGGGGGAGAACACTTCTTCATGGCTATGACTATTCACTCAAGAGTCGCAATGTGTGTGTGTGTGTGTGTGTGTGTGTGTGTGTGATTTTATCTTATCGTTTTGCTTGTATTCATCAGGTTTTTTTAAGGAGACTCGTGTAACTTACGCTGGCCCATAACTAACTAAGTATAACAAAGAATGACCTAGAAATGCCGATCTTCTTGCTCCTTGAGTACTGAAGCTAAGGGCATGTGTCGCCACACCCAGGATGGGCAGTGGTGGAGAAGGAACTCGGCCCTTTCTGGAGGATGGCACCCTACCAACTGAGCTGTATCCCCAGCCATAACTTCAAGTTTTAAAGAAGGGGAAAGTATTGTGCTTATTACATAATGAATTCCCCCATCACTGGGAATCAAAGTTCTGCAGAGTGGCCACAGGATAATTGAATCCAAGATGGGGGGCGGTGTGTTGCATGGCCAACCTCCTTTTTTAAAGGTATTGGCCCAAGACCTCACATTATGAATGAACTGGATCTGGGCCTTCCCGCTCTGGAGGAGTTCCTAGCTCTCCCCTCCTAGTAATTACTGAGGTACAAAAGAGACCAATTATACTGAAATGGTGTTACCAAAATTTAGTGAGCAAATTCATACTATAATAATACATGTGCTTTTATTAACATATGAAATAACGAGGTAGAACACGGGGCCTGGTAACTTGCAACCTTGAGTAGCAATCAACATAAATTATTTTTTAAGGATATTTGAAATAAATTTGATATGATGCGATAGCATCTCAGCCACTGCTGATACTTGTTACCTACATTCAGATTTTAGGAGCCACTACGGTATAGTCAATACATGTGTACATACATGTGTAAGTCTTTTCCATGCAAGCTCTAGATACCATGAGTTTTATGCAGGGAACTGTGTTAAGCTGGGGAAGTGGGAACCTTTGAAGTGACATGAGAATTTCATCACCTATAGGTAGAAGTCCAACCCTAGTACAGTGCCATGAGATGCCCTTAGTATGGGGTTTGAAACAGAGTTCAGGAGCCAGTTTTACCATGTTAAAAATCCAAAAATGTGGACACATAACAGCTATGTGACCCCCAGGATTCATTGTTTAAAACTTCAATGCCTCAGTTTCCCATAGATATATGGATGAGTTGGTGGATGAGTGGGTAGATAGATGTTTGGGTAATGGATGGATGGATCCTTAAAACAATGGGTGAATGGATGTGGGGATGGAAGGATAGGTGGGTTGACTGGTACATGCATGGGAGATGCTTGCATGGATGGATACTTAGATGTATGGTAAATAGATACGTGGAAACATATTCAAATAGATTATACTTGGATGGATGGGCAGATATACGGATGAATGAGTGGGCAGGTAAGTGGAAGACTTCGCAGATAAAATACATGAATGAACGCTACAATGCTATCAGGGTTTCAAGCATTCTTCCGTATGAAGACAAGAGATAAAACTCACTGTGCTGACTGAAAGCCATGCAAAAGTGATTGGAGTCTCAAAGCACGGATGCTGCTGTGACTCTAATCGTCAACCAGTGTCCGTTATGAATCACTCACTACTCAGGTGTAGGGAGCAACGAGGTCCTGGACGAAATGTGTATCATTGACATGAGTACAGCCATGTCAAGGACCCCAGTGACTCAGCCCCACAGGAGTGGTGAAGCTTCCCCAGGTGAGGTTCAGAGGGATGATGAGGCTGTCCTCTGCTGTAAGTCCCCTGACACCATCTTTCCTGTCATGCTGTGCCCCAAGGCGCCTGTCCGCTCAGTGACTCACAGTTTTCCTCTGAATCAGAAAACATTTCCACCTCATTGGCTTTCTGGTGCCACCTGGCCTCGGTGACTCATAGAAGAGAAAGTAGAAATGGCTACCCTTTCCTGGACAGAGGCAAATCTGAGGAGAGCTTTGAAGCCAGGTGCACTGGGTTCAAAGGCTGCGTTAGTTCCCCTAGTCCCTGTCAGCCTTGCTTCTGTGGCCACTGCTGCATGCTTGCCTTTCATTTCTCTCCTCACTTGTCATCACCTGTCACCACCAACTGACACGGGGCATGGCGCTTTCCCTCTTGAAACACAGTCACGTCTTGGCTTCCGGAGATTCCACTTTCCTGCTTCTGCAGCTACTTGGTCAACTCCTCCCCTTAATTCCTCCACTGGGACCTTTCTTCCTAACCTTCAAATATTAGAGTGACTTGGGACTCAGGCCAGCCTCTCTTTTCTTCTTCTGCTACATTGCTGGCTGTAATGTATCGTTCGGTTCCAAGACTTCAGTTCCTACCACAAGCCAAATGATAATAATGTCCATATGTGTGCATCCGTCTCTGACTCGTGAGTGTTTAATGCCTAAAAAGACAAAACTCTAAACTTCCCCTGACCAATACCTACCTAAACAAACAACCCCCATCTTTCCCAACTCTAATTACCCTCTCTATTGTGACATGGTTTAACTGATCACACAAAAAAACAAGAGTGTTCATCTCCCTCCAGTCACTATCACCCACATCACCCCCAATTCCTGACAGTTTTGCACACCAAACTCCCGCTGCAACTGTTCTGTCTTCATTTTTAAGTAGTCTAAGTCATCATCATTGTGGCCTTTGTCCTGAGTCATTCATGACCACGTTAGTATTCTTTGTGTTACTGTAACAAATGCATCATCAGTCAATCAACTTAGAGAGAGAAACCATCATTCACAGTCTTAGAAGATCCAGTTCATGGTCATGGTGCCCAGAGGCCATATTGTGGTAAGGCAGCATAACGGAGTGAAACAGTTCACATCACAGCTGGAAAATGAAGGACAGGAAACTGAGGTCCCCCAATCCCCATACAATTACCCAGATTGCCACTGACAGGCCCCCACATCCTAAAGGCTCAACCAACTCCTAATAGCATGCCTGCTGGAGGTCCAACATTTATCAGACAAGCCATCTGGAGCAATATTTATCTAAACCATGACAATAGTCATGTCATCCATTAATAATCCAGGATGCCTACAGTTCATTCTCCATAGTGATCATTTCAACTTATAGATCAGAATAGGCTACTCCTCCATTGTGATCCTCAGGATATACTCTAAATCCCTTCCTATTACCCATAAGGCACTGGCATCCCTCTGGCCTCACCCTGACCTAACACTTTGCCCTTAACAACTATGCTTTAGGCATTGGATTCCTTCATCTTTCTCTTAACTCATCGATAGCCCTCAGACTATTATGCTTACTGTTCTTTTTTTTCTAGAATTTTCTTCTCCTAGATATTTTTTATGCTTGACTTTCTCTCATCATTTAGGCCTCTACCTCAGAGATGTCTTCCCTGGTCATTCTGTTTAATGTCGGTCTTTCCCAGACTAGACGGATTAATCAATTGTTCTTCTGCCTCTTGTTGCTGCCTCAGATGGCCCTGTGGATGCTCCCGCCCATCTTCTGTTTCCTTGGCTACAGTTAAAGGTCGGTCACCACTGAAGATGTGTTGCATCTGTTTATGCATCTTACTCAATAACGCATTCTCACGGCCTGGATCACCACGTCACACAGAGTGACTGATGGAATGGACACAGCTGGACTCTGTCATGAGATGAGGTTGTTAGGAGAATTCAATGAGATGATGTGTGTAACTTGTCTGACGTGTGATTTGGTACATAAGCAGTTCACAGTACTCAGTAGCAGCTTAACCTGTGTTAATTCTTGTTTCTATACTTAGGGTGTGTGTGTGTGTGTGTGTGTGTGTGTGTCTGGGAGTATTATACGTATGTTTGTACATGTATGTGCATGCATGTACATAGGTGTGTGCCGGTGCACATGGAGGCTGGAGGAAACCCTCAGGTATTGTTCCTCAGGCACCTTTGAAGCAGGGCCTCTCACTAGCCTGAAACTCATCAATTTGGCTAGGCTGACAAACCCAAACACAGGGGTCCTCGAGTCTCTGCCTCCCAAGTGCTGGGATTACAAGCACTTGCCACTGTGCCTAGATTTCTCACATGAGTTTTGAGGAACAAACTTGGGTGGTCAGGTTCCTGTGTCAAGTACTTAACTGATTGGTCTCCCCAGCCCCTAGAGTTGGATTTTTTTCCCTGTTATCTCCCTAGAAGCCATAAAAGCACAAGTTATTTATGTAAGAATGGGGAAAGATCATATTGAAGGCAGGAGGAGAAGCCCAGTTGTATTGACAAGCTCTGGAGTAGTAGAAACACTGGTCTCAGAGATTAACTGTAGAGTCAAATGACATCTACATGAAATCAGCTGCTAATCCAGCCCTCCATTTATGACTACAGGAAAGGCTTTCATTCATAGAGATATCTCTCTGCTTATGGGAAAAGGATGGGGCAGGATGGGGACCCACAGGAGGGGGTGTCTACGTTCGATGCTATCAGACTCAGTGCTCCACTTTGGAGTCACCTTCAAATCACCTTGCAGGACATTTTTTGCAAATGCCCTGGCCAGTTTTGCCACTGAGCTTAAAAATCCTGGGCATCAGGAGGGTCACTGTTTCTGGATGCCCCTCAAACATCTTTGAGAAGCAATGTGGAGATTGATGGCCACCGCACACAGGAGACATGTTCAAAGGACATGAGAGGTGTGACAAGGGATGCCGTGCTTCTTATCAGCTGTCCTGTCAGAGGCTACAGTGAGTCGCTGTGCAGAAGAGCTGGTTTAACATAGAGTGAGGTCTGAGTGTGGGGTGTCCCTCCACAGCCTCACGTGTTTGATGTCTTGGACACAGTTGGCGGTGTCATTTTGTGGGGCTGGGGAATCTTTAGGAGGGGGTCATCTTGCTGAAGGCAGTGGGTCACCAGGAATGGGTCGTGATGCTCAATCTAAGACCCACTTCCTGCCCTTGCTGTGTTTCCTCATTAGCCCAGGTACGAGTGAGGGAGAGTCACTCCCTCCATCAATCACCCAGTCCATCAAACCTCCTACACGATGGTGGACTGAACCCTCAAGCCATGAGCCAAAACAAGCTCTCCTCTCTCATGTTTCTCCTTGCTAGGTATTTGGTCACAGAAACAAATGAAAAAAAGTCACCAGTCAATATGGTACAGCTTGAAGAAAAGTGAAACCATATAGACATCTATGGAACCTAGATTTACCACACAAAACAGTAGTTATTGGAAAACAGTAGTTATTAGATTAACAAGGTACCTCATCTGGCAGCCGGGCTTGCCACCAAGATTAATATTGTGGGTTCAATCCCCAGGATACATTTGGTAGGAGAAGAGAACTGGTCTCAAAAGTGGTCCTTTGGCTCCCACGTGTGTAACCCAGTGGATGCACACACAAAATCAATAAGTAGGTGTGAAACAGAAAGACCGAGTTACTATCACTTATCTTGTAATCACTCTGTTGAAGTCCAGGCCATGTTAACACCACAGTGACAATAAGACCCAGTGACAGGTGACCCATCCTGCCCGTGGAGAGAACCAAATGGAAGACTGCATTTGACTCTGAGCATCTCTGGCTGCCCTGTTGTCAGAATTCTAGAGATGCTTTGTGAACCTGTCTGTCAATCACACTCAGCCACACAGTGTTCCCAAACGTCAATGGATTTAAGGATTTGTCAGTAATGAAAATATGGGTCTGTCGACCCCAGCGATTGGGGATTCGTCTCTGTTGACTTTGCTGGGAACAGAGGAACAGCACAGCATGGAGAGTGGGCTGAACTTCTGTGACTCTACCAAGAAAACCTGGATAAAACGGCATCTCCCCTCTCCTAACGTCCTAACGTCATGAGCATTGAAGGCAAGCTTGTTGGACTCCTAAATACACACCAGTCAGTTGTATCTCCTAGGCTCTGCCTTTCCCCCTAGCATTTGTCTCCTGTGACCATCCCCCACTACTGGATGTCTCAGTACTGCCAGATTCAAAACACCCTCCTGCTGTTCGAACTATTTCATCTAGTCTTGATGACACTTGGGATAGAGACCCTGGGTCACGCATCTGTGCCGTTCTTTACAGGGCTTGCAGGACATTCTTCCTGACCTCGTTAAGAAAAAAATAAAACGAGACAGGTACCTCTGTCCGTCCTAAACTCACTCTGTAGACCAGGCTAACCTCCAACTCATAGAGATCTGCCTGCCTCTGTTTCCTGGGTACCGAAACGACCCATGTGCCACTATGAGTCAGCTCATTGGTAAATATTTTAAGGGTTTCCTATATTCATATGTAGATTGGCCGTGGCTAAGTATGTAAGAATTTAACTGCCTGTTCACAGTATGTTCAGGAACATCAGAAATAAATGCTGAATGTCTCTTCAGACCTTACCAGTTTCTCTAAATAGCATTTCATCTGACACTACTCTTGAGTCTTTACAACATAAAAATATGTGGGGCCAGGAGCATTCCAGAGAAAGTTCGTGTGTAGGACGGAGACACGGCTCCCTGTTAAGAGCACACACTCCTCTTGCTGGAACTTTGTTTATATGTGAGCACACACTCACCCATCTCACACCAGAGAGGACATCTATCTCCTCGCTGCCCATGGCAAGGGTTGACTGGCATTTGGCTACATCTTTCGCCTTCTGAAAATAGGCACATTCCTCTCCCAATAAAGTCCCAGCTCCCAAGGTCTCTGCCCAGGACCTGGCCCCGCCCTCCATCCCTCCTCCCTCTCTAGCCACGCCTCCTCTCTGCCCTATGCTCCAGGCCCAGGTGCATATAGGAAATCTCCATCTAGCCTCCCCCAGGCTTCTCTACCAGCCCTCTGGCCGCATCTCTTCCACCTTGACTTCCCTCCTGCTCACCTCGGACAGGCTACCCAGGAGAAGGCTTTAGTGACAGTACTCCGCCAGCTCCCGCATCTCTGCCCTCCCCCACTTCCGTTTGCCCACATAGTGCAATTCCGTATCTTTTTAACTGTGTACACCAGCAACAAAGCATCCCTGGGTCACAGGGGCTGGGCTCTTAGCACACTGGCGGCCCCGGGTGTACTTCAGTGGCTGGGGACTGACGCATGGCATCCTCAGCTTGTCCCTCACACCCATTTTCACCCTGTGAGTTCTGGGAACCTAGATTGCAGCCACCCTAGTGCTGGCCTCCAGATGTGATGGGCAATAGAGGTCCCCTGATGGAGATCAGGCGACAGAACCGTGTGAAGATGAACCAGCCTGCCCCGCACGGTGGGTCCCTCTCTCAGGTGGCTCCTGTGGCAACCCCCATTCTGCTCCCTCAGCCTCCCTTTCTCTTTTGCCGGAAGTTCCTTTCTAAGTCCTGCTCCTGCCAAGGAGTTGCAGGGATTCCTGCTATTGCAAGAACCAGAGCTCACAGCACATGTGGCATTGCCCCAAACTTCACAAGTTCCTTCTATTAGTTAAGCTCGGTGCTAATCTCAACGCTTCATTGTCCTGGTTTCTATCCCAGACATTAGTGATCACCTTGGGAGGAAGGAGAGAGAAGAGCACCTTACATGCCCAGGCTGCGTCCTGTGTCCCTCTGACTTAGGGCATCACACGCCGGGCACCGTCTGCATCTGTGACGATGGCACTATGACCTCCAAGGTAGAAAAGAAGATGGAGACAGATTCAACTCTGTGCCAGCAGGAAGCAACAAGCCCAACTGGGGATGCTGGGAACGAGTGGTGAGACATTGTTTAAGATTTATCCAAGCTTGCCTGAGGATTCAGAAGACAGAGTCAGCCACAAGCCATAGAAGCCAGGCACGCAGCTTTGAAACCTAGCTTCTGGAGGTGGTGGTGTGCATCTTTAATCCTAGGACTCAGGATTAAGAGGTCGACAGATATCTGTAAGTCCAAGACCACCCAGATCTACACAAGTGAATCAGTCTCAAAGAGAATTGCAATCCCAGGACTCATGGGAGATGTACAAGTCAGTAGAGGCATTCGTTCTCCAGCCACACTGAGGAGAGGCAGACGTCTGAGGCTTGGTTGAGAGCTCATGGAGACAGGATCAGTCCTTTCAGCCTGAGCTACAGGTGAGGGCTAGTGGCCGGCTGCTTTGCTTTTCTGGTCTTCAGCTTGAAGCTTGAACTCCCCAAATCAGTCCCTGGGTCTTTCATTTTCAAGGTACAGAAAGGACCAAGAGCTACAGCTCTGGGTGAAGGCGAGAAGGGTTCATGGCACAAAAGACCCAGGAACCCAGCCTGGCCTGCTGAGTGGAGAGCATGAGCTCCAGGCCAGCCTGAGCTACAGAGAGAGTGCAGGTCAGCCTGGGCTACAGAGAGAGTGCAGGTCAGCCTGGGCTACAGAGAGAGTGCAGGTCAGCCTGGGCTACAGAGAGAGTGCAGGTCAGCCTGGGCTACAAAGAGAGTGCAGGTCAGCCTGGGCTACAGAGAGAGTGCAGGTCAGCCTGGGCTACAGAGAGAGTGCAGGTCAGCCTGGGCTACAGAAGGAGTCCAGACCTGCCTGGGATAGATAGATAGATAGATAGATAGATAGATAGATAGATAGATAGATAGATGATAGATGGATGGATGGATGGATGGATGGATAGATAGATAGATAGATGGATAGATAGATGATAGATAGATAGATAGATAGATGATAGATAGATAGATAGATAGATAGATAGATAGATAGATAGATGATAGATAGATAGATAGATAGATAGATAGATAGATAGATAGACAGGCCCAGTGCTGAGGAGAGTTGGTAGAGCTAAGCACAGGCCAAGATAAACTAATGTAAAGTCGTTGCCATGACTCCTTCTCAGCTGTCCTGAAGTTTTCTCACATGGGAAGATTCTTCAACTCCGAGCCCTCTAAGGGACGACACGGCAGAGACTGACCCACCTGGGGTTCCATGATCCCAGACCTCAGAGGCAGTCTGGGTGACGCCTGGAGATTCTGAAGGCAAATGTTGTGTCAGCTGCTTCTACACCCAGGCCCTTCCATCTGAACCCATCACTGGAGCTGGGGTGTGGCTTAATGGTAGAACCAGGCAGTGGACCTACCTAGGTCCTGACCCCCTACTCTCAGGGCCACAGAAGGAAAACAAACAAACAAAGAGTAAGGATTAAATTCTCTGCTCAGGGCGTCACATCCCCTTCCCCCGTGTGCCCCCTTTCCTGAACTTTATCCATAAAAATGCGAGAGGAACACAGGCGTCAAACGCGAATGACTGACTTGTGTTTTCATCAACTCTCTGCCCCCACTCTGGGCAAAGGTGAGTTTTCCAGAACGCCTATCCTATGATCCCAACCCTCCTTCTATGAACAGATACAGTGGAAATACACAGACACCGTGAAAGAGGCCCCAGCGCCTGGGTTCACGTGGCATTTGGAATCCTGAGTCCTTGAGGAGTGTTTACACCACCCTCTCCTGACTAGAAAGCATCGAAGGGAATCCAAGCTGCACAGTGTTTGTGTGAGTCACAAGAGGGGCCCTGGATTGCTTTGCGGGGTGCCACGCTTGTTGGCAGGTGTGTGTGCCAGCCTGAAGCTCTAACACACCGTATCACACCAGCGTCAAGAGCCCCCCGGGTGGCTCAGGTGGTCCTGAGTACCTCAGGCATCCCTCCACATCTGTATAGCTTGGCAGCCAGCAGTAGCTGGGGTAGCTGTGTGTCGGTGGCGGGAAAGCCTTCACGTAGAGCTGCCTCTGGAGCATGGAGAGGAGTCTCAGTTAATCGTGGCACGGTGTGCCCTCTTTAGGACACCTGTGCCCTCCATCCCTGCCCTGGATCACCAGGTTCCTGTCTGTCAACCTCTTCTGAAAAGGAGTTATGCAAATGTGTGTAACTGTGGCCAGGGAGGGTTCTGCGGGGCAAACCAAGGAAGATTAAGAAGCAGACCCTTGCTCACTCCAGAGCATCAGGGCATATGGGGATGGAAACCAGGAGGGGAACCTGGTTTCCATCCCCATATGACACCAGCTGGTGAGCCCAGTTCCCTTACGCTGATGTCTGCACTGATTGTTGTAATAAATTGAGTTTACAGTGCTAATAAATCAATGTCATGAGCCAAACAAAAGACTCTCAGGGTGATTCCTTGTAAATAAGGCTCCCATCACTGAGTCAAGACCTGGGGCCAGCTCACTGCGGTGTCATCGGGTGGGACTGGGTATTCGTGCAGGAAATCTGATGCCACGCTTAGCCCGGGGCATCCAAGTTTCTGGAAGACAGAAGCACAGGCTTTGAAGTGAGAAGAACGTCTGAGTCTGGTGGCTTCTGTACACTGGGGACACAAGCAGACAAATCCCGGGATAGAAAGAGAGGGAATTCCCTCCCTGTCCCTAGACACGTAGCTTAGGGTTGCTTGTCTTCAATATCGATTAATATGTTTTAAAAATAGTTTCTCCTGGGCCTGATAGTGCATGCCTGTAATCCTAGTACTTGGGAGGTAGAGTAGAAGGATTAAGAGTTCAAAGCCAGCCTCAACTACATAGTGAGTTTGAAGTCAGCCTGAGCTTCATTAAGAACCAACACAAAATAGGAAGAGGGAAGAAAAAGTTTTACTTCTCATATACTTAAGCTTAAAGAAATGTTTTTCAGCCTAAAGTAACTTTACAAACTTAGATGTAGTTGACCTTCAAAAGTTGATTGCATAAGAGATCAAAGTGTTCAAACTGTTTTTATATACACTACCCTACCTCTTTTCTCTATAACCTAAGAAACAGGTAAGACAAATAATATTCTGTTGAAGTTCATGTGATTTCCTCAAGGTCACATGCTAATGAGTAGCTGAGCTGTTTCTAGAGACTGCCTCTCTTTGTAACTTGTTGGTGGGGACACAGCGACACCTGGTAGGTCACCTATTGATCTGATCACTGGTGGTGCTCCAGGGTGGCTGCTGAGAGTTCTGGGAAGGTGCATCTATAGTTAGATTGTTGGTACACCCCACTCTTGGGAGCTTCTTGGCCATGAGTGGAGTTAGTTTCACACAACTGACAGACAAGGCAAGAGAAGACACAGATTTTATTTTAGTTTGGGAACCATTAAATACAATCATCTGAGAGAAGAGGAGGGGGAGAGAGAGAGAGAGAGAGAGAGAGAGAGAGAGAGAGAGAGAGAGACTGTGTAAGCAAGTGAGGGACACTTGAGAGATGGAAAAATAATGCATTACACCTATAATATGCTGTAGCCCTCTGTGTCACAAGTGTATGAGACACCATAGGTCAATCAAAGCCAGGAAGGCTGAAATGTGTGTTAAAGTGTAGGGATTAAAATATTATGCCTGACACTGTATAATGCATGGTGGGGAAAAAAATCTCTGGGAGTATAAATTAGCTTTACTGTTGAGTGTAAAAAGTCTTCCTTTTGGTTATTTATGAAGCTTCGTTTTGAAGATTGCCTTCCCTGCCTAACAAGCAAATCAGAATTTGTCATGTGCAAATCTTGTAAAGACTGCAAGGCCAGTACATAATTAGCCTCAGAAGATTGTGACCAAATTGGGTAAAAAATAAAAACACTATGTAAAGGAGCAAGGCCAGGGGAAAGGAGGTCAGGGTGTGGCCAGAGGGTGTGGTCAGGACGTGGAGACCACCCCCCCCTCCCCAGCTTCCAGTTTTCCTGACATGGTGACGCATGTTCGAAGTCTACAGAGAAAGTGAAATTATGTAACAAGAATTTCTCCTCTGCTATTCAAATGGCTGCTATTGTTCCTAGATCAAAGAATTTGGTGATGAAGCCTTCAGGATGCTCTGGGGGGAGGGGGAGGGAAATATTCAGACTGGGAAGAACAGAAGAAGATAAGGGGGATGGGGAGGAAGCCTTGGCACAGATACCCAAGGAAATGAGTGCCTAAGGCTACAGGCGCTTCCTTCCCTCAGACTGGAGGGAGCCTGTCCTTCCCCAGTGACAACTCCACCCAACCTCCAGCCATATTTCTGCTCTGAAACTCAGAGGCAATTGTCCTGGTGCCACACATGTGCCCTTTTGGCTGATCCAGTATGTCATGTTCTGAAGTCATATTCGAGCTCCCTGTAAGGCAAGAACCACCCTTCCTTGCCAAAGAAAGTCTTGTTCCGAGGTCACGTGGTTCCCGAGAGCCACACCGAGAACATTCCCAGCTAATTGCTGTTGTTCAAATCTTCCTCCATCTCCGGTCCCCGGGGATGGGAGTCTGGTGCCCGTTACATAGCGGTCTGCCCAGGCCGTAGTGAGCTCATCCTCTGGCGGGGTGCGGTGTAGGCCAAGCTTGGGTGTGAAGGGTTTGAGGGGAAAACCCAGGAAGTGGTCAGATGACTCAGTGGTGGTACTTTGTTGAGTCAGACCTGAGATGGTTTCAGTGTGCAGAGCAGACGCCCAGCTTCCAGAGAGACATTTGTCCCGTCATTGCCTCGGGACCCCCTTCCCTCACCGCTCTGTCCCAGCTTCCTGGAGCCCACGGTCTCCTGAAAATGCCCTTAGTTACCGCCACACGCCTTCCGGGTCAGCTGCCTTTCCCTGTCACTGTGACAAGAGGTGGCGAGCTGAGTGGCGGCTCTGTGGGTCTCATGCTTTGAAAAGGACCCAGAAAGAAAGACACACAGAGTTCACAGCTGAAGGGGCAATGGACACGGCTGGGACGCTTCACGTCTCCCCTGGCCAGCGGGCAGGAAGTGGGGTCAGGCCATAAACCTCCAGGTGGGGACCCCACCAGCAAACCCACTTCCTGCGGAGAAGCTTCAGCGCCTAAAGGCTCCACAACCCCCCCAGCAGTCCTGCCAGCTGGGAACAGGTGTTCAGATGCGTGCGCCCGTGGGGAGCACTGCACATCCAAACCATAACACACTCCTTAATTAAGCTGTTGTCTGTACTTTGAGGGAAGCAACGCTGAACAAACGTCTTAATCTAGTCACTTGAGCAGAGTGGTTGCAGCATAACTCCTACGGAAAAGACGTCTCATAGAGACCATAAGTCCTACACGGAGCAAACAGAACTGACCAGGCGCAAAGATGGAAGGGAGCCGGGGAGGGGTTGGGGAAAAATGAGTATCTGTGCTCTGCCCGTGCCCATTGCTCCAAAGGGAAAGTCAATTTCCCTACATCTACACCCTTTCTTGCTGGGATTGCAGAACCTTTGCGGTCTTTCTATACTGTAAATCTAGATGTGATAATGCTTTTTAAAGACTTCTACATTAGTCAAATTTTTTTTCTTTTTAACGAAAAACGATAGCTCAGAAGTCAGAAGGCCTAAATTCTGTGGGTTCCAGTAATTATCCCTAAAAATGCCCTGAGAGCAATTTCTTAGACAGACTGATGGCCCCAAGTCAGCAAAAGTTCTTACTCGTTAGTAATTTTGCAGGTAGAACTAATTTAAAAAAAAAAAACAAATAGGGGCATCGTGCTGTGTTATCTGGGAAGGCCCACTACAACCCTTAACATCTGTGTAAGAGGGAGGCAAGGTCAGAAAAATGGAGAAGGAATTCAAGGTTGGAGCGTTATGTTTGTGGGACAGAGGAAGGAGCTGTGAGCCCAGGCGATAACCAATGCAGAAAAGACCAGAAAGGCTGTTCTCCCCTGAGGCAGGTAGAGGGACTGTAACCCTCCTAACCATGCGGCCCAGCAAGGCTCAGAGGCTCCATTCTCACAGGAGCAGTTTCCGAGGCCAAGTTTGCTGCGGTGGTGAGTTCCACCCGAGACGCCACAGCTGACTGAGATGACAGGGATGGGGAGCCCTGGCTCACCTGCTGTGTTTTCTCCAGGGAAGACAGGGTGTGGCCCTGGCATGAATGTCGGGACAGAAAGTGTGCTCTGGGCAGCTGCCTAGCACTGTGCCAACCTAAGGAGGATGTACTGCAGCCGCAGGTTCGGGTATCGCTGGCCACGGCCACTTGGCTCCGTATCTCTGGACCCGTGATGGAGTCAAGCAGCGTGGCGAGATAGGATGGATGTGGACAAGAAAAGCTGCTTGCCTCGTGCAGACTAAAGAGGAGAGAGGAGGAGGAAGGAGAGAGGAAGGAAGGCAGAAGAGAAGCAGAGGGTGAAGGAGGGGGAGAGGAAGAGGAGAAGGGGGAGAGGGCGGGAGGGAGGGGGAAAGAATGGAGGGTACTGAAGTGGCCATTTCCTATAAACCGCTCTGTGCACTCAGTGAAAACACTGGGATGGGGCGGGGCAAGCCTGGAGAGGTGGTTAAGAGGACCTGGGCTCGATTGCCAACACCCACACGGTGGCTCAAAACCTCCTGTGCCAGAGGACCTAGGGCCTCTTCTGACCTCCACAGGGACCAAGGACACATGTGGCAGGCAGACGTACGTGGGGAGAAAACTTTCATGCAATGAAGTAAAGGCATAAAAACGTTTTCTAAAGAGGGAAAGCACGGTAACTCATGTCATGTAGCAGTCTGAAAGGTGAGATGCTCTAGGCAGGGTGGTACCCAACTGGTGTACAGGGTAAGCATGCCTGCTCTGCATGCAGAAGCAAAGCTTCTGTGAAGTCACGTGTGATAACACAGGCAGTCGCCTGGGAACACCTGCCGATCCATGCACATTTGATTCTCAGAGTTACATCCTGGTCGCCACCCGCTCTGCAGCCTCTTACTGCTGCCGCTGTTGGTACAGCACCCGAGCCCCTCTACTGGGGCACAGTTTAAGAACTGCTTTAGCAGAGCTGGGTACTTAACTCTGGTAGAGCAGCGGGCCTCACAAGCACAAGAGTTTTTCTCTTTTTTTCCCCCCTGCTCAGCTCCAGAGAAGCAAAACAAAGGAGCTGTTCCAGGAGGTGGAGAAGGCTCAGGAGTGAAGAGAGTGCTTGCCACTCTCACAGAGGACCGTGGTTCACTCCAGCGGCCCGGTGGCTGCTCACAATTATCTGTGTCCTGTTCCACGTGATCCGACACTCTCTTCTAAGCTCCAGCCTGTGGTACACAGACATACACTCACACATACGCTTACACATAAATATTTAGGTTGTTAAAAAACAAAAAAAACAAGGGCTTCGGTACTCTAGTTAGTCCACTGAAGTTGGGACAGAAGCCTGAACCCATCCTTACACGTCAACCCCAAATATGCTATGACATTCTCAGAAGTCATGGAGACCTCTTCCCTTCTTCCTTGACACGGGATATACCGTGTCACCCCCATGGCTCTGCTCCAGCACTTCTACAAAAAAGGGACCCCTTTCTCCTTCTCACTTGTCACCAGGGAAATTTCTCTCCCCTGCCAAATCCTCCCCAGCTTCCCACAAGGAGAACCGGGCTCCCCTTTGCAGTGCTCTGGTTTTGCCTAAGACTCTGTGGTGAACACATAAAGGTAAAACCTGGTCTCACTCTGGAGCTCCTGTGCTTCCTTCCCAGGCTCGCTGCCCGGGGGCGGGGTGTGCGCCCCACACAGCACACTGTTCACAGAACATTCACAGCCACGACACCCCCTCATTGGCGGAAAGCTATCTCTAATTCTCTCTGCTGCTTCCAGGCGTCTTCTCTCCTCCCTCTGCCTTATTTCTCCTTTCCTTAAAATTTATTTTTATTTTTTAATTGTGTGTATATGTGTAAGTACACGCACGTGAGTGCAGGTGCCTGTGAGGGCCAGAAGAGGGCATCAGATTCTCCTGGAGCTGGAGTTACAGGTGGCCGTGAGCCACCTAGTGTGGGTGCGGGGAATAACACTTGAGTCTTCCACAAGAGAGGAGAGGTGCTCTTAATTGCTGGGCATCTTTCTGCTTTATTCCTTTAGTGATTCATTTCAAGCATCCCCGTGTCTTTATTCATTTTATTTATCTGGTTTACTTTTTGTTTCTGCTGGATCCTGAGAGTATTCTGGGATTTTATTCATCATGTACAGATGGCGAAGAGTGAACCCTTACCACACATTTGAAAAGTGTGTGACACCTACTGCTGTTCTCGCAAACATTCCTGCTCTCTCTTTCCCCTCCCGCCTTCTTCACTACCTGGCACAGTGTTGGGTACCAAGACAGAAATCGCAGATCGTTGGTGAAGTGAAAAGACCACATGGACGACTGGAGTTAGCCGTGCCTTTCCTAGAACTGACACAGGAAGGAAGTTGCATTTTAACCCAGGGTGGGTTTTGTGATGTCTTTCCAGAAGTTCTAGCCCTGTTGCTTGGCTGCAAGGAAGGAAAATAAAACCAGAAATCCAAATCAAACCTAGAGTAAAGGAGCCGAATCAAAACTTACAGCAGAGGATAAAGCAGAAACAATTGCCAAAGCCATTGAGCAAGAAAGCCATGCCACCTTGTGGGGGCTGGGAGTACTTCACAGCCCCGGGACCGGACCCCACAGACAGTGGCCAGAGAGGGAGGGACAACTCACACCACTTCTGTGCAGTTTGAGGTTTAAGAGCATGGGGCGCTTGGCAGAGGGGATTCTTAGAAATACGGTTTATTTTGAGCTGCTTTGGTCGAAGGACGAAGCGGTGTGCTATGAGGGTGCGGTGTTCTAAATAAACAGTTATCTCCCTTGTCATGCACTTTTTTGCCTGTCTAAATTAAAGGTACAGATGTGCGGGGGGGGGGGGCGGGGGATGCAGTCTAGCAATAAATAAAACCAATAATGTCTATTCTGATGAGGCAGCCTTAAGAATAATCAGATGTTTCAATACCTAGGCCAACCTGTACCAGTTCAGAGTTTAACATTTAATTCATTCAAATGTCCTGCATGAAAAAACAAAAGGGGGGGGTGGGAGAATGGCTGAGCACATGCTGCTCTTGCAGAAAATCCACATTTGTTCCCTAACACCATGTCCGGCATCTCATAACTATAACTTCAGCTCCAGGAGATCTGATGCCCCCTTCTGGACATCTCAGGCATTTGCATTCATGTGTGCACACACACATGTGCAAGACTCAGATCTCTCTCTCACTTTAATTTTTTAAATCTTTTAATTTAGAAACAATTTTATTTTACATATCAATCCCCCTTCCCTTGCAACCCTTATGCTCCCCAGTGACCCCCCCATCCCACCCCCAAGGATAGTGAGGCCTTCCATGGGGGATCATCAAAGTCTGTCACATCATTTGGGGGATGGCCTAGGCCCTCCTCCCTGTATCTGGGCTGAGACAGTATCCCTCCATGGGGAATGGGCTCCCAAAGTCCATTTATGAACTAGGGATAAATACTGGTTCCACTGTCAGAGGACCCATAGACTTCCCAGGCCTCCTAGCTGGCACCCACATTCAGAGGGCTTGTGTTTCAGTCCAATGCTGGTTCCCCAGCTTTACTATTGGGCTCCATGTGCTCTCACTAAGTCAGGTCAGCTATTTCTGTGGGTTTCTCCAGCCTGGTCTTGACTGTTTTGCTCATCCCCCCCCCCCCACACACACAACTGGATTCCAGGAGTTCAGCTCAGTGCTTAGCTGTGGGTGCCTGCTTCTGCTTCCATCAGCTACTGGATGAAGGCTCTAGGATGGCAATTAAGGTAGTCATCATTCTCATTATAGGGGAAGGGCATCAAAGGCATCCTCTCCACTACTGCCTAGATTCTTTTGGTTTCTCTGTATTGTTTTTGGAGCTTGTTCTAGCCTTGAACTCACAGATCTGCCTGCCTCTGTCTCCCAAGTGCTGGGATTAAAGGCATGCCTGGTGCTACTGCCTAGATTCTTAGTTGGGGTCATCTTTGTGGATCTCTGAACATTTCTCTGGTGCCACATTTCTCTTTAAACCTATACTGGCTCCCTCTGTTATGCTATCTCTTTTCTTACTCTCCTCTATTCCTCCCCTGACTCAACCTTCCTGATCCCTCTTGTTCTCCTTCCCCCCCCTCCCCGTCTCTTTTTCCTAACTCCCTCTCCTCTCCCCCCACGCTCTCAATTTGCTGAGCCCACAATCCACACATCCAAAGAAGCTGGGAAACAAGGAGTACCCTAAGAGAGAAATACATGGTCCCCCGAAGAAGGGGAAAGGGACAAGAACTCCTGCACTAATTTTTTTTAATCTTAAAAATAAAAGAAGCATGACTTTCTCCCTAAAATTCTCAGTAACTCCAAAAGGTTTCAAATGTCTCCATTCTGTATAAATGAATTTTTCTGTGTTCCAACAAGAATTTAGGGGGGGAATAAGATGAACCAAGCACTTGTGCATGTTCCCAGGCCTATAAAATAATATTGAGCCTTTTAGAAGGTTCTAAAACATAATTCACTTTTCTTACTGGAAGAATTGTCTTTGGTCCCAAGTTAGGATTTTAGAATCATAAACTCTAATACTGGAAAGTACCTTTAGATGATGCATTGGGACCAATGACTCATTCTGTGAATCCTTAGGCTCTTAGATTATTTCACGTACTGATAATCTTTGTCTAAGAAGTCAGCTAACATCAACACAGCAAACCTCTCTCCTTGAAAAAAAAACATAAAGTAAATAATAAATAACTAGAGCATGGTCTTACAGATCATTTCAGTTCAAGAATCTCAGAATGCATTTGTGGTGCTCTGTTCCCAGGAGATGGCAAGGTGTAACTCAGGAGGATGTGACAGGGAAACACCACCCTCAAGTCAGGCTGGAATCTGTGACCACACCTCTTCACAGACTTTAATACATAGACACATACTTGGAGGGAGGAATAAACCACATACATTTCCCGATTTTCTTTGTCACAAATTCATTTTTGTCACACAGACAATTTCTCTGCCCTGAGGCACACATTTGAGAGGTTCTGCCCTGGGTCCAGAAGGACTTGATACCACATCAGGACATAACTTGCCCAAAGCAACAAAACTAACATCCGACAGCACAGCAGAGCCCGGCTTCGGCTATTACTGATCCCTCAGTTCCGTAACTTTCTCTTCATGACGTCATGTGGCATTCACTCTTTCCAAATTGCGTGATTCAAAGTGAAAAACAAAATGTTCACTCAAAAAGCACTATTAAAAACCATTTTTTAAATGTTGGGTTTTATGTGAGATCGTCGACTATGAAAAGACCCAACGCCCTCAGATCAGCTCCACCCCTAAAGCTGAGACTTCTCCAGTGACATCTTTGTGGTTTCCTCAAAGTGAGACCACTCAGTAAGAATAGCAATACAAATGAGTTTGATAGAGTATAGCGTTTCAGCCTCTCTGGGGTTTGAACCCAGCTGTGCAGTCAAATGAGGTGGCTCTAGAATGCTCATTTTGAGAAAGTATCCTTGACTACAGAAGAAACGATTCAAATATTTAGAGAGAACTCTTCATGGTTACTCGGTGATGTGGAAAACCATGGCATTTACCAAGAATAGGCACTACAGTGGCCTGGCTCCAGCTTTCGTGTGAAATGGTAGAGCAGAGGAGGGAGGGGCCCTGCGGTCAGTGTGGGGTACCGGGTCACGGAGAAGAAGGGTGGATGGGTGCCATGAGGCATCCATAGAACCCGGGTCATGGAGGTCCAGGCCTGGAAACCCAGGGCAATCTGCAGATGATTCTGGATGGTTCTTCAGAAACCAAGTGCCTAAGTTTGATATGTAGAACCAGGGCTTTGGTTCAGAGCCCACACAGACCGGTCTCTGCACTCAAGACAGTAGGTGCCTGCTGACTGAGGTCACATGTCCCCTGAGGAAGCCTCATGTGGTTCTCTTGTTCTCTGGGAACCAAGGGAACTCAAGATTACATTCTTTACATTCCTAAAGCCTGTTTTTGATTTTTAATGCAAAAGCAACTTAAGGGCTGGCCTGAAGGCTCATCCAGTAAAGACATTGGAGGCCCAGACTGATGACCAGGGGTCCAACTCTGGAATTTAGATGGTGGAAGGAGAGAATGAAGCTGTCTTCCGGCTTCCACACATGTGCGGAAGAACCATATGTGCAACTACCTAACACACACACACACACACACACACACACACACACACACTCACATACACACACACACACCATAAATAAAATGTAAGACAGTAATAATAATAAAAGCAAAACGGATGACAAACAGCCCAGAAGCCTGTTGTAAGGAGTGTGTTGACATTATATTATGCATTGTTATTTGTTGCTTTATCATTTGTGTGCATTAGGTGTGTGCCATTCCTCTGGGAAGGTGTCCTACTTTTGTTTTTTGTTTTCTTTTCTTTTCTGAGGCAGGGACTGGAGCCCCGGGCATCTGTCTGTCTCACTGACTCCAGGACTGCAACCACAGGTCACCACCTCTAGACTTGGACTTTTCTCTGTGGCTTCTGGAGCTTGTACTCAGGTGAGCGCTTGACCTCTGAGTGCTTACTACATTTTAAGTTGTTTGAAATTCTCGTCTTAATCAAATGCTTCAACTGTACAATTTTCTGGTTTTCAAGGAAGACATCTCAAGTTCTGTCAACCCAATTCTAATCAAAGAAACACCAAAAAAAATAGGGGGGGGAGATATGCTGGATATTAAATCTTTTCAACTCCTTGATTCTCTATCTCTAAGATATTTTAAGGCTTTGCACGCATATAAAATCCCACGGCTGTCTTAATATATATACAGGCTTGAGACAGATGAGAGCTTCCATCTGAGTGATATAGACCCCTGCGCCCACACACCATCCTCAGACAAAACACTCGCGACTAAGTTTAACTTTCCAAATTAAAAGAAAGAGAGAGCGGGAGAGAAGCTAATTCAGTCCTGCCAGGATCTGAAGCTGAGATTCGGAGCATTCTTCAGTTCTGCAAATCTGTTCTCAAGCGTGTTTGAGCACACTTGCTCAACTCTGTCAGGAGTTCTCACATGGACTCGCGCCCCAGCCTTACTCTGCTGCTGGTCTAACGAGTTGTCACTAGTCAAAGACACGCTCCTGTAGGCTGTGGTGGCCAGGAGAACGATAAGTGAGGGACAGGGAGGTCCCTTCTCTGTAGGAAGACGATCAGGTTAGGGCGGGTCTGGAGAGATGGCTCAGGGCTTAGAGCACAGGGTGCTCTTAGACAGAGGACCTGGATTCCCTTCCCAGCACCCACACGGAAGCTCACAACTGCCTGCAACTCCCTTTCCCGGAGATCCCATGCCCTCTTCTGGCCTTTACAGGCAACAAACATGTAGGCAAAGCAAATACACTGGAAATGAAAATAAATATATCGCATCCGAGGAGGAAGCAGGGCCCTCTGGTCCAGTGCTATGACAGACTGATGAATGGGACAATGAAACACAGGACCAGGGAGGTCTGCTCCGGAGAGGGCATGGGCCACCCGCGGGCTGGCACTGTGACGGTGACCCAATGTGTGGCTTGCTACCGGGGAGAGAGACAGAACCGCTCGTTTCCTGTGGACACAGCCGTATCTAAAGAGGTTGAAGGGGTGAGGGAAGGGGCTGATGTGGGTGGCTTCAGTGCCACCCAAGTCATGGTAAATGTCTGGGCCTGAGCTGCTCCTGGAGCCCGTGTCTGGGTTCATGGTCCTGATACAGCCATGTCTGTGCTGATGCCTGTGGCCCGGGATACCACTAAAGGCCTAGAGGAGAGGGCTGAACAGGGCTGGCCCCACCCCCCTCACTAATCTCAGCACTGGTCCTGCCCCTCACCCTCACCAACTGAAGCACTCAGGAGACAGGGCCCCTATACCTGACCTGGGCAGCACCCTAGAGCACTTACACGATTAATGGCTATTAACTGAAAGACACCCCCCCCCCCCCCGCACACTCAAATTCAAGCTAGGGAGGCAAGATCTGCCCCTTGCCTGATCTAAACCTAAAGCAACAGTTTTAGGTAGCAAAGTCTGCTCCACCCAACAGGCACCCAGATGGCCCTTGAGATAGAACAGACACAACATCTTGTGGTTTTTTCCAGAAGGACAGGTGGCCCCCACTTCCCTGAACCCTCCTAGCCTGAAATTTCCCCAGAAAAGCGCCATGTGTGACCCCCTGATAATCTTATAGTTTTTGCCTTTAAAAAGAGCTTGTAATAGCTGCTCGGGGCTTCTCTGCCTCCCCTGGCTCAGGAGCCTGTTTGTGCAAACGTGGAATAAAATCCTCTTGCTTGTTGCATCTTCTGGTCTGGAGTCTGAGTCTGTGGGGTACGTTGGAATCCCAAAGTTTGGGGGTCCAACATTAACCACTTGGGTCCTCCTGTTCCTGAGGATGGAGTGTCTGCCCTTCCAGAGTTCCAACTGCTGCCCAAGAGAGCCAGCCAACCCTTCCTCTTCCTTATAAGTGGTCACACATCTGCACACCCGGAAGCCACGCCCCTAGGAGGCGCCCACCACCGCAAGTTCACAAGGCGCCACTAGAAGGATTCAAGGGCTGAGGGCAAATATGAAGGAACAGGGAAATGAACCAGATTAAGATGCATGATGTGAAAGACACAAAGGGAAAATAAAAAGAAAATCTCCCTCTCTCTCTCTCTCTCTCTCTCTCTCTCTCTCTCTCTCTCTCTCTCTCTGTGTGTGTGTGTGTGTGTGTGTGTATGTGTATATATATATATACACATACATACATACATACATACATACATACATACATACATACATATACCTTTTCCTATATGAGAGAGGGTCTTTCTATATACTCCTGGCTATTCAGGAACTTACTGAACTCATTGTATAGATCAAACTGGCCTTGAACTCAGAGATTTCTACCTCTGGAATGCTGGGACTAAAGTCATGTGGCATCACTCCCAGCAATAAATAGAAAAAAAAAGGTCTTGTGCTTTGGGAAGAATTAACTCATTTTTCTCTCTTTCCTCCACCATTTATTTTTATTTTTGCTTTCGTCTCTGTCTGTCTGTCTTCGTGTTGTCTGTTCACCACAGGGCTCTGTTACATAACTGTGGATGGTCTACAATGGACTATGAAGACCAGGCTGGCCTCGAATTGATGGTCATTCTCCTGTATCAGCCTCTCAAGTGATTACAGATACTTGTCATCACATGTGGCTAAGAATTAGCTCCTGGTTTTGGGCCTCTGAGTTATCTCAACTGAAGGAAAGTGTGGCCAGAAAGAGTGGGGATTCCTCCCTGAAACTTGTCAGCCGCAGGGGCAAGGAGACTGAAGATATCACTAGAAGCCTCATTTTACGTCGGTGTGGCTCTTAAGTTTGTCAGAAGTGACTTTCCAATCCTGTCCTTTACAGAGTAAGGTCAAAGGTCACTGGAGCAGTTCCTGGGAGGCTTGGGCAGGAAGATCAACAATTCTAGGCCAGCAAATTATTGCACTAAGTTAGGTAGCCCAACTCGGAAAGATAAACACTACATTCTTCTCACATGCAGACCTGATCGTGTGTTCAGACCTGGCCAGGACATTCCCCAGACGACTCCCTCTGGCCGCCTTCATTAGCAAGAGTCACAGCTCATGAGGCTGTGAGGCAGGGGTTTGCAGGCAGTCTCTCTCATCTCTTCCGTGCACACACCTTCACATAACACTGGATAGACAGCTGAGCACACAGCTCGCTGAGCTTCACTTTCTACATGCTGGAATTCAAAATTCAGCCTGCACAGAGGGCTCGGTCGGTCAAATGTGTCCTGTGAAGCCTAAGGACCCGAGTGTGACATCCTGAGGACCCAAGTGTGACCCCAGGGCGCTCAGAGTGCCATTGTCCCAGTGCCTGGGAGGCACATACAAACTCAGTGAGCTCCGGGTCCAGAGAGACACTCACTGGGAAAATAAAGCCAATGGTTTCTTTGGAATGGCGCTCGCGTCTGACCTCTGACCAGCATGTGTTCAAAGGGAGACACGATTGCCAGCCTCCAACTAGCAAACATGCTCCTTGCTCCCAGGCTGTCCCTGTATTCAAAGACTTTGAAAAACTTCCTTAAAAAAGTTGCACACACGCACAGACACATGTGTATATACTCAGAGACACACGCGAACACACACATGTACACACATGAACTCAGATACACACACACACATACACACACACACACACACTAATGTTTCCAAGTTGAGTTTTCTGTGTGTTGTTTTAACTGACCCCTCAAAACCATGAAAAAACAGCCACCTTGTGGGTCTAAGGAAACACTCTCCATGCTGTCATATTTCTGTTCTTAGACTGTCGGCCTTTGTTCCAGATCATCTTTCCAGGAAGTTGGGGCCACTTCGCTGGGTCCTTCAGAGCACACACAAGGATTTAAGAAAGGAACGAATACATGTGTCTTCCACTACTTTTTAAGGAGTAGGGGAACAAACATGTTCTCTACTATTTTCTTTACAGCTATTGAGAAAAATGTGTAAGACAGGGAAAAAAATCATGAGAATGAATAAAATAGAGAGGGGGAAAGGAAATAGAGATTACTTCACAATTAGAGTCAGAGCCTTTCCAGTGTTCAATTCCTGGCACCCACATGAGGAAACTCACAGCCACTTTTAAGTCCAGCTCCAGGGAGGCCCTGCGCCTCTGACCCCCATGGGCACTGCATACACATGCACACACACACACACACACACACACACACACACACACACACAGCTGATGGCTTCTGGAGGAGAGAAGGTTTTCTTTCAAAGTAAAGCTCCTGGTAGATCAGCCACACTCCAGTGCGTGAACCTTGTCCAGGAGTATGTGGATAGCACAAGTTGGAGTAGGTGGATTATTAAAAAACAAAAGGAAAAAAAAAGAGGGCATGAAGTGAGGGGTAAGGAGTAGGGGTAGATCTTAGAGGAGTTTGAGAGTAAATTTGCCGAAATACATTAATGTCTGGACAAAACCAAGACAGCTCAAACTTTATGAAATTTAAAGTATCTGTTAAAACTGCTAAATGAGTTACTTATGTTGTATCAGGCTAGGTAGAAATAAAGCAACATTGCTGAGATTCAGAAAGAGATTGCTGGAGGGAAAAGCAGGTTTATGGATCTCTCATATGAATCCTACTTTTCTTCAACTGAGTGGAACAAAATATATTTCTTTCAGATAATAAAAAAAAATCTGTAAAACTGCCTTGCAAACCCATTCACTTTCCCCCCAGAGAAGAAAAACATTACTTGTACACAGTGGGCTTTGTCAATATCGTCAATTCCAATTAAATTTAACTTTGTAGGGAGGAGCAGTTTAGAACACTGCTTAACTCTCTTTAAACACGTGCTTTCTTTTAATATTCCCGTTACTAAAATGGAGCCATATTACATTCCTTGAACTTGTGGCTTCTTGGGTTACACACGTTATATTTTGCCATCTGAGCAGCACCGTCCTTTTGGGTGGTGGACAATGCCGGGGACTGAACCCAAGACCTCATGCCTGCTTGGCAAACTGACCTCTATTCACAGCACAACCCTACTTCTCAAAGACAAACCCTGAGCATCTACAAGACAATTCTCCTGTAATAGTCAGTAGACAGGGGCTGTATTGTCCATTATGGCAAAATTGTAGGAGGAAGTCTATGCCGCCATGAAACATGTGACTTACTAGAGGCGCATACAGATGAGGTAATAAAAGGGCGGTTTACCACACCGCTAACCACACCCACTTTAGGCAGGACTAAAGACGTATACGGCTGGACGTAAAGACGTATACGTACGTAGGCGGAACTACGTCACTAGCCAAGCCCACTTTTGGGCATGGCTAGGGCGTTACGAGGAAGGCATAAAAGACAGCGCACAGGAAGTCTCGCTCTCTTTTCCTGGAGTTCGGCTTCCGGTCCAGTCGCTAGCTGAGATCTGCTGGGCTTCTCGGGGTTTGGTATCGTGTGAGTAATTTTCTAAATTAAATACTTAGCTTCCCTTTCAGTAACTGTGTGTCGCGTATCGTTACAGCATCCGTAAAGCCAACAGTTTGGTGTCGGAGCGGGATTGGAATCGGGACCCAGAAAAAACGGCTTCTCTCGGCCCGACCAGGCGCACGTGGACTCTCCTTTCGCTAAGTTCCTCACCACTTCGCTCGGCAAGGCAAGATTCCTGCCGCCAGGAACCAGCACCTTCTACCTGCCGGTAAGGTTAGGTATTCCAAGGTTTCTCTCACGGCCACGTGCTGTTTTACTGGCGGCCAGCTGACTCCGACCACGTGCTCTCTCACTGGCAGCCTGTTGATTTCGGCCTGAATTACTCCATTGGTAACAAACGTAACTGCTTTATACAATGTCAACAGCTAACACTATGATGCAGGATGTTAAGAATTTTCTTGTTTTTTGTATGGATGGGATTTTAGAAAGGGTTGAGGACCTACCTGAAAGGTACTTCCTACCCACGATGGTGATTATTAGCTTCATAATCAATATAATTTTGTTAATGAAATGGCTCAAAAATAGGAATAAACTTATACAGGTCATACAGTCATCGCAGGATAGTTTTGAAATCTTAATACAAAGGATTCAGGAAATGCAAAATTCATTGCAGGAGAGTAAGAAAGGGTTGGTAGAAAATATTCAGGATATTAAAAATGATAATGTAGGTCTGACGAACAGGTTTAAAGAGACGGAACACAAAATTGAATTATTTTCAGGAAAAATGTGTTCCATAGATAGAATTGAAAAATTGGAACATAATGTGGAAACATTTAACGACAAACACGGTTCCATGTTTGATGATTTCACTAGCAAATTACAAAGACTGGAACATAAAATTGAAATGCTAGCAGAAAAGAATTGTTCCATGTCTGAGAGCAATGGTAAACTAACTGATAGAATATCATTTGTTGAAGGCAGTTTACATGCTATTGAGGTACTTGCTAAGGATGAGAATATTAGAAATTTGGAATCACATGTAAATGATGAATGTAAGAAAATGAAAGATTCCATGACATCCTTAGAAAATCATTTGTCCCAAGAACTTCAAGAACTCAGAGAAACAATGATGAATAGACTGCAGGATTTAGAAGACGCTCAATCTGATACTTCAGAATCAGAAATACAGGCAACAGGTCAGGACAGGAGTTTCCCAAAGCTTCTCAAATGCCGGAATGATTTCCCTAAGGTTGCTATGCGTTCCCCTATGGTTTTTCCAGTATCTGTATCAGAAAAACCAGCAACGAAAAAACAATCAAATGGTCCCATTGCTTATCACTGGGAGCCTATACAGATGAAGGATCTAAAAAATATTAAGGAGGCCATTGTCATGTATGGTCTTCATTCTCCCTTTGTCAGAGAGCTCCTAACCTCATGGGCTACTGTAAATAAAGTAACCCCAAAAGACTGGGCCCAATTAGCCTCTGCAGTACTTGAAAATTCTTGCCAAATTCAATGGAGAGCTTTGTGGAGGCAAGAAGCGAAAGCAATTGAGATTCAGGAATTGCAGAACGGTCATGAAGTACCCCAAGACAAGATTCTTGGGGAGGGTCCTTACGCTGACACGCAGGTTCAATCTGCATATGATGAGCACATGTTGTCTTTGTGCCGTACAGCTGCTTTAAATGCCTTGGATAAGGTTTGTGAAACAGGAGAGATAATGCAACCCTACACCAAGGTATTACAGGGCCCAAGGGAAAGGTTCACTGAATTTTTAGAGAGATTATCCAGAGCAGTAGAGGTACAGGTAGCGAACCCAGAATCCAGGCGTCTTCTTATAGAATCTTTGGCGTATGAGAACGCGAATCCTCAATGCAGGCAGGTAATTTGGCCATTAAAAATAAGATCAGCGCCATTGGAGGAATGGGTTCTGCATACAGCGAACCTGGAATGTAAAAGTCAGGATACAGGAGCTTGGGTAGGTGAAGCTATTTCTACGGGTTTGAGGAGGCACCAGGATGCCAAATACCCTACCTGTGATGATATAGAGGCATGGGTAGGCAAGGCAATCTCAAAGAATTTAAATAGGCGTAAAGATGCAAAATGCTTTAACTGTGGTAGAATAGGACATCTTAGTAGGAACTGTAGACAACGCATTCCTAGAAATAATGCTTTTACCAGGAATGTATCAAACAGAAGGCCTAAGCCTCCTGGTCTATGCAGGAGGTGTGGGAAGGGGCGCCATTGGACTGATGAATGCTTTTCCACAATAGACAGACAAGGTAGATCTTTACAGCCAAAAAACGGAATAAAGGGGCTCAACCGAGCCCCAAACAGAGAGGTTATCCGGTCATTCCCAGTGACAGTGGAGGACAGCCTCTCCCAGGACAATTAGAAGATCCACTGCCCATTGTAAATAATACGGCACTGGATAATACATTAGCTCCAGAGGATGAATCAATTACATCAGGAGGAGATACAAAACATATATTTTGGCAAACTTCTATACAATATCATAGACCCAAACTTCCGGTTAAGGTAAATAATAGGGTGATTTACGGATTACTGGACACCGGAAGTGACGTCACTATCCTTAATCAGCAGTCCTGGCCACAAAACTGGGCTTTAAAAGAGGTTAATGTTCAATTCTTAGGGATCGGAACCCTATCTGAAGTTAAACAGAGCGTTAGATGGATTGACTTTATTGGGCCAGAAGGACAGAGAGGAAGGTTAAAGCCATACGTTGCAGATATTGCTATAAACCTCTGGGGTCGTGATCTACTCCAGCAATGGAATACGCAGATTAAAATTCCTCCTGTATCAGCTAGGAATTATAGACAAGCTCTTAGTGGTAGTAAGAATATAGTAAGACAGTACAGAAAACAGATGCCAAACGTACAGGCTGTGCAGAAGCAAGATGCTAGTGCCAAACCTACAGAGCAACCAAAAGCTCTACCATTAAAATGGCTGACAGATGAACCCGTCTGGGTGGGTCAATGGCCTATGACATCTGAGAAGTTAGAGGCTTTGGAGAAGTTAGTTCAGGAACAGCTAGATGCTGGACATATTGAGGAATCAACTAGTGCATGGAATTCGCCTGTTTTTGTTGTCAAGAAGAAGTCTGGTAAGTGGAGAATGGTTACTGATCTTAGAGCCATCAACAAGGTAATTCAGCCTATGGGGTCTCTACAACCTGGGATGCCGTTACCTTCTCTAATTCCTAAGGATTGGCCAATTATAGTTATAGACTTAAAAGATTGTTTCTTCACCATACCGTTACAAGAAAACGACAGAGAAAAGTTTGCCTTCACAGTACCTACCTATAATAATTCCCGTCCGGTACAGAGATTCCAGTGGAAGGTGCTACCTCAAGGTATGTTAAATAGTCCAACTTTGTGTCAATATTTTGTGAATAAACCTCTAGAAATAATTCGTAAAAAATTTCCACATTCGTTAATATATCATTATATGGATGACATATTATTGTCTGATTCAAATAAGGATACTTTGGAAAAGATGTTTGAGGCAGTAAAGGAAATTTTGCCTCGCTGGGGATTACAAATTGCCCCAGAAAAAATACAAAGAGGAGATTCTATTAACTATTTAGGTTATAAAATAGATGCTCAGAAAATTAGACCACAGAAAGTACAGATCAGAAGAGATCGTTACCGGACTCTTAATGATCTTCAAAAACTATTAGGAGAAATCTCTCAATTACAGACGATTATTGGTGTAGAAGGGCATGATTTAAAACACCTGAAAATGGCTTTAAAAGGAGATAAAGACCTAAACAGCCCACGAGTACTATCAGCTGAGGCTGAAAAAGAATTAGAATGGGTAGAAAAGAGAATATTAGAAGCACATGTGGACCGTGTGGATCCAAATCTGGACTGTATTCTGGTTATTTTACCATCTAGAGAATACCCCTCAGGAATATTAATGCAGAGGGACGACATCATTCTAGAATGGGTATTTCTGCCACATAAACAAAATAAAAAATTGAAAACATATATAGAAAAGATATCTGATTTGATATTAAAAGGTAAATTAAGGCTTCGTCAACTGACTGGGAAAGACCCAGCTGAAATTATTGTACCGTTAACGAATGAGGAAATTTCCTCCTTATGGAAGGATAATGAGTATTGGCAAATAGCTTGCAGTGACTTTTTGGGAAGTATTAGTAATAACTATCCCAAAACAGAGAGAATCAAATTCATAAAGAAAACAATTTGGATTCTTCCACGTATCGTGAGGCAAACACCTATTTCTGGAGTTCTTACCTTCTACACGGATGCAAACAAGTCAGGTAAAGCAGGGTATAAATCAGGAAATATAAGTAAAGTAGTTCAAAGCCCTTACAACTCCGTACAAAAGGCAGAGTTATATGCCATTCTGATGGTACTTAAAGACTTTACAGAGCCTCTCAATATAGTCACGGATTCTCAGTATGCAGAAAGAGTTGTCCTGCACATTGAGACTGCAGAATTTGTTCCTGATAATACAGAATTAACCTCATTGTTTTTACAATTGCAGGAAATCATCAGAAACAGGACTCATCCTATATATATAACACACATCAGATCCCATACAGGTCTGCCAGGTCCTCTGGCACAAGGCAATGATGAAATTGATCGTTTATTAGTAGGTAATGTGTTGGAAGCTTCAGAATTTCATAAGAAACACCATGTTAACAGCAAAGGTTTAAAGAAGGATTTTTCTATCACCTGGCAACAAGCCAAAGAAATAGTAAGAAATTGTCCCAGTTGCTCATTGTACACTCAAACTCCATTACCAGCAGGTTGTAATCCTAAAGGTGTTCACAGAAATGAACTTTTGCAAATGGATGTATTTCACTTCCCAGAATTTGGCAGTTTGAAATATGTACACCATACTATAGACACGTACTCAGGCTTCCAATGGGCTACTGCCCTCAGCTCTGAAAAAGCTGACTCTGTTATTACACACCTCTTAGAGGTAATGGCTGTTATGGGTATACCTAAAACAATAAAAACTGACAATGGTCCAGCATATGTCTCCAGTAAATTGGAACAATTCTTCAAATATTATAATATAAAACATGTAACTGGTATACCTTACAATCCCACAGGACAAGCAATAATTGAAAGGTCTAACCGAACCTTAAAAGAGATGCTTCATAAACAGCCAGGGAAAACAAAGACACCTAGACACAGGTTACACAATGCTTTACTAACGTTGAATTTTCTTAATGCTGATGAAAAAGGACAAACTGCAGCAGAAAGACACTGGGCTACAGAGAAGACTTCTGAACTGAACCAACCGGTGTATTTTAAGGATGTTATGACCTCAGTCTGGAAACCAGGATATGTGTTACGTTGGGGAAGGGGTTATGCTTTTGTTTCCACAGGAGAAGAAAAGATTTGGGTTCCATCAAAATTAATTAAAATTCGATCAGAACAGAAAACATCTCAGGAGGAGGAAGATAACAGCCCATCTACAAATTCATAGTCCACCATGGGTGAAGGGACCTCCTAAAAGGAAAGAGAAGTGTTTTGTTTTTTGTATTCACAGGTAAACTCAGCAAAGAATGCTGGACATATGGATTCCTGTAGAAGAATGAATAGCTACCTGAGGAACATCAAACACACACTGTGTGGTATCAAAGTCTAAATCTCTCTATATTGCTTTTTCATAGTACACCTTTATCTTTATTTCTTCACATACCTCAGTTCCCATTCATTTAACTGAAACTGGCTTTGGAGTTGGATTGGCTCTCCTACTCTAAACCCAAGCATGTTATTTAAATACAATTCAGAATTTCTGTATTGTATCAAAGAGCCATTGATATAAGACAGAAGAAATAAAATGAGGGACTGTTATCTATGGATTTCTTTTTCTGAACAGTCTAATTTCCTCCAGGTTTTCCATCTTCCCTATTGTCACCTCTTCTGTATGCTTACATATGAAAGTTAAAATATTTCTTTGTTAACAGTAATGTTCGAGTTTTCCAGAGAACAAGGGATTTCCTGACAGCAATCTTCAACTGCTTCCGAAAGAGAATGAGGATCCACTTCCTTGACTTCACCTGATTCGACTGGAGGCATCTGAATTGCCCCACATCATTGACTCCACCTGACAAGCACTATCCTGAAACTGGCTTGAAACTACATCACTCGACACAACTCCAGACCAAGGAACGGAAATAGCACATCTTCTACAATCTGACCAGAGCTTCAAGATAAGAGCTTCAATCAACACTAGAACCCCAGTCAGGAACTTCAATCAAGCATCTCCTGCCATACTGAGACTGTCTGCTCTACTGAGATTTTGTTATACTAACATTTTCTTTTCACAGGTCCCCATGAGATTATCATCGTCCCATCTCAGCAGGAAGTAGTTTTGAGAATTCCACGCCCCCTCTCCCTACTATTGATATTATAAGATTACACCTGTTAGTGTTAGTTTTCAATTATTTTAGAGTTGGGATTGGAAAGAGGTGTTCATATTTGGGTGTTTCTTTAAGATAAGTTTAGGTTTAGATAGAATAGATGTTTGATACATTTTGTTCATGGACACAAGTTAGTTGTCCTTTTTTTTAGACTAAAAGGGGAATTGTAGGAGGAAGTCTATGCCGCCATGAAACATGTGACTTACTAGAGGCGCATACAGATGAGGTAATAAAAGGGCGGTTTACCACACCGCTAACCACACCCACTTTAGGCAGGACTAAAGACGTATACGGCTGGACGTAAAGACGTATACGTACGTAGGCGGAACTACGTCACTAGCCAAGCCCACTTTTGGGCATGGCTAGGGGCGTTACGGGGGAAGGCATAAAAGACAGCGCACAGGAAGTCTCGCTCTCTTTTCCTGGAGTTCGGCTTCCGGTCCAGTCGCTAGCTGAGATCTGCTGGGCTTCTCGGGGTTTGGTATCGTGTGAGTAATTTTCTAAATTAAATACTTAGCTTCCCTTTCAGTAACTGTGTGTCGCGTATCGTTACAGCATCCGTAAAGCCAACACAAAATAACCTAGTTTAAGATTCCAAAACTTAGGGGGAAGTCTAGACAGGAATCACCCACAGCCCTGGAAGCTCTTTTGAGTCAATTGCCTTGTTGTTTCTCATCTCTGAAAGGCTGTGCTCTAGGCATTCACTGAGCATTGTGGCATCATTTCCAAAGGTGTAACGTGTATCCTTCCTGCCTGCTGCCCGGGCCCTGTCCAGCTGTTTGAACCCCCAAATAACACACAGGATGCTATATTAATTGTTAAGCTGTTGGCCGTTGGCTTTGTTTCTCACTAGCTAGTTCTGACTTCATTATTAACCCATAATATATATTTCCATGTGGTCTTTGCTTAACGGAGAACACGGTCCGGACCTCTTACTCCTCTGGCTTTCTACATCGTGACTGTCTGTGCCTTCCTTTCCCAGAATCCTCCTCTAATCCTAGTCCCACCTATCTTGCTTTCTTATTGGCCAACTGTGCTTTATTAAACAACCAATAAGAGAGACAGATTTGCAGAATGACAACTTCTATCACTAAGGTGTAAAAGCACTGGGGGAAAGGAACAGTATTTGAGGTTGGAGCATGTTTGTGTGTATGTGTGTTTTCTCCTGAAGGAATCCAAGGAATCTCTCTGTCTGCACTTGGCCTTCTAGGGGTGTGATTTCCAGTGGTGAGATCTCATACAAACATGACCCAGTAACCCAGGCAGTGGTGGCGCACGCCTTTAATCCCAGTACTTGGGCAGCAAAGACAGGCAGATCGCTGAGTTCGAGGCCAGCCTGGTCTGCAGAACAAGTTCCTGGACAGCCATGGCTACACAGAAAAAACCCTGTGTTGGAAGAAAAAAAAACATACACAAAAAACATTATCTAGTCTACAATTTATCATAGAATGATAGAAAGAATAATGGATGATAGATGATTGGTAGGTAGATGGATAGACACAGAGAGGAAGATATATAAATAGACAAATCATAGGTGAATAGATATATGATAAAAGGCAGACAATAGATAGATAGAATATAGGTAGATAGTACATAATAAATCATAGACAAATAGATTAATAGAAGATGGGAAGATAAGTGATAGATAATAGATAAGTGATAGATAGCATATGGATACATGACAGAAGATAAAGATGATAGATGATATAGGATTAACCTAGGAAGAGATGAGAGAGAGATGATGATTATATAGACAAATACTAGAAAGATGCAGATGGGGAAAGCTGACCCTGGCCTGGAGAATAGCTGCAGAATGCTATACAAAACACCCGATATAGGAGAACGTTTTTGTCAGTATCAGGCTGTCCTAGAACCCTACCGAGTCAAGGATGGTCTTAATCTTGTGCTTCTCCTGCCTCCCCCTTAGTGCCGGGACCACAGGTGTGTGCCACCATGCCTGGCCCTGTGAATGTTTACATTTTAAGACGTGACAGTTTATTAAACGTGGTGATACACACCTTTAATCCCAGCACTAAGGAAGCAGAGGCAGGTAGATCTCTCTGGGGTCTATGCAGCCAGGGTTACAGAGGGCGGTCCTGTCTCACATACATAAATGGCAGTTGGGAGGACGTGGGATGCCCCCACTGTGGCAGTCGAGGGAGCTCAAGGTGAATCATCATTCATCACATAATCAAGTCAGAAGTGGCTGAAAGAAGCCCATATTTTCTCTTTATTGACAGTCTCTCGGTGCCAGGCCTAGCCCAGACCTACTCAGTACATTCCTGCTCCTGCAGCCCAAAGATTCCTGTGTGGTAAAGTGTGAAGTTAAACCCAAGTGCTGATGGGGGAAGTCCTTCTGTGTATATGTTTATCTGATTGGTTGATGAATAAAGCACTGTTGGCCAATAGGAAAGCAAGATAGATAGGTGGGACTAGGAGTTGAGGAGGATTCTGGGAGACAGAGGCACAGTCAGTCACCATGTAGGATGCGAGAGAAGTAAGAAAAGACCACGTGGAAATACTCAGATTAACAGTTATGGGTTAATAATTAAGTCAGAGCTGGTCGATGAGAAACTATAGCAAACGGCCAACAGCTTCATAATTAATGTAGTGTCTCGTGTGTTATTTGGGGCCTGAGACAGTGGCGGGACCCAAGCAGCTGGTGGGAAAGAGTACAGGTTACATATGGCACCCAATTTGGGGCTCGAACCCATGACCTTGACATTAAGAGTCTCATGCTCTACCGACTGAGCTAGCCAGGCAACCATGGGAGGTCTTGTCACCCTTCCACCCCTCCAAAACCCTCCAAATAAACACCAATTCCTATGAGAAAACTGAACAGTCTCAGTTGAACAATTCTTAGTAAGCAACCACAAGAAAGTGGTCACTCAGTTAGGTTCCACTAATTTTTCTTAATTCTCTTTGATATTTTTCCCCGGTCATCTGTCCCTATCTCTGTAGGTCACTTCTTCAACCCCTTCATTTTCCTGCTCTATAGTTTGCTTAGGTCTTGCTTCTGCATATGAATCCTTCCAAAAGTTGTACCAAAAGTATCCTGGGAGATATTCTTTCTCTTCTTTGGCTTGAGAGCTTTGGGCATTTTCATGGACAATTCATAAAGGCCGGCTGTTAGTCTAAGTTATCCAGGTCTGAGTTATGTCTACACTGTCATCTACTAAACCAAACTATAGACTTGCTGCCCTTGAACAGTCAAAGGGCAATGGGGAGGTGAGAATCAACTAAAGCAAATGAACAAACAAAAAACAAAACAACATAGCAAATTTCTTAAAAACCTGCTATAATCAGATGCTTACTGTCCCCACCACTTGCTTCCAAATAACCGAGTTAGAGGCTGAATATGAATTATAAATGCTTGGCCAATAGCTCAGGCTTATTACTAACTAGTGCTTACATTTTCAATTAACCCATATTCCTTATTTATGCTCTGTCACATGGCTGTACCTTTATTAGCATGGCATGTTCATCTCCTGCTCCCTCTGCATCTGGCTGGCGACTCCTCTCACTCTGCCCTTCTCCTTCCCATCATCCTTAGCTTGGTCACCCCACCTCTATTTCCTTCCTGGCCACTGGCCAATCAGCATTTTATTAAGCCAATTCCAGTGACAAACCTTTACAGTGTACAAGAGGATTATTCCACAGCCACCTGCATCTTAGATTTTTGAGTCCCTGAGTCTTCCTGACAACAGCTACATCCCCAGTAAATCCCTCAAGCAGCACAACTCTGTAGCTACAACCGTACTTGAGGAAGCTTTCAAACTTCAGTCCTTGGGGGCTTTGTAATAAAAAAAAGAACTGCATTACATTGAGGCTTGAACCAACCTTCTGTTTCCTTCTTTGTACAAACATGGAAAACAGAGGCCCAGGGACTCATTTCTGGCCCTCTTCATCTGCACAAATTCCAGTCACACTGGTACTATGTTATCATCTCTTGAAAATAATCACTTTAGTGATGGGGAAAGTCCTTCTGTGTATATGTTAATGAATAAAGCACTGTTGGCCAATAGGGAAGCAAGATAGGTGGGACTAGGAGTTACAGAGGATTCTGGGAAATGGAGTGAAGTGAGTCGGCACCATGTGATCCTGGGGAAGAGAGGATGGGTCAGGATACTGTCCTCCAAAAGATAAGTCCTTGTAGAAATATATATATTAGCAATTATGGGTTAATAATTATATCAGAGCTAGCCGATAAGAAACCAAACAAACAGCTAACAGCTTCATAATTAATTTCATGTGCTATTTGGGAGCTAAGGAGGCAACGGGGTCCTAGGCAGCTGGTGGGAAGACTACACGTTATAGCCTTAGAGAGTAAGAGCTTGCCACAGCTACCCAAGGTGCTGAGAATAAGGGAAAGTTGAATCCAACCCATAAAGTCCCTTTCGCCTTCCCCAAGGCTCAGAGGACACTGAGGAGGATGGTGTCAAAATGATGTAAGAGCCAGGTGACAGGGAGAAGGGCGACAAATGTCACCCACTAGACATGACACAGCTGTGAAGTCACAGACTTACAGCGGCTACACCACCTGCTAGCGTGGGTCTGCACGAGACGGGTTCTGTCAGTGGTCAGTCACGTGTCTTCTGGGCACTCACTCCAGGAATCTGGAAAAATCTTTGATTGTGTCTTCAGTATGTACCCGCCAGTGAACTAACTCCACAGGCCCCAGTGGATGTCCCCAAACCTCTATGGTCATATAGACAACACTGGCCAAGGTCACACGGCAAGATCACACAAAAGCTGTGAATATAACAAAGAGATCTTTAGGGTGAGAGGAGATTAGCAAGGGCCATTGGGTAAGAGTAATTAAAGTATGGTGTGTGTGTTTGTGTGGGCTGTGTGTGTGTGTGTGTGTGGGGGTGTGTGTGTGGGTGTGTATGGGGGTGTGGGGGGGGTGTGGGGGTGGATATGAAGGTGTCAAGGAACAGATATAATTAATTAAAAGGGAAAATATTAAGAGCCCTGTGTGACTTAAGATTGGAGTCCAACCTACCAGAAATATCTCAAAAAAAAAAAAAAACCAGTTGTCATTTCCTTAAAGACTACAAATAATGTGCTCAGGGGAGGGGCTTGGTCCTGCCCCAACTTAATGTGCCAGATTTTGGGGACTCCCAGATGGTAGCCCTTACCTGTTGGGAGGAGTGGATGGGAGGGTGGCTGGGGGAGGGGAGGGGAGGGCCCCCGAGGAGGGACGGGAGGGAGGGACGGGTGGTTGGAATGGGAAATGAAGGAGGGAGGTGCATGCAGCTGGAATAGAGTTTAAAAGCGGGGGTGGGGGTGAGGAGGGGGGGGACGACGCAGGGGCGGTTCTCTTTTTTGGTGGTTTTGATAAGTCTCTCATCAGGTGGTTTGTCATTCTTTGGGCTGAGGACAAAGGAAGTGCGATATCAGACTCTCCTAAAATAAACCATAACAGACTTCTTTAAAAAAATTAGGCCCTAAAAAGGGCCCTTTGTTCTTTTTCTCTGAAGCGAGTCCAAAACCAACAACAACAAAGACGAAAGCGCTGAGGAGTGTAAAGTCCTAATCTGGGTCAGTTTGGACACTGTGCGATTCGGTTTAGTTTAACTAGGAAACTTCTGTGGAGCGTGTGCTATGTGGAGGGCGTCCACTTCTGTGCCTCGTAACCTTACCTCTGAATTTTCAGAAGTGCCTTCACCAGGAGGTGGGAGATTCAAAGTCAGGTTATATTTGACCCTTAAAAACCAAACTCTCTGTACCCTGACAAGTCAGCTTCGGATGGAGATGAGATGCTGGGAAGGTGGCAGGGACAGCAGCTCAGCCTCAGTGCCATGACTTCCAATACACACTTGAGCTAAATGGACTCAGTTCATGAGTCCTGGCCCCTTGGTGTTGGGAGCAAGTCTAGCAAGCATTTGAGTGTGTGCATGTGTGTATGTGTGTGTGCCTATGTGTATGAGTGTATGTGAGTGTGTATGTGTGTGAGAGTATGCATGTGCATGTGTATGTGTGAGTGTATGTCCAAGTGTGTGTATACACGTGTGTGAGTGCGTATGTGTGTACATATGTGTATATGTGTGTGAATGGGTGTGTGTGTACATGCGTGTGTGTCTGAGTGTGTGTATGTGTATGTATATGTGTGTATAAGACTCTCTTGATTACTTCATCACCACACTCAAAAGCTCTCTCTCAATTACTTAAATAATTATTAAATAAGATGTAACACTTCTTACTTAAACACACAGGACACTCCTCCAGGGACACAGTGGAAATGGCCCCAGTGTTAACAGCAGCAACATAAAGGCGTCCACTTCATCTGACCCACCTGAAGCAGGTAGGGGCACCCAGTCTCTGAAGAACATATTGACCTCCATATGACGAAGATGGTTACAGTCCCCCCAGGTTTGCATTCATAGATGTAAGTGAAACAGATAAGGCTTGCAAACAGGACAGTTCTAGGTTTGAGCTCACAAAGTTAATGGCACCTGCCTATACAAGTATATATTCATTAACATGTTCTTTTAGTTTTAAAAGATTTATCTGTATATGTGTGTCACTGAGTGCATCTATGTGCACCATGTGTGTCCTGGTTATCCAAGGAGGCCAAAAGTGGGTACCTGGAGCCCTTGGAACTGAAATTACAGGTGTTTGTGAGACCCCATTCAGGTAGTGGGAACCAAACCCTGGTCCTCTACAAAAGAAGTGCTCCTAATTGTTGAACCCTCCAGCCTCTGTGCATGTGTGTGCCTGTGTGTGTGTGTGTGTGCATGTGTGTGTGTGTGTGTGTGTGTGTGTGGCCATAAGTGTTATATTGGAGGTGGTGAGCTAGCTAGGTTTTTAAAAAGCCTACCACAAAAACATGAGGACCTAGATAAAGGGAGAGATCTTACTAGGCAACTGTGGCGCTGACCATGCCCGTTAGGGCTTGGCCACAGGTGCATATGTGGTGTAGGATGAAGACCTGGAGAGAGGCAGGTGTCGCTCTCTTGGGGTTCTGGTCAGGCCTCGGAGCATGCTAAGACTGCACACTCGGAGCGCTGACCCGGGGCTACCGGTTTCTTGCATAATTTTCTCTTCAATAAAATTAACTTACTTCATCCCAGTCCCGTGGACCATAATTTGTGCAGTTACACCTAAGTTCTACATAAAAGTGTGGGTATGGTGGCCACGCTTATAATTCCAGCACTGGGTCACACAAGAGAATCTGAGGCTCATTGGTCAGCCAGTTTAGTCAACCACCAGGCTCCAGAAACAAGGTAGAGAATAGCTGAAGAAATATCCTACACAAACCTCTGGCTCATACACAGGTGTACGCACACACACACACACACACACACACACACACAGATACATAAAAACCGATTTTACACTTAAGTGGCTCTCTAGTTATTTGTATGAGATGCCACATTCATTTAGCACTTGGTTCCCCCTAAGACCGCTAAGACTTCACAGATATTAACTAAGGCCCATTCAGTCTCTGAACTGCAAGATGACAGACCATGCGGTCCCCTCACAGGAGGGAAGAGAGGACTCCAGTGAGCAGACGGCACAGTTCAGAGCTGCATGGGGCCAACAGGCAGGAACCCACAGAGCTCCGACCACAGGACACTGGTGCCATCGGTCCTGCAGCCTCACCATTCCCAACACATCGTCGCAAGTTCAGGGACGTGCATTGGGTCATGATGGGTGACACTTGTCTATAATCCCACTCAGGGGGCCAGACACAAGGACTGTGACCAAGTCTGGGCTACATGAGTACCAGGCAAGCCTGTAAGACTGCAAATCAGGTCAAAGGGGAAGAATTCAACTTGTAAAGTGTAAGGAGGAAAGGGATGCGTGTGCACAGGTGAGTTCACACACACACACATACACACACACACGCTTGTGCACATGCACACGCACGCGTGCACACACACACACGCACGCGCGCACACACATCTTATCAATCTGATCCTTTCTCATCCAAAAGATTTGGAAGAGGACATCTTGCTCTCACCTCAACAATCTCAACCAATTCAACACAGAGTACCGAGGAGCTACATCCCTTGAGAGACGGGGGTCCGGTCCTGACAGCCTTAGGAAAGAGACTGTCTTGGCCCCTTGCTTTGCTCTGGAGTATTAAAACCATGGGGAACCAGCTGGGATCATATAAGCATGCCATCTGGGCTCTCACACCATGCACAAAGCCCTGGATTCAACACCAAGCGCTGTACAAACGGGCACGGTACCACACCCCTCTAATCCCCACGCTCAGGAGATGGTGACAGGAGGATCAAACATTCAAGGTCGTTCTCAGGTATGTGGAATGTTTGAGGCCAGCCCTGGCTACACGAGACCTGATTTTAGAAATGTCTACTATGAACTCTGACACCAGCTGTGTTGGTTTGACTGAGAGGTTGTCCTCAAGCGAGTGTGATTGGAGGGCAGGGATCTTGAGATTAGCCAGGATTGAAGCCATGTCAAGTCACACACGCCTCACAGGGATGCAGCATTGAGAGAGAATCCTGGGCTCTGTCCCAGAGGGCTCCAAATAAGATGTGGCTTGTCACAATACCACCCCCTACAGGCCTGGTCTTAGCCTCCTAAGTCTGACCACTTCCAACATTTACCTTTACACAGGACTCCACAGCCCAGAAATAAAACGCTTCCAAATTTTCTTTCTTCCTTTCTTTTTCTTTCTTCTTTTTTTTTTTTTTTTTTTTTGCCTCTTGCCAGAACTACAATAAAACCCAATTATGGATGAAAGCAAGAGGGAGCACCAAGAAAAAAACAAACCTTTAATTTTTATTTCTCAACTGACATACAAATCTCAATTGTCTAGTTCTTACGGAGATTAGAGAGACTTAAACACTGCAGAGGGAGTGTAGAATTCCTAGGCTGGTAATGAGAAATGTGTACTCCTTGCAAAAGATCCCTCAGAAAAGCAGAAAAAAAAAACAAATTTGAACTGTCTCAAATGCTATTAACATGATTTTCACTGTAAGGGATCCGACACCGAGACAAGCAGCCCAAAGCAAAAGGTTATCCTTCAGGACATAGGCTCCAGCTTAAGGCGGCCCGTGAGATGCAGGCTGTCAAAGAGTTGGCTCCTTCCACTCCCCACAGGCCTTTGCCTCTGTGTCTCCTTTTGCCCCCTTTCTGTTTGGTCAAAACAGGGTCTCACTCTGTAGCCCAAGGTGTCCTAGAAGTCACAGTGAGGCCCAGAGTGCCTTCAATCCCCGGTGCTGGCATCACAGCATCCATAGCTTACAAAATACTTCAGAGTTAGCTCTGATTTGTTAGTGTTTGCTTTGTTTAATGGGGGGTAGGGGGTTGTTTGGGGGCTTTGCTTCATTTTGAGGTGGTTTTTTTTTTTTTTTGCATTTTTCCCCCAACAAACTTACGTCTGATTCAAACAAGTTTTCCAGGGTTAATTTTCAAAGTTTTAAGTTCATCTCACAGAAATAACAATGAAGTCAAGGTCATGCTGGCTCTAAGCAAACCTTTCAAGTCCTTGTGGTCTGAGAATGGAAGGTGTGGCCTGACTGGGAGGGTGGTGTGGGTGGAGAGAGGTGGAGAGAGACTGCATTTTATGCATGCCTTGCAGGCAGGGTGAAGGGGCAGGCGGCCCTGTGTGGAGAGTAGAGGGAAGTGCCCAGCCCTTTGAACTTACCCTGAAGTCATTCTATCGTGGTGGCTTCTTCTGCCACCATGACCCTTGAGTTCCTGGCAGTTGAACCCAGAGGTCGTGGGAGCTGGTAGGGAGAAAGCGGGACAGCCAGGCTCCCTTGGGAGTCAAGGTCTTCTCTTTCTAAGCCCAGCCCCACCTTGCCCCAGGACAAGTCTTCCCAGAGCTGTGAGTCCCTCTGCTACCAGGAAGAGCTTTGTCCCCTCCCCCTTGACCTCTTCCTAGGCTGGATTTAATGTCAGTGTTGCCTCTCAGACCCCCTGTCTTTTGAAGGGAAATCTCTGTGTTAAATATCTTAGTGTCTCCTGGTGATTTTCCTTTGAAATACTTTAGCTACATGGACATTTATCTGTTTGTTCAGCTAGGTTATTGTATCATGCTTGCATTGCTGTAACAACACACCTGAGATATACATACTAACCTTATAAAGAAAAAAGGTTTATTTAATATACAACCTCGAAGGCTGGCAGTCCAAATGGCTCTGGTGAGGGGCTATACCATGTCATATGGAGGATGCAGGTATATTCCTATGTTTGCATGTTCTCTCTCCGTCTCCTCATAAAGTCACCAGAGTTCGATTCCATCATGGAGGGGACACCTAAATGAACTCATCCAACCAAATCACTTCCCAGGGGCCTGCTTGTAACCATGGAGGTCACATTAAGTTTCTGTTTTCTTATTACCACTGAAGTAATGCTTTTGGAATTAAAGCCCTGTCTTGGTTAGGGATGGACAGACCACATTGCTAGACCGCTTCCTCCTCGGAGGGAGGCAATGAGCATTATTGGACCCAGGCAGAGGGTGGATGTTAGAGAAGCAGGAGCCCAATAAATGACTGTGCCACGCACAGCTCTCTGCTTGCAGATATCAATCACAACGATCAATTGTGTTCCCTTCTTGTGTTCTGCATACCTTTGGATGGGGTATACATCTAGACACCAGCAGAAAAAAGGGCTCTGGAGGGGAGGCTGGAGAGATGGCCCTGCGGCTAAGAGCCTATACCGCTCTGAGTTCAGCCCCCAGCATCCACACTGAGTGATTCTCACACCTCTGTCTCCACAAGCCAACAATATGGGCTTGCCTGCATGCACGCTTGCATAGAGAGAGAGAGAGAGAGAGAGAGAGAGAGAGAGAGAGAGAGAGAGAGAGAAGAGAGGTAGCAAGCAATGTTCAGTCAGTAAAGAGCTGGCAGCCCGAGTTCAGCCCCAGAAGCTGTTTAAAAAACAAAAAACAAACAAAAAAAAAGACCAAGTGTAACAAAGTCTACCTGCAAATCTCTCACGTAGAGGAGTTGATGTGGAGACAGCCAGGGCTGTGACAACTAGCCCAGCCAATTGATGAGCTCCAGGTTCAATAAGAGACCTTGTCTCCGAAATATAAGGTGCAGAGCAATTGAAGACGACACCCCACACAGAATGGACCTCTGGATCTCCACAGCAGACACAACTCCCATCCCCCCCACAATAACACTGTGTTTACTGGGGTCTTAATAACTGAGATCTCCCTGATGGACAGGGGGACTAATGACATTATTAAAATAGTTTCCTGTAATGGCCTTACCACTGTGAAGTGTATGACATGATTATTTGTACGCTATAGGAGAAGCAATCCAGGCTAGGATGTACCTAGGGGTGAAGACCTTGATGAGGAGGAGAAGGGAGGGGGAGGCTGATGAGCAGGGTGGAGGGAGCAGAGGGCCCAGTGGAGGGGGATGTCAACCAGGGTTCCTCCTGCATAGCCACACCTCAATCTGCCTGTGTAGACAGTCTCAGCTGTGTGTATTACTGTGTGCTGAGCTGTCCCCGTGAGCCAGAGGAAGATGGATGGGAAGGGCCGGACGTGGATGGTCAGAACTACATGTCTGAGCCTCTTCCGGTCCAGCAAGTCTGTGGTTCCGTTTCTATTTGGCTATGTCCTAAAGTTTTTTTTTTTAATGCCATCTAGGTAAGTCAGAATTTGGTGAGGAATGAGCTAATGTGATGCTCTGAGGTGGCCCTGTTTTCCTAGTCTCTACTTCCCACCCTTGAAACAGCAAAGGGGTCATGTTTGCTCAGGGTGACTCTCTGGGGGTTTGTCCCCAGAACTTTAAGCCTGTGGTACCTGGGGAACTCGCCTGGAGGAGCTGCCCTGTAACACTGCACTGATGATCTGGGCGTAGGTGCTCAGTGACTGTAAGCATGGCACTGGAGTCACTACACGTTTATGGCAGCATGGACCGCGTGGTGAGTTCAAAGCCAGCCTGCACTACAGAGTGAGCATCTTTAAAAAGAAAACAAACAAACAAAAAAAAAAAAAAACGAGATAGGTGGCTCAGCGCCCGTGGAGACCACAGGCTGCTCTTGCAGAGAACCTGAATTTGGTCCTAGCAACACATCAGGCAGCGCACAACAGCCTGTAGCCCCAGCTTCAGGAGATCTGGAGCCCTCTTCTGGCCTCCACAGTCATTGCACCCACGTGCACTTGCACACACATACACACAAATAAAAATTAAAGTTTCAAAACCTCGCTTTGTGTTAAGTCTTGACAATAACATTTTGTTCTGGTGTAACTCTTTCTCTCTCTCTTTTTTCTTTTCTTTTCTTTTTTTTTTTTTTTTGGTTTTAGGAGACAGGGTTTCTCTGTATTGTTTTGGAGGCTGTCGGTCCAGCCCGGCCTCAAACTCAACAGAGGTCCGCCTGCCTCTGCCTCCCGAGTGCTGGGATTAAAGGTGTGCATCACCACCACCCGGCTCTGGTGTAACTCTTGATGATAGAAACGTTCAGTGTTTTTTAATTAACAGGACTAATAATTTGGGTGTAACATGAAATGTATTGAAGGCATAAAGACATTTGAAAAATGAAGAAATTCGTGAAGGGAGACAGACATCTCATTATTTTGAGTTTCAATGGGTTTGCTTTTCTTCTAAAACTTTTTTTGGGGGGGGCTTGCTTTTTGTTTTTTGTTTTGTTTTTTATGTGTGTGGGTGTTTTGCCTGCATGTCCGTCTGTGTGCACCTCCTATGTACCTGGTGGCTGAGGCCAGGACAAGATACCAACCCCCTGGAACTAGAGTTACACATGATTTGAGTGGTGCTTGAACTGAACTCTGATTCTCTCTGCTCTCAGCCAGCTCTCCAGCCCCAAAATGTATTCTCTTTTTATTTTGTTTTTAATTTCTAAAGCTTACATGGTACATGGACTAGCAGGCTGCATTATGGAGTTTTCATACAATACAAGTGGAGTTTGTATACTCAATAATAACAGAGTCCTTATATTAGAGCAATAAGAAAAGTCAGTGGTTTTATAGCTGCCTATTATTTTAACTTAGTTTTATGAGACAAAGTCCCACTAGACAGGGCAGGCTAGCCTGGACTCCTGTATTATAAACCCCTGGTTAGCCTTGAGCTCCAGATCCTCCTACTCCAGTCTTCCTAGGGCTAAGACATGGTCCTGTGCCCCATTCCTGGCTATATCCACAATGTCTGAAGTTTCTAACTGAGTGGGGGAAAGGCATGAAAACGTTACCTGGTTTAGATAGAGACATGCTTCCATGGAAGGAAAACAGACCCAACACTCAGGGGCCATTCGGCAGCTTCCTCTTCTATCACTACTGAAAGCCTGGGAAAACATCGAGACCCCAGAGCCGAGGGCAGACTCTTACCTCTTATTTTGTATTGTTTTTCTCCATATGAACATTTTTTTTTGAGACAGGGTCACGCTATGTAGCTCTGGCTTACCTAGAACCCACGACGTAAACCAGGCTGGCCTCAGACTCACAAAAATCTGCCTCGCAAGTGCTAGGATTGAAGGGGTGTGTCTCCACACACTTCTTGCTATTGTAGCACACCTTATGAGTGACAAATGAAGCTTGCTTAGCAGAACGCTTGCCTATGATGCCCTGGATTTGACGCCCCAGCATGTGCCAGGCGTGGCGGCACATGACCGTGATCCAGCATTTGGGAGGGAAGGGCAAGAGAATCAGGAGCTCGAGGTTCTCCTCAGCTACAGAGCGACTTGGACACTGGTCCGCTCTACTTGAGACCATGTATTAAATGAATAGACACGTTTTAGTGGAAGAGGAAAAATAAAATAAAAGAAATGGCAGTGATGCAGATATATTACATTGCTACATCTGATTTTTACGAGAGTTTCATAGGAAGAAAATCCCATCAGTATACCAAAGGAAAAGGCTGATAAACAGATCACTTCCGTTTGGCCCCGTAGGATGGCCACACACACCCATGTACACATTTCCTTAAAATGTTAAAAACAATAAATTTTAGAAAGGAAAGAGATTCACAACACGAAATCCAGTAATAGGAATTGAACATACCGCAATTTAAGCTTGAGCGAGTATCTTTAAATACTTCTATTGCATTATTATTTTATCAAAAAAGTAATAGTCTCAGCAAAAATTCCTCTTTTCAAAGCTTGCACGGCCCCAGCACGGAGGTTATGCTGTTTGGCAGGAGAATAGCTCATGTCTACATTAAAGCCGGATCTTAGAAGTGACATAAACAGGCCTTTTTCTATAAAGATAAAAGGCTAAGCTTTAAAGGGCTTTATATTTATAGATAAATGTTTCCATAGTAATCAGTAAGATAAAACTTGCTGGTGTCAGCACTCCTTTGCATACAAAAAAAAAAAAACCTGGCTTATTAAAATGAGCCCAGTTGAATGAGTCAAATGTAAATTCATCTACCTTAAAAAAATGTTTTGACTGTGAGGAAACCAGAGATCTTTGAGTTTTGTTAGAAAGCATACCACTTTTGGTCACAGGCACCACGTACTCCCAGGAGCAGCAATAGACAATGCTCTGACCTTGGCAGGCTGTGAGGACCCTGGGGGACGAGGCTCACACCAGCACCCCCTCTGCCCCTGAGGCCAGACCTCTGCAGTTCAGATGGTCCTCCTTTCAGTCAGCTTGGCTTTGGGAAGAAAGTTCAGGAAACGGAAAAAAAACAACGTTCAGAAGAAACCAAGAACGAGCAGAAAGAAGTGTAGCTCTCATAACAGAGTCGCCCCGTTTATTACACAGTCAACAGGTAAGACATCTGTTTATACCCATGGCTATCTAGCGGACATGGGTCTCCACTACAGGCAAGGGCAGCAATGCCTGGCAGCGCCCACTGAAAGCCGCCACATGCGGTCCGTCAGTAACAGAAGGGGCCGTCGGATGAGGCCCATTTATGAGATAAAACATCACAAGACGAAAGCAAATAAGCCACGGTCCTGTGCAAACCCACGGACACAGCGCTGAGGAGAATGAAGCAGACTCCCAAGCCCGGGACAGCCTGCGACTGGACGCAGAGTTTGAAGTCAGGGGAAGGGTAACCTGGGGTACAGACGGCGAAGGAAGCCGGTGAAGAGAGATGACTGAGGGTCCCAGGGCCCCCTGATGTCTCTGTAATCTACTGGACACAGAAGTGTCTACGTTTTGTGGGAAGCTTTCAGTTTGAGCCTCCATGCTTGCTGCCCGTCTTTGCAACTGCCGCGCTCTAATAACTACGGGAAAGTACAACCCCGAGGCCGCTTGACCTCCCCCAGCCCCCCCCCCACCCCACCCCCCCCCCGTCCAAATGCATTAACGTCCCCACTGGAAGCAGTTCAGATGTCCGTCTGTGACACCGCCTCCCCTCGGCCTGCTGGCTAGTGACCGTCTGACATTCGCAAGAGGTCGTGGACATATAGCGCTAAATGTGCTGGGGTGTGCGTGTGCCCACTCCCGCCCCAGGTGCCCACACTTTTTATATTTCTGGAGACGTCTGTCCAGTTGTTTGGCTGCCCAAAGTCTGCAGATTCTTCTGGGGGGGGGGGCGTGAGCAATAAAAAGTGTGTGTGTGTGTGAGAGAGAGAGAGAGAGAGACAGAAAGAGACAGAGACAGAGAGACAGAGAGAGACAGAGACAGAGAGAGGGAGAGAGACACACACAGAAAGAGACAGAGACAGAGAGACAGAGAGAGGGAGAGAGACAGACGGATGTATACGTTCATATGCGAGTAGGCATGTACTTATGTGCACACATACGCGTAGAGGACCAAGGTTGACATCAGATGTCTTAACCACATTCTGTCTCGGCTTTTGAGACGGGGTCCCTCACTGAAGCTGGAGCTCACTGAATGTGCAGAACGGCTGGCCCTGGTGACCCAGCTGCCTGCCTTCCCAGGAATACATTTGCAGGTACATGCTGCCACATCCAACTCTTCATAGAGGCGCCAGGGATATGAAGCCAGGCCTTCAGGCTTGCACAGCGAGTCACCAATGAGCCACATTCTCGGCCTGAAAAGAGCAGGTCTTCGACGAATAAGGAGACGTTCTAGATTCTGGCATTTGTGTTAACACTTTACAAAAGGGGGCCAGGTACAGAGAAGCGAGGTCACTGTAGCAGCAAACATGGAAGCTTGCACAGGGTACGAGGGGAACACGCGGGGCTCTGAGGGACCGGCAGGTAGAGTGCGCAGTGACATCCCTGCCCCGCCCCACCCCAGTCTCATTTAATCTGACAGTTCTCATGGCTTCCCACGTGACGCTTCAGCGTCTGATAAATGGAAAATTAAACAGAAAGCGCTCAAAGCATTTTTATTCCAGCAAATTCTACCGCTCGGTCTGTCTGCTTGTTTGATCTTTTTGTTTGTTTGTTCGTTTCCTCGTCCTTCAGAGTGAGAAGCAGCTGGACGCATGGAGGGAGTGGTCAGGATAGTAAGACACAGCAGTGAAGTCCCCGGCAACTGTGTGGCCTCTGGCACAATCCTTCAGCTCCGCCTCCCAGAGGCTTAGTTGCCTTCCTCCAGGCGAAGGGGGGGCACCCTGAGGTGCTCTTCTCACGGACCAGGGTGGGGATCACCCGATGTGAGAGGGGAATGAGAGTCACTCCATCCACATGCTTCCTCCTCGCGGCTCATCCATTGCGCGTCTTGAAAACTGTTCAAATCTTCATTTGCCCACTGCACGGAGCCAGTAAAACATGGATTCCCGGCTGTCCGCATCGGAAGGCCACCACACATTTTGCATAGCTTTTGAGGAACCACAGGTGCACTAGCAACTATTCCCACTTCTGGAAGCTGGACACGGGCACGGAGCTCTTGTGACAGGCGTGTGTGTGTGTGTGTGTGTGTGTGTGTGTGTGTGTGTGCGCGTGCGTGCGCGCGCGCGCGTGCTTGTAGGAAGCGTCAACAATGGGAGGAAAGAAGTCTCTGGAACCCATGCTGCTTTTGGTCTCTCTTATCATACACCTTCTTGCTTTGTGACATTGAGACGCATTTGGGAGGTGAGATGCCAGGGGACCCAGGAGCTAAGCTGAGCTAGGATTGAAAGGCTTGAAGTGGGGGTTGCAATGGCGGGTGGTGATTGGCAAGAACCGGCTCACTCACAGAATGCTCTCCGCAGTCTCCAGAGATGGGCCGCGTGGCAATTTGCCGCCTGTATTCAAATATATTTAATAGTTCCCGTTGTCTTCCTAATCACGCTGCTCATAAGGGAATTCCCGTCCTGGGATGAGACAGACGGAGGCTCAGCAAACACGAGGGACAGAAAACGCCAGCAAAACAGAGAGAAAGACGCCTCACCCACAGCTCTTCTTACAAAAGGAAAAAGGCAAACAGAAGCCAGGACACGGCCAAGCGTTTCCTAAGGACCCAGGAAAATATTCTTCTGACTGGCGCTTGGTCTTGGATGTCTTCCCCTTTTTCTTCCTCAAGCAAATGGACAAAGAGCTCGCTGGACAGACAGTTGCTTCTTCATTTGGTTAGCTCCCTCCCTATCCATGGTCACTAGAGAGAGAGAGAACCCGAGGACTGGGTATGCAGTACCCTGACCAAGACCTGGGCCCTTCAGCTTTGTGTCATCAAGGATTCTGGGTAAAGGATAAGTTCTCAGAGAGCATGATGGGAGAAACACAGAATGGAAGGAACGAGGGAGGAGTGCAGTTTCCAATGGCTGCACTCAGGCCAACCAAGGTGTCACGCTGTAATAAATCATTATTGTTGTTTTTTTTTTTTTTGTGGTCCTGGGGATTGTAGCCAGGACTTTGCGGATGTGAGACCCATGTCTGTGACTAAACTTGTAGCACCACAAGGTCTAATTAGTCTTAAAAACAAAAACCCGGAGTCAGATCCTGGGGGAGGGGTGAAAGCTGAAAGATCAGAGAGACAAATGAGCAAGCCCCTCCCCTCACCAACTTCTCAGCTGAAAAGAGAGCTCCTGTCTCCTCCCACCTTATGTTCCTCTCTCTGCCCAGCCACCTCACTTCCTGTCTGTCTGTACAGACCTCCAAACCTCTATGATTAAATAGTGGCTAGCTCCACCCACTGATCTTCAGGCAGCTTTATTTGTCAGAGTACAAACAAGATCGACACATTTCCCCTTTTTTGTCTAAAATGAAAAAGGTCATTAACTGATATAAGAAAAACCATATGCAATAAGTACAATAACTATATACAATATATACAGGCATAAATATACCAACAATGTCTATCCCACTAGCAATTGACAAATCCAGAGAAAATACTCCATGTCTATCCTATCTTGGGGAGTCTAAAATGTTCTACCTAATTTACTTTCTATTCTAACTTGCACTATCCAAACTATCTTTTTAGGTCTCTCAACCTTATACACTTTATATTTCTTTGGAGAATTTCTTCGGATTTATCTCTTATGAGAATACAGATTTAATTATACATATGATTATAAACATATATATGGTTAGACACACATACATATGACATGTGCAGGGGGGAGAGCAAACAAAACAAGAGAGGGATATAAGGGTCAAAATATAAACAGAATATAAGATGCACATGTAGGAACTTTTTCATAATGCAATTCATTATTTTGTACGCTACCTGAAAATTAATTCAAAAAATTTAGGACTGGAGAGATGGCCCAGAGAATCCAATGCCCTCTCCTGGCTTCCATGGGGTCCTGCACATGAATGCACACTTAGGATCCGCCCAAGCACTGAATTATTTAGCAAGCACTGCTACCATGTCACAATGCTAGACATAACTTCTAAGTACATGTAGTAAGTCCACGAGCCACTGTGTTATATATAATAAAATGTTCCAGGCTGGTTTTTATGAAGGGTGGAGAGGGAATTCTGCCATCCATGCCTCTTGAGGCAGGCCAACGGACATCCCGCACTCAAAAGGGAGAGCCAAGAAATTAAACGGACACTGACATTTTCCTTTAAGAAACACTGTGGTTTGAATTACTTGCTCAGTGAAGACCTCCCCATCCCTGGAAGGTTACCCCCTGGTGACTTTAAGTGCCTCAGGGGTTGAAGCATTCCATTAAACATTGAAAAATGTGCTCAGACTGGCTTAGAGTCAAAGAGGGAAAGTGTATTATAATGCCTGTTACCAGCTTTTCCATGAGTCAGACCATAAACCTTACAGTACAACCATGTGGACTCCCACTCCACAGAACCATGGTGATATGGTTCTGTGGGTGAAGGTTCCCCTGACAACCTAAATTCCATCCCTGGATCCCACATCGTGGGAAGAGAGGACTGACTCCCGTGGCATGAACCCCCACCACACACACACAGGCTGTGGCATGGGTACACACACACACACACACACACACACACACAAATGTGTATGTGTAAATAAATGTAAAAAAACTTAAATAACAAACTTTTTGTTGAGGCTAAGTGTGATAGTACAATTAGTAAAAGTGCTTCCCTCCTACGATGAAGACCTAAGTTTAATCCCCAGAACTCAATTAACAAAAAAAAAAAGCAGGCATGACAGCTGGGGTCCCTGGGGCTCACTGACTGGTCAGCCTAGCCTACTGGATGATTTCCAGACCAATGACAGACCCTGTCTCAGAAAGTAAGGTAGGTTGTACCTAGGAATGACAGTTGCAGCTGTTCTCAGACTACACATACACACACACACACACACACACACACACCAGTGTTAGTTGTTGCTTTCTTATGCATCCAAATGCAGTGGTAGCAGAACTATACATCTTGGTGTGTACCGCTAAAACCAGTATCAATTCAGCTGTGGTGACATGATTTTAATCCCAGAATTTGGGCACCAGAGGCAAGCAAATCTCTGAGTTCAAGGCCAGCCTGATCTACATAGTGAGTTTCAACTGGGACTATATAAAATAAAATAATAAAATCCCATATCTTTCCTACCGTCACCCCCATACATGAGTTGCTCTGATGAAAAGCTTGTGTACATTGCTCTCTCTCTCTCTGCTTCCTGGCTTTCTGTTGGAACACTGGATTTCCAGCTTTGTTTATTTATGTGGGATGTTCCGCAAACATTTTAGACATAACAAATCTAAAGGGGAGCCCTGGGTTTACCACCCCACCCCGGACTTGTTCCCACATCATAGGCAAGTCTTCTTTACAGCCGACGCCCATCAACCTCCTGGTTGCTCAAGAGAGACATAGATGCCATCCCAATTTTTATACTTCCTTATGCCCCACATCTATTCAACAGCAAGTCTTATTGAAGCTGTCTCTAAATGAACATTATTTACATATGTTGGGTTGCATTGTATCTCTTGGTCTCCCTCTCACGTCATGGACTGTCTTCAGTTGAGTCCATGACCCCTACTGTTACCCTGTACACGCCATGCTCAGCCAGCTGTGATTTGACCTTATCCAGGTATCACCTTTGTCTGATCTCATTCCACAGTCACTGCACGGTTTTCTCACGGGTAGCTGAGGAGACCCCAGAGCTCTTGTGACCATTCCCAGGTCTCAACTCATAGCACCCCTGCCTTGTGTCTGTCTGTATGGTGTCTTGCAGTCTTCACAGGGCACTGGAGGCCAGAAGATGGCATCAGATCCCTTGGAGCTGAAGCTGTGGGTGGTTCCAAGTTGCCCAACGTGGGTGCTAGGAATCAAGTTTGGGCCCTCGGAAGAGCACAAGCACCCCGAAGTGTGAGTCATCTCTCCAGCAGTTTGCTTCATTCTGTTTTTAATGACCAAGTCCTGGTCCTAAGACACAGAGGGCCTCGGCTGGTTGTCTCCTCGGCCTGCATCCCCACCCTTTGGCTATAAGGCTAAATATCAACACCCCAGCGATTTCCTTCCTGAATTTTCTACTTAAACTGGGGCTCTGTGTTTTCTACCTTAAGCCCTTTGGGGCTACACAGAGAAACCCTGCCTCAAAAGGGGAAAAAGCAGAAAAAACAAACAAAAATTTGCAAACGAGATAAAGTATGTCTGTTGCTGGAGTTACTTTCCTGACAGGTCCCTCTACTGCTTCAGGCTTAATTAAGCACACAGAGACATATTAATTATAAAACTGTTGGCTGATGGCTTAGGCTTCTTACTGGCTAGCTCTGTCTTAATTATTAACCCATTTCTATTAATCTATGTATTTCCACATGGTCTTGGCTTACCGGATAATGCCCGGACCTATTACTCCTTTGGTGGATATGGCATCTCTTCTCTCTCTCTCTCTCTCTCTCTCTCTCTCTCTCTCTCTCTCTCTCTCTCTCTCTCTCTCTCTCTCTGTGCCTTTCTTTCCCAGAATTCTCCTCATCTCCTAGCCCTGCCTATCTTCCTGCCTCTGTTGGCCAAACAGTGTTTTATGCATCAACCAATAAGAGAAACATATACGCAGAAGGACATCCCCCATTATATCACCACTATATAAGCTGTGATATTCCTAGAAACTCTCATAAATCTCAGTACACAAAAACTATATTAAACACACACATGGATTTACACAGGTATGTACATGTATATGTGTATGTGTGTATACGCATGTGCATGTGTAGGCAGGGCTGACGAGATAGCTGCTCTTGCAGAAGACCCAAGCCTGGTTCCCAGCACCCATGTTGGGTGACTCACAGCTCCCATCTCCCATCACCCAATTCTTGCATCAGAGGGCACCCATACACACTTGGCATATACTCACACAGACAGGCACTCATATATGTGAATAAAAGCACAACTAAGAACTGTCTATTGACAGTATCAGATCATTCCCTTGTGTATTACATGCACATACGAGGGAGAAGGAGGAAGTTCATTGGTGCAGTTAGCCTCACTCATGCCAAGTAAGACAGAGGCCACAGCCTCTGACTCTTCCCGCGTCTAGACAATCCGGAGAGAACTCACATACAGTGACACTGCATTCTACACCTGTGGACCTGTGTGGAGGACAATCCCCACCCTTAGTTTCTGTCTACCACACACAAAGAAAGCATTTAAACTCCACCCACCTCACCAAGGGGAAATAACTAACCAGGAAGTGGCAATGGGCTCCATGACAGTAGGAGCTAAATCGGCTTTGCTTGCTTGCTTTGGGGCTTTGTTTTGAGTATTTTTGTTTGTTGAGACTGAGTCTCACTTATCCCAAGGCTGGCACTGAACTTGCTATGTGACTCAAGATGGCCCCTAAGCCTCTGATCCTTCTGACCTTCCTCCTGAGTGGTTGTAAACACTTTTATAGAGACCATATTTTGAGTGTTTATTTGAGTTTTTCATGCAACTGGCCCCATTTGGAAATGGTTTACTTACGTCAAATGAGCCAGTGCTTAGTGGACTCAGACATGTTTACATGCTATACAATAATAGATAGATGGACATCTCCTGATATAAATTCCCAGCCTGCCTGACTTCTTCCCATGATATTGTTTTTGGGGGGGGGTTACAAAATTATTCTAAGTGGCTTTCAGACAACTTCTCATTACCAGTAAAAGGGGACAAGATGTGAGTCCCGGCACTCATCATCCCTGGGGAATCACCCACCCCAACTCTTATCCTGTTTTAGTCACCACACAATGATTGTTTTAAGTGTTAATTCGACTGGACCACAGTACCTAGATATTGGGTCAAGCATCCTTCTAGAAGTTTCTATGAAGCATTTTAAATTAACTCACTAGATCTTAAAGAAAGCAATTCACAGTCAGGCGTTGGTGGTGCAAACCTTTAATAACAGCACTCAGGAGGCAGAGGCAGGTGGATTTCTGTGAGCCTGGTCTACAGAGTGAGTTCCAGGGCAGGCTTCAAAGCTATAGAGAAACTCTGTCTCAAAAACAAAAAGAAAGGAAGAAAGGAAGGAAGGAAGAAAGAAAGAAAGAAAGAAAGAAAGAAAGAAAGAAAGAAAGAAAGAAAGAGCAATTCACTATCCATTATGTGAGCAGTTCAATTTTGTTCATTGAAGGCACTGATAGCAAAAAAAATTCAGCGCAGGACGTGCTCAGTTGGTAAAGAGTTTGTTTTGCGAGCAGGAGAACATGGGTTTGGTCACTAGGCACCACATTAAAAAGGTGTTATGGCATGCTCTTGCAATCCCAGTGCTGGGGAGGTGGGGACAGGCCGATGGGTTCCTGGGGTTCACTGTCCAAAGTGATGAGTTGTAGGCCACTGAGTCTCAAAAAAGAAGGAAAATGTCAACTGAGGCAGCTTCTGAGGCAAGACGGCAGAGAGCTGAACTCTGGCCTCACACACACACACACACACACACACTCACACAACACTCACACACAACACACACAAACATACCACATACACACACCACACACAAACATACCACATATACACACATACCACACATACACACACATACCACATAAACACACATATACCACACACACACAAACCACACACACACACACACACACACACACACACACACACACACACTACATACCACTGACCTCCCCTAAATAAGAAAGAACTGTGCCAAAAGGCTTTGTTGTTCTGTTAGTTGTTCCTGAGTCTCCAGCCTCATGCTCAACACTGTGGATTAGGGGATTATTAATTCCAGAGAGGGAGGGGAGAAGGGAGAGAGGGAGAAAGACAGAGACAGAGAGCAAAAGAAAGACAGAGAGGGGGAGAGAAGACAGAAAGGGAGCAGGAGAGAGTGACAGAGACAGAGAAGGGGAGAGAAGACCGAGAGGAAAAGAGAGAGAGACAGGGAGAGAGAGACAGAGAGGGAACCTAATTGTCATTACTGACCTATTTCCAACAGAATTCCTAGTCTTAAGAGAGCCATAGAGGGACTAGAGAGGCGACACGATGGTTTTGAGTACACCTCCACTCACAGCACATGCCCACACACAGACACACAACTAAAAATAAAGCTAAGTCTTTTACAGGAAAAGGGGGCAAGGACACAGAGAGACCACGAGTGAGATGCTTCCTGCTGGAAGCATTCACAGAGTGGAAGAGCAGTTGCAATTCAGAGACACGTGGGGCTTCCTTCTCTGCAGAATGTTCATCTCTGTAACCACAGGGCTCACCCTGACACTCTCCCTGGCAGCTCAGTTCACTGGGTCACCACTGTCCCTGCAAACAGACTACAGGCCAGCACAAGCCCTCTGCTCTCTGTCCCTTGACCAGGCTGACAGACTTTGTCAAGGGTCAAGAACTGTTTGCTGAGCGTCCCCCTTTGTTTGCGTAACGCTTATTTTCCTGATACTCTGAACACCGTCTATCAGCAGGTCCCCCAGAGGAGCAAGCTATCGACCTGCCACTCACCCTAAGAAAGACTCTGAGTAACATGCCTGAGCCCGGCCTCTGCTTTGTCTGGGCGAGTCTGGCTTTTGGCGGTTCCAGAGAAGAAACTGTAAGGGTTTGGGTATTACGCTGGACTGTAAGGATTTGGGTATTACGCTGGCCAGCCCCTGTCACCTGGCAGAATGCACTCAGACAGTACCCTGGTCCCCTGGCTACTAGTCTACATGTAGGTACAAAGGACCCCTTTATCAGACAGACTCCGCCCACTTGTGCTCTCTTTCCTGCTGTTTCCATGGGACAGAGAGGACTTTTCCTGTCTCCCTCTTCTCTTCTGTCCTCTCTGTGTCTCATTACCTTATTTTCTTACCTCCCCCTCAATAAAACTTCCAACATGAGCCACGTGAAAGGTCTCTGCTTCCCCATACACCCACCGTCTGTGTTCCCTAGCCACCCACCGTCCATCACCTGCCCTGGGACAGAGATCCTCGTGGTCCTAGCTGGGGACCGGGGACCTGCCACCTGTGGTCCCCACCCATGCCACATTATTCCTAAAAGATACTCTGTAGCCACAAATACTCATAAAACACCCCGGAGGACCCTAAAGTCACAAAGGAGGGCCCTTGCGCTATAACGTGATCTTTGAAGGCCCCGAAGGATGTGTTTACTCAAGCTCACAAAAGTGGGCTGGATTTTGCTATGTTTCACCAGTAGATTAGGGTTTTCAAAGAAATGCTGGCAATGTAGGTCATTGTTTTGTTCTTTTTAAACAGGCTTTGAAGCCTTGCTGAAATCTTATCAGTGTGTCAAGATTTAAAATCTCCCACCTGCACCCCACTCTTCCCTCGCCCTTCTGAACAGCTGCCGCCGCCTCCTTAGTTGATTAAGCGCATACACACCACTCTAGGCATCAGAAACCTCTGCCAGCCATTTCTCCGTCCTTACTGCCTATCTGGTAGGCAGATTCAAAGCAAACATGGATTCCCAGGGATCGATTAGTAGACGTATTATGTGATTAAATTGTGCTGGTTCACCTGCATACACCGGCACTCAGCCTCCCTCAGACCCTCTATTTTTTCCGCCGTAATCGTCCCAGAGGGAAGGCTTACTCACTGGGCTCTTTTTAAAAGGAGTGCAAATCTCAACACCGAGACCACCGAACGCCACAAATGTGACTGTAAAGAGAGCACAACAGAATGAAAATACCATACTTTCACATTTGTCAACGGGAGGCTTCCGGGTAATGGACCCTCTGCAGGCAGGTTGGCGTGACTGTTCCTCTGTTTGGGGAATGAACGCATCAAACCGCCGCATGCGAGAAGCTGTACAAAGGTCAAAAGCGGCCGAAAGTAAGCTCTGCAAACTCCTAGTCTTCCAGCACAGCAGCCTGCCTTCCTGGTTCTTTCGACCACAACTTTGTCCCTAGTAGATGACTTCTCAGTAAACCAACTAACCAACCCTAGTTCCTACAAGGAAGGACAAGCGCCCAAGTTCACAGATGACCAGGAAGTACGCTCTCACAGCTGACATCAGGCACTCTTTTGAAAGAAGGGAGTTCTTCCTAATATCCCAGGCTGCATTCTCTCCAAACTTCAGACTACCCCGGACGTCAGCATAACACTGCACCAACACCCAACACGGCAGACCCAGCGGGAGGTAGACAGCAGACAGCCGGCTGGTAGAGAGCCCAAAGCACACCTCTGGTTTAGCTCAACACTTACATACATATATCTTCAAAAGAAAAGTCTCAGAGCAGGCAGGGCGTGGAATTTACATCCCAGCCCACATGGTAATACTTCCCTTTCACCCTCCTGGAAAGCTGGAGAAAACTTTTTATCAAATAACACCCAAGAAGAACTTGCCCCAGAAGTGTGATTTTTCCCAGCTCAGTGTCGCAATTATTTAGCGTGTTGAGCACGATATGTCTTTGAGTTTCCTATAACCCCTACTCTTGATAGAACGTGGAATTCTATTAATTCTATTTTCATAGGGATGAAGTCATCCAGGGTGGAAACTATGACCTAATTGAGAGGATTGAAACACTGCTGTGTCTCAGCCTGGGCTCTGGCACACAGAAGTATGAGTTAAAGTCTTCTGCAGGCATCGATCTCTCGCTATGAAAAGCAGATATTGTGTTTCCTCTGCCTAACAGTGTTCTCTGTCCACTGTGGAAAGACGTCTGTTTGCTTTAAAAAAAAACTGTGGCATGTTTTTCCACTCCTGGTATCAGGGAAGATGAAATCAAGTTCTCACTGAGTGGAATTGCCATCACCTATGTGAATCATCCATCTATCAAAGAGGCCAGGGTTGAAATCATGGACTCCAGATATGAGATGAATGGGCTAATAACCCGGTGCTCAGACTGGCAGACTTTCGTTTGTAGGCAACCCTGTGCAGAGCCTTCCAATTCAGCTCCATCTTACCTCCCTCAGAGGTGACCAACATGCCAAGCGAGTCCTCTGTGACGCTAGGGACTTATTCTGGAAGTATATGTCTCCCTTGTCACCCTCAGAGTCTAATAACTCCTGGAGGTGTGACACAGACTACAGATTCCACGAGAGCACATGATGCGGGCATCCAACTGTGAACCTTTCACGGGCGTCCAGCACTTGTGGCAGGCACTGCACTGAACGGCCATCTTCAGGGAAAACTACTGCAAAGCTTTCTCTATACTGTCTGAGAATTTTATACGCTCACACACTGTTTTGATCAAGTATACACCTTCCCCCATTTAGGATAGTCTGCTGCTCTAGAGGCAGTGGGACCTGGGAGAATGGGACCTAAAAAAACAAAACCAAAACCAAAACAAAACAAAAAAACCGAGGTGGCCTGAAGTCTCCTGTAATGGCCAACTTGATTCAGAGCGCCAAACAATTTGTGGTCTGAGGGTTAAGAGGGGTCACCTGAGGATAGCCCTCGTATGTTCAAGCTGTGTGTAATCACCAGGACACGTTACATGCAGCAAAGCATGTCTTTCCACAGAGGAGCATAAACAAATGACAACAGCCAGCTGTGATGGCAACTCTGCAGTAAACTCGCTCCCATCCACTACACCTGGGAGGGGCAGAAAAGCGCACTCCGGGAACAGTTGACTCCTGTCTCCTTTTCTGGGAGTTTCCTCACAAGTGCTCAGAATTCCCTGCCCACGACTCTGTTCTTAGACCGCGCTCCGACACAGGATGGTTGCCCAGGCTAGCCAACCTGTTTCTGCTTATTCTGCTTCCAGCAGTACCAAATCACGGACCCTCAGGTACAAGCTCTTTGGTGTTCTCCGAGGTCTTGACCTGGCTTCTCCTATCCTGGGAAGGCTGGTAATGTAGGGGTCAGCAGTCAGTGCTAGTCATAACTTAGAAAGCCCTCCTCCTCCTCTTCCTCTCACCCCAGGATCTGGGGACACATCTGCTCCTAACTGGGGCTTCCGGAGCTGGGACACAGCTCGGCAGTTAGGAGCACTTGTGGCTCTTGCAGAGGACCTAGGTTCAGTTCCCAGCACCCGTGTGGTGGCTCGCAAGCATCTGTAGCTCCAGTTCCGGGAGATACCACCATCTCTCTGATCCCCAAGTGCACTGCACACACGTGGCGTACACGCATAGGTTCAATCACAATGCCCATACGATAGCAATGAGTGGAGATAAAAGCAGGGCTTCGGGGAAGCCCAGTTGAAGTGCTGATGCAAGTCGGTGTTAAAATCGGTGATGGGAAATCATCTTTTAAAGGGCTCTGTTTAACTCTGTGTACGCGTCTGCATGGGTGGGTAGGTGTGCTCGAATCAGGGTTGATGTCTTTGGAGAACAGAGTATTGGCTCTCCTGGAGCCGAAGTGACAGGCGGTTGTGAACTGCACGATGGGGAGCTGAGAACAGAACTCAGGTCCTCTGGAAGAACAGTATATACTCTCCACCACTGAGCTGCCTCTCCAGCCCCAGAAAGACATGTTTGTATACTTCCCGGGAGTTTCAATTTTTAGCGCCTTATGTGGAAAACGACATAGATCAGGTTGCATGGTACATGCTACAGATCCTGATAATCACCTTCCTGCCACACGCAAGGAATAAAGTTTACTCAGAAGAAGCAGTGGGTTTATTTTTCCTGTTAAGAAATAAAACCAGATTTATTTCACCTTGTGATAGGTAAATATTAGAACTCACAATTTTTTTCTATGGCTATGTATGTATTGCCAGTGCTTATGTTAGCATCGTGATCTGGAGTCCAAATTCATAATTCCAGTGAGCCTACTCTTTGAAAATGTTTTTGGCTGAAAAAAAATTCATACAATATATTTTCCTCATGTTTTCCTCTTCCCCAATTCCTCCCAGATCCTCCTCATCTCCCTACCCACACAACTTTCTCTTCTCTCTCTGTCTCTCTCTCTAACAAACGAAAACAACAAACAAATAAAAAAAACAAGAAACACACACAAAGCTGCCCACAAAAACGGAAATCAAACACCTTCGCCAGTCAGCCATCCTGTCAGCCCCTGGCTGCTTTTCATGCCATTCTTACTCCTTGTGCCAAAGCGGCTTGGAAAATGTTAGAAAGTGTGAGCGCAAACGGTCCCTCACTGGTCAGTGCGCAGAGGATCACAGCGCTTTCTGTGTTTAGTAACGGAGAGTGAGGAGGCCTACGTAATCTACGGGGCCTTGGGTAGCATTTATCCCTGGTGTACAAACAGACATTGAGTGTCCATCCCACAATGAGGGAGGCTCTCTCAGTCTGGACTCTTGTGGGGAGGGGCCTAGGCCCTGCCCTGGATGAAATGACAGACCCTGGAGATCCACCGTGGAGGGCCTCACTGGGAGGGCGGGGGAGGAGGGGAGGGAGAAGGAGCTGGGATTGACATGTGAAACAAACTTGTTTCTAACTTAAATAGCAACAAAAAAAAAAAAGGAAATAAATAAATAAAATAGAGGAAGTAGCATCAAAAGCTGCTCCAAGGAAGGCTTTTCAATTGAAAAAAAAAAAAGAACAGTGAGATCCAGAGAGCCCTGAGGAGCAGAAACACTGGAACTTTAGCACAAACAGGACAGGTTCCTGGGCCCCAAACACACTCCATAATCGGGATCTCTAAGGGACATGGGAGGTCTCCAGCACTCTCAGACACTTGGATGGCTCTTTTCCTCATGGTTTTAAAAAGAAGGACAGAGCCTAACCAAGTTCAGGCTCACCTAATCTACCAGCTTCCCAGGGAAGAACAGCAATTTAGCTGGAAAGTTGCAAGCATGGGGGTTAGAGCCGGATAGAAGCACTTGCTGGCACTACAGCACCCAGGGCCAGGGCAAGGGGGTTTGAAGGCCAGTGGAGGTCTCGTCTCCAAAGATTAAACCAAAGCAAAAGATAGCTTGGAGTCCTGGAGAGTCTCCTCACTGTCCTGTCAGTCACCAGACTAGAGGCCACGAGGAAAAAGTGTTCTCAGGTGTAAACTCCATGGCCACTGTTTTCCAGATGGGGGGAGGGGTGAGGCTGGTCACATAGTCACCCTTTGAGAACTTCTAGATTACAGTTGGTTCGTGTCTACGTGGGTGACAAATGATGCACCGAGCTTCCCGGGAAAAGGGAACTCTGGAGTGAATTTCTGGTAAATTCAGGCAGAACAGCGGGTAAACTGAGGGAAGGTTAGAGAAAAGTGTGCCCTCAGAGGCGTGCTGAACGTAGAGCTGCTCTGCCAGTCACTGGGCAGTGAGGTGTGTGCAGATGGGCGGGGTCGTAGATAGCTGACCTCCAGCTCCTTGGGTGCCTTCGGAGTTCCCAGAGCATATATAATCACCGTGGCTGGAATCCCCGTCCCAGTCCTGGCTTTAGGGGTCAGTTTGAGAATCATCTTCCTTGAGAAGCTGCCCCTTTCCTCCTCCATGTGGCCACAGAAGCCATCGGTGCCAAGACAGCATCCGATCTCTACAGCATAAGCTGTCGGAGCTAGGGAGGTAGTTTGATCAGTAAAGGCTCGAGAGTGTGAGGGCCTGGATGGGTCTTACCTGAAGATATCTGGGGAGGAAAGGATTTATTCTGGTTAAGCTTCCACGTCACTGTTCATCAACAAAGGAAGTCAGGACAGGAACAGAGTGGGAACCTGGAGACAGGAGGTGACTCAGAAGCTGTGGAGGGGTGCTGCTTACTGGCTTGTTCCCCATGGCTTGCTCAGCCTGCTTTCTTGTAGAACCCAGCACCACCAGGTCAGGGATGGCACCACCCACCATGGGTGGGGCCTCTCACATCGGTAACTAATTGCCTACAACCTGAACTCATGGAAGCACTTTCTCAGTTGAGGCTCGTTCCCTCCTCTCAAAAATAACTGCAGCTCGTGTCAAGTTGACACAGAAATTAACCGGGGCAGGTTCTGTATTCAGAGCCCACACTTTTTAAACGCCAGGCAAGGTGGCACACGCTTGTGACAGCACCAGCAGATGGATCGCTGGTACTCACTGGCTGCCCAGCCTAGCTTACTTTGCAAGCTCTGGACCAGTGAGAGACCTTGTCTCCAAAACAACAAAAGATGGATAGCAGTTGACAAATGACCCCTGAGGCTGTCCCCTGGCCTCTGCAGACACACAAGCAAGAATGCACACACATCCTCACTAATTATTAACCAGTTGGTTTTAAAATGTAAACTATAACAGTAACAAGTGGGATATGGGACATTCTGATGTCTGTGTCCCAGTGGAGGCCAGCCTACGAGGAATCTCAAGGCAATGCCCACTGACTCAGAACGCAGGAATCTATCTAATCTGACGGTGTTTGCAAAGAGTCACAGTGATGAGACCAGACAATGCACGACCCAACATTGCCTTCCTTTTGTCTGACATCCTTCGGAAATGACCACAGTCATTTTTCACTACACCCCTGGAAAGAATGCTGTGGTACCAAAACACTAAGTAGAACCCTGCTCCTGGAGATGCCTATGAAATATGTTTGGTGTGTGGTGAGATTTCGTGTGTGCCTGTTCCATGTACACTTTTAAAAAGAAAGCTGCACCTTTCAGATGAAGGTGCTTGGTAACCATGGTGCTTTGGATGCAAAGGCCCACGGAGCAATGCCCAGTGCCCTGTGAATAGGGCCTTTGTTCTCAGCACTGTTTTGGTAGGAAATGGTTGCTATTTAGGTCTCCAAGAGGGAATATAAATTACACTCACCTAATCAAACAGACCAGTAAATACAGCAGTTAATCTGACAGCCTCAAATTCCTGAGTTGCATTCTGAGGCGCACAATTTAACGCCAGTCTTCCTTTAAAGCCTGGGTGCATTGTGAGCCTCTGGTTACCACGACAAGCTCTGTTTTCTTCTATTTCATTTCATCTTATTAACTACCGCGAATGCCCAGGTTCTAAGTCATACTGCATTGTGAAGACTTCTTGGTGGCAGAAAAAAAAAGGGGGGGGGTGGGAGATGGCCTTAGAAGACACAGCATTCAGCCTAAGAGCAAATGAACAAAACTGCTGCCTGGAAAGCAGACCTCCTCATCAAGTGGGCTTTGCTTGGGAATGCAGGGGTTGTGTCTGCCAGGCCCATTGTTCTGCTTCCAGAGGTTTCTCCCTGCTGCTCAGCCCTGAGGCCGGGCCCACAAAAGCAATGCCTGTTTATCCACGTTATTAACAGTCTTGCTATCCATTCATTCTTCTGGAGAATCCATCCTCCACTACAGGGACAAGAGTTCTGAAACATGGGCAAAAAGTAACTCAATGCGGCCTGCTCTGAGACGCAACACAGAAAGAAGGACGCTTTAAAGCCAAGGCCCCAAAAATGTGTTTATTTAGTCCCCGTGAATAAATACCTACTCTCAGATTCTGTCTGCTAGCAATGGCAAGACTCTCTTAAAACTTTTGTCCTTGGAGTGTTTTCAGGAGGCAGGGTCCAATGTACACACAGCAAGTACTAAAGGCGTTATCTGAACTACGCCTGCTCCTTTGAAGGGGGAAAGAAAAAGCTATTTCTGGTTTTAAAGGAGCCACTGTCATAATCTGGCTGGACGTTTATCTTACTGTCTCCTGGGCGGCAGCGGGGAGTAGCTCACCTATAAAGCCTGATTGCAGCTCGCTGGGACAACCTGAATACGCTGATCAATGCTATTTAAACTAGGAATAAATAAACTTTTATGGCGCCAGAGTTCCTACCCTCCATGGAAATTATTGTTAATTTATTAGATCAATAAACTCAAAACAATAAATTACGATGTCCTTTGTTTTGCTAAGCCCCTCTTGAAGCGTGTTAAAAGCAAGGGCTTTGTGACTATCACAGCATGCTAGGAGGAGGGTTTTGAAGCTGACTTTTTCTGTGGTCTGTTAAGAAAGAGGCTACACTATATTTCTGAAAAGTGTACTCGGGGATGGGTGAGCTTGGACATGGGCAGGGGTGAGCTTGGACATGGGCAGGGGTGAGCACGGGCAGAAACTAACAAAACAGTAGCAGCTATACTCCCTTTACCACTTTAAGTGGAGAGAAGGAGCTTGGAGTCTCTAACCATTAACTGTCACTTGTGACAACTTGGTTTTATCTGTTAGTTGTTTGAGAACTTCTGTGTGTGTGGGGGGGGATGCTTTGTGCATGTACTTGTATAGCTGTGTGCATTTGTATGTGCAGGCACACATACATGTGTGTGAACATATATGTGCAAGCCAGAGGTCAATGCCAAGTATCTTCCTCAGCTGAACTTTTCATTTAATATTGTTATTGTGTGTGCATGATGTGTGTGCACGCACTCATGTGTATGTGTGTGGTGTGTGTGTGTGTGAGAGAGAGAGAGACAGAGAGAGAGACAGAGAGAGACAGAGAGACAGAGAGACAGACAGAGAGAGAGTGAGAGACAGAGAGAGAGACAGAGAGAGAGAGTGAGTGAGAGAGTGAGAGAGAGAGACAGAGAGACAGAGAGACAGACAGAGAGTGAGAGACAGAGAGAGAGACAGAGAGAGAGTGAGTGAGAGAGTGAGAGAGAGAGAGAGTGAGAGACAGAGAGACAGAGAGAGTGAGTGAGAGAGAGAGAGAGTTCTCTCCTTCTACCTTTATGTGGCTTCCAGGGGTCAAACTCAGGTTGTTGGGCTATACCCAACAAGCCATCTAGACGTCCCAGCTGCTTATGAGACAGGCTCTCACTCTGAACCTGGAACACACTAACTCCTCTAGGTTGCCAGGATAGTGAGCGTCAAGGAGCTGCCTGCCTCTGCCTCCCAGCAATAGGTTATAGACATGCACATGCGTGCCCTGCTTTGTACAGGGGCACTGGGAACCCACAGTCAGGTTCTCGTGCTACAGGACAAACACTTTACCCACTAAGCCATCTCCCCAGCCCCTAGATTATTACTTATTGAGGGCATATTTTTTAAAAATAGAGATGAGATGCTTTTATCTGCTTGACTGGCTAAAATTCTTGCCCTTACTGTATTTCTCTGAGCTACAGCCTCATGGTTAATCTGTTCCCCACCAAAATCCTTGGGGAAGATGAAACTCCCAGCCTTATTTTGGATGTTGGACCTGCTGCTACCCTGACTTACTGAGGGTAAGATAAAGGAGTTAAAATAGTGCCTGGCCCCATGGTGAAGACTAAACAATACATAACAGTCCCCTCTCTGGGGCCATCAGGCTGCTGTCTCTCTGCCACATGCAAGTTTAACAGGTCATGAGAATTGTACCCTGGAAATCTTAAGCAGTTTTCTCATTATGTTTTTACCATTCATGACTATCGAAGTATCTTTTGGGTACCTATTCATCCTGTTACAAAATCGTACCCAAATGCGAGCTCCCCAGCCCTTAAAATATATATATATGTATATGGGAAAAGCACACATATGGGATAATATCTGCAGATGAGACATTACTGTAGAAGTGGTGTCCCGGAAGCCCCTAATATTCCGAGCTTTCTGTAGATGAAGCTGTCCTAACGGCCCCGCAGCTCCTACACACAATTATCTGCTCACTTACGGAGCCCTTAAAGCAGACGGGAGGGAGCCTCCAAGCCGAGATCTGCATACCTTAATTACGGAACCAATTTGGGACACTGTTTGTTCCAATGTTTTTTTTAAAGGCCTTCCCCAGATTATAAGAACACGTCTAATGCAGGATTGTTTTCTGGTGTGCTTGGAGAGTCACAGACTTGAATGCAGCCTGCTTCAATGGCTCCCGGGAGTGCCTGGTCACCAGCATGCTCTGCTGGGGGATTCTGGGGTTTGTCACAGACTGACCTAAAACCAGAAGTATTAGTCCCCGAAGCTGAACTTGTGACAGAAGTGTGCCCTCTCTGAGTCCCCACTCTGATGATGGGACTGTAATGATTTAGCAGCGGGGATCTGAAAAACCAACCCTTTGTGGAGTGCCCATCAATCTTGGACACAGTGCCTTAAAGAGATGCAGGTGGGTGCTGGAAAACCGCCTTGGGCTTCCACGGGACTCAGCTGACATCCCCAGGAAAATGAGGGAAGGGAAACTCACCTGTACAGATCCGCACGCTCCAGGTCACAGGTGAGACACAAAGATTATCAAATCCCCCTGGGCCCCAGCCTTGGCAGAGGCCTTAGTCTGATCCGATTGTAAAAGATTGTTCCAGGAAAGACGATATTGCTTTCCTGAGGAGGCCGTGGCTGAGCTAAGATTCCGACCTGGGTCCTGGAACACCCCCTGCAGCAGGTCTAGTGCCCTGGCAAGCTGGCTGCAGACCAGGGAGAGCACAGACCCGGCCGTCTCCTTTACGTGCATCTGCTTCGTGGGGCCAGTTAGCGTTCTGGGAGTCAGTAGTAGTGTCTGGTTGTATTAAACATAAAGGACTGGCTTCCGTGTACGGGGAGCCTTGCCAAACATCGCCACGAGAGAGAGGACCGCACTCGGTAGTCACAGCACTGGTTTGGTAAAGCACCCAGTCTCGACTTCAGGAGCAAAAGGATGCAGATTCAGAGTGGGTTAGGGACTTGCCTAAGGCCACAGGGTGATGCAGACACGAGGTGACAGGCGTCACAAACGGACCTCCCTAGTTCTGGTGCTCGTCCTCTCCACTGTGGAGAAGCGGACCAAGTCCCAGGAGGTTAGTTGGTCTCTTTGGTCTATGTTTCCGAGGTCTCTTTTAACTTCTTTTTCATCCGTAGAAATTAATCAAGCGGGCGGTGGTGGCGCACACCTTTAATCCCAGCACTCGGGAGGCAGAGGCAGGTGGATCTCTGTGAGTTTGAGGCCAGGATGGACCGACAGCCTCCAAAACAATACAGAGAAACCTTGTCTCGTAAAAACCAAAAAAAAAAAAAAAGAAAGAAAGAAAGAAAGAAATTAATCAAAATCTTGCTTCCTTGGTTACTCCGCACTTGGACCCTTTCGCAGGACAAAGATTCAGGCTGAGCATGGTGGCTGTGTCAGCCAGGGGCTTGCTAAAGGAACAGAACCGATAGAACGAGGGGACAGCCCAAGGGAACCTTCTCGGGTGCCTTACAGGCTGCCTGGGTACGACCATGGCTGGCTGCGCTCCTCATACTGGTGAGGTTGAGGACCCAGCGGCTATCCAGTCCACAAAACGGGAGGCCTCAACCATCCCAGCCTGCGGAGGATTCCCGGGGAGCTGCCGATCCTCAGGCCATGTTAGAAGCCAGAAGAAGCTGGATTCTGCTGTCGGCAGTGTAGAATGGTTAGTGGAGGCAGCAACATGGTAAAGGAACTCACCAGGGAAACGCACGCTGGAGAAAGGAGGCAAGCAGCGAGGCTCTTTTTGCTCCTCAGCCTCTATCTGTCTGCCACTGGAATCTGCTGCCCACGTTGAGGGTGGGTTTTCCCCACTTCAAATACCTTTACAGGTTATCCAGCATCTGCTGCCTTAGTTAGTTAAATATCCAGTCAAGTGGGTAGCCAAGAGTAATCATCATAACGGCCTACACCTGCTGTCCCAGCCCTGGGGAGGCTGAGGCAGGGTTGCCATGAGTTCGAGGCCAGCCTGAGCTACATAGCATGTGCCAAAAGAGCCATAAAGCAAGCTCAATCCCATGGATAAAAATCGGTGTCTGCGACGCCAGCCCTGCACGCCTGTGAATTCACTCATACAAGGGGAGGTCAACTTTGACGTCACATCTTCTCTCTGACACTGAGCAGATACTAACTGCTGTCTCACAGCGTAGGTCTCACAGTGTGCGCACGATTCCCCTTAGTGCTCCCTTAGAATGAGCTCTCTTCTGTGATAGGCAAGACACTCTCGTAACCCTTAAACCATGGGAGAAAGGGCTGGAGAGGCGGCTCAGCCATTAAGAGTGTGTCCTGTTCTTCCAGAGGTCCTGAATAGGGTTCCCAGCCCCCACATCAATGGTTCACAGCTTCCAGTAACTGCAGCTCCAGGGCACCCAACTCTTCTGGTCTCCACAATCATCTGCACTCGTGTGCATGTCCCCGTATACAGAAACACCTGATTAAAAATAAATCTTAAAGACACACACATGTGAGGTGAAGTTGTTAATATGGATAGGTGTGTTAAAAAGAAAAACAGAGATGGGAGGTAGGGTAGAGGCTGAGTTATACAGTGACTCGGGGCTGCAGAAACCAAAGTTCAGCATTCAGACTCCCTCCACCCCTACCCACAGGATCGAGGCTCCCGCTCCCCAGCCTACACTGAGCTTTGGCTGCGACTGCACAGTGATAGAGACTGTGGTGGTTTGAATAGGTACGGCCCCCATAGACTGATGTGTTTGAAGGCTTGGTCCAGTGGGAGTGGCACTAATAGGAGGCGTGGCCTTAATTGGAGGAGGTGCATCATTGTGTGGAGGAGCACTCTGAGGTCTCATATGCTCAAGTTACACCCAGTGGGGCAGACAGTTCACTTCCTGTTGCCTTCAGAGCAAGATCAGATCAAGATATAGAACTCTCAGCTCCTCTGGTACCATGTCTGCCTGTACAACTCCATGTCCCTCCATGATAATGGACTAAATCTCTGAAACTGTAAGCCAGCCCCAATTAAACGCTCTCCTTTATAAGTATTGCCGGCCGTGGTCATGGTATCTCTTCCCAGCGATGGAAACCCTAACCGAGACAGAGACCTTCCCCATGAATCACTATGAGCCACGGTAACTGCCTCTGCCCAAGGTTACACACAACTCGGGAAGCAGCCCATTTGTGGCGTCTGTGCCCCTTCCCTCACTTAGGGATGGCACCGATAGGCCTTCCTACCAGGGAACTCTCACTGGAATCCCTCCTCCCCTTCTCGAGGCTCATGTTGAAGAGAAGCATCTGTGGTGTGAGGCATTTCCTGGGGAGATGCGAACAGAGGTCTACTCACCTCGGGGAGGGCACCGCAATGGACCAAGGGGACAGTTCTACTCAAGTCCAGTTTAGTGAGGTGAGTTTGTTGGGGTTGTTTAGAGAGGTGAGGTGAGGTGTGGTGAGGGGGTCACAGGAGTGCGGTGGGGGGTAACTTACAGGTGAGGGGTCACAGGAGTGCGGTGGGGCAGCTGCATCACTGAAAAGCCTGCCCCAGTCTGGGTGGTGACTCATGAAAGCTGCAACCAGGAGCTCTGTGCTTGACTCCCGGCAGCTCAACAGGTCAGACAGTCTCGCCTCCTTCTTCGTCCTCTGTGGATCTACAGACATGGGAGATAGACAGACCGAGGCCTGGAGAGAGGCTCAGCAGTTAAGAGCAGTGGCTGTTCTTGCCGAGGACCTGGCTTTTATTCCCAGCGCCCACATGGAGGCTCACAACTGTCTGTTACTCCAGTCTCGGGGGAGCCCACCCTCTCTTCTTGTACAAGGGCCTCAGAGTTGGCACAGAGCACATCCAGACACCAGGTTCTCAGCACCAAGGAGATGTATTACCCCAGAGGGGCAAGCAAGGGGATTGGGGGGTGGAATTGCTGCCTCTGGATCTGACAACAGAGGGCAGGTGTTTGGGTTTTTTTTTTGTTTTTTGTTTTTTTGTTTTTGTTCTTTTGGTTTTTTGCAGGAGTAGGTTTTTAGGAAGGAAAGGGCAAGTCCCTGTTAGGATGAACTGGTGTCCTGACTGGACCTAGTGGCCGGTGTAGCTACAATACGAATTTTGCTGCTGGAACTTGTTGTTTTGATAGCTGGACCTTGGAGTTTTAGTCAGGCATAAGGGAGTGGCCAAATAATGGACTTGACCCTGGGGTCTAGCTTTAGGAATGCAATCTAAAGGTTTGGCAAGGGACCGGGAAGGGAGAAGGGCAAGACCTATCTGCCTGTGTTTGTCACGCTTGGTCTTGCTAGAGAGCCCTTCGATTCTGACCCACGGGCACTGAACACACAGGATGCGCCTTCACACAAGCAGACAAAACACGCACGCACATTAAACAGGAGGCATTGAGAAATAGGGGGAGCGCGTCTTCTTAGTGGATCTTGACTCGGACAAACCAACTATAAAAGTCTTTTTTGTGTGTGTGTGAAAACTCGGACGAGTTCAGTTTTCATTGATGGGACGTAACACACGTATTGATTTGCACCTCGCGAACCGCCACCGAATCCCTGGGGTGAATCTTATCACATGAAGAGTTCGTTAATGTGCTGTTATTGGATTTGATTTTCTGGTGTTTTGCTTGGGATTTTTAATGTCAGCTTCCAGCAAGCACCCTGAGCTGTAGTTTTACATTTATGCTGTGTTCTTGACCTCGTTTTGGCACAAAGGTGACAGGGGCCATCTAGTTGCTTAGAGGGATTTCATTCTCTTTTATTGTTCTCAATAAAATAAGGAAAATTGGCATTAGCTGTTCTTACGGTTTTAGGTAGAATTCCACATTGATGCCACCAGGTCCTAAACTTTCTTTGATGGGAAATTTTTGTTGTTGTTGTTGCTTTTCCAATTTCATAAGCCACAGTAAAAGTTTTCTAAATCTTCATGATTCCCTCTTGGTAAGGTGTATGTGTCTGTAAGTTTTCCATTTCTTTCTAATTATGAGGCTTGCATGCAGATGTTTCTAGAGATCACTAAGAGCCTTGCGGGTTTCTGTAGTGCGTGGCAATGTCTCCACTCAGGTCTATTTTTACTTGAGTGACATTTGTCTCTCTTCAGTTGCACTAGCTAAAGGGAGTCCCTATGTTCATTTTGTTTTCCATTTTGTTTTCTTTACCTCTCTGTCTTGATGAGCTTTTGCACCGCAGTCCCCATTTCACGGCTTTATCTGATTATATTTTTTTTCCCTCTACTGATTTTTGAATTCGGTTTGTTCTACTGGCAGCTTAGTTGCTTCAAACCTATTTTTTTTATATATATAGCCACTGATTTGTATAAACATTTTTAGCACTGCCTTGGCGGTATCCTCTATGCATTGGTATGCTGAGTATTTTCAAGACAATGCTGATTGTTTTTCTATTTCTTCCTTGATCCAATGAGTGTCCAAAAATTGGCGGTTTTGTTAGTGTTTTCCCTCACTGCTGACTTCTAGCTGAATTGCATTCTAAGTGAAAAAGGCACTTGACATGGTTTCAGTTTTGTTTTTTTTTAAGTTTTGCCAGGCTTGTTTTGTGCCCTATGGAGAATGTATCCTGCACATTACATCCCTGTAATGACGTGGAGAATGTGTATTCGTGGCACCTATCGAATGGAATGTTCTGTAGATGCGCTGGGTTTATTTTATGCAAGATGAAATCTCACAGTCCTGCTTCTTTGTGGCCTTTCTGTTTGGATAATCTGCCACTGCTAAAAGCAAGTGTTAAGACCCAAGGCTGTTCCCACAGTGGGTGTATCTGTCTCTTTGCGCCGGTTATTACTTTACCTTACATATTTAGTTTCTCAAACACTGGGTTCATATAGGTTTAGAATTGCTAAATTGGTGAGTTATTATATAACAGCTTCTTTTACCTCTTCAGATATAAGGTCTACTTTATTGATACGAATAATCATGCTTTCTTTTCATCCATGTCATGTACATATTTAAGGGTCCAGTAAGCTTTTGTGACATATAGTTGGGTGTTATTATTTATCTACTCAGTCATTCTGTGTCTTTAAATAGAAGAATTTGATCCATTTATGTTTATGGGGATTATTGATATAAAGGTCTTACAAACAACCTTACGCAACTTGGTTTTCTAGTAATATTTCTCTCCTTCTTTCTCTCAGAGTTTTCCTTAGAGGATGTGTGCACTCTACATACCTTCCCATGTTGTCTCCTTACTAATTCACGCCTCCCCTTTCTAGTTCAGGGTCTTCCTTTAGCATTGCTTGTAGAGCAGATTGAATGGAGGCACACTCTCTCAGCTTTCATTTTTCAGGGAAAATCTCTGTCTCTCTTTCATATCTAAGGGATTGTTTTTCTGAATACAATGCCCTTGGCTGATTTTTGCAGGGTTCCCCCCCTCCCCGCAGTGGAAATAAAATCTGGTGCTTCTCTCTCCTGGCCCAGGAGATCCCTCCTGAGGGGTGTGGTCATGTGAACTAGGCTGCCCAAACGCTCTTCCTTTTCTGCTGAAACCTTGAGACACTTCTCTTTATCCTTCACCCATGAGAGCTTGACTATACGATGTCTTCAGACAGACTTAACTGAATTAAGTCTGGCTGCTTGATTGATCCTGACCTGGATATTTGTAACCTTCTGTGTTTTCTGATGTCACTTCCTTGGAAGTGATTTCTAACCCTTGGCATCCTCGAGCCAATTCGGAACCCCGATGGCCTCAGTACTCGTTTCTCTGACAATGCTCCCACATTTCCAGAAGCTTCCCTCACGCCCTCACAGACCTCCCCTCCACCTCTGCATTTTCCGAGTCTGTGCTAATTCTTCCTGATGTCTGATTTCTCTTGCCTCATGTGCCGTTGGTAGCATTCTTAAGCTCACAGAGAGCAACTTTTCAGCTCAAGGGTCTCTGCCCCCCGTTGTTCTATCGCTTCCGTGTCTTCACTGAGTTTTCCTGCTACCAAGCTAGTAAGGGAGCTCCCTTAAGGCAGCTGTCTCGTACTCTCAAGGTGTCTCCCATGTGATTGGTGGCTGTTCAGTGTCTGGGGCCTCACTATCAGTGCTAGGTGAGAGATCGAGGTTTCCCAAAATCGCCAGGGGCTTTGGCACGTGACAGCTCTGGGCACTAAAAGTTCAGATACTCGTTCCAGCGTTCCGTACTGGCTAAACTCTTAAGATGAGCTCTGCAATTTCTCTGAGCCTGCGTCTTCCTACTTCCTACTGCGTATACGTTTAACTCTGTCAGGACTCTGCTCGTGGTGCGCTGTCACTGTTCTGGTACTGGACCAAACTTACCCACGATACACTGCTGGTTGGTATTCTTGTCAACTTACCATAAGCTAGAGTCATCTGTGACAAGGTAGTGTCAGTTAAGGCATTGCTTCCATCAGATTGGCCTGTAGGCAAATCTGTGAGGTATTTCCTTGATTATGACTGATGTGAGAGGGTCCAGCCCACTATGGGTGGTGACCATCCCTGGGCAGGTAGTGGTGGGTTGTATAAGAAAGCAGGTTGAGCCAGTAAATAGCACTCCTCCTTGGCCTCTGTTTCAGTCCCTGCCTCTGGGTTCCTGCCATGGCTTTCCTTAATGACAGGCTGTGATCATTTGAATGAGAATAGTCCTCATAGGCTCTCATATTTGCAAACTTAGTTTCCAGTTGATGAAATGATTAGGAAGGATTAGGAGGTATGGCCTTGTTGGAGTGGGCGTGGCATTGTTAGAGAAGGTGTGGCCTTGTTGGAGGGGCGTGGCCTTGTTGGAGTGGGTGTGGCCTTGTTGGAGTGGGTGTGGGCTTTGAGGTTTCCAAGCCCCATAGCAGGCCCAGTGCCTGCTGCCTGTGGATCAGGATGTAAAGCTCTCAGCTTCTGCTACAGCATCGTACCTGTCTGCTTCTCACCATTGTGATCGGACTAAACCTGCTAAAACTGTGGGCAAGCCCCCAATTAAATGCTTCCTTTTACTAGTGTTGCTGTGGTCATGGTGTCCTCTCACAGCAACAGAACATTGACTGAGACATGAACCATATATAACCTGTAAGCCAAGTAGACCCTTTCCTCCACGGGCTTCTTTATCACCGCAATAGGAAGCAAACGAGAGTGCCGAGACATTGAAGCGTTCTTCACAGAGGCGGAGGGCAACCTGCAAGAGCCTGTTAGCCTCACAGACCCCAGCTGGATCCCAGGAGCCCTCAATGCCTCATTCTGCCGTTGATTAGACAAGGAAGACTCTGTCTGGATCAGCCCTGGCCTCCTAGGCCACCCGTGTGTGTAGTGAGTCTTTATCTCCCTCACCAGTCAGCTCCCTAATAATGACCCAGAGACTTATTACATATGAAAGCTTGGCCTGTAGCTGAGGCTTAAATAGATCTTATAACTTAAATGACCCATATTTTAAAATCTATGTTCTGCCATGTGGTATTACCTCCCTTCCATCTCGAACCTCCTGTCTACTCTCTGTGTCTGGCTGGAGAGTCTGCCTTTCTTCTTCCCAGAGTCCTCTCTGTCTCTGGAAGTGTCCCCTAACTTCTTCCTGCCTAGCTATTAGCCATTCAGCTCTTTATTACGTCAATCATGGCAAAACACCTTCACACAGTGAACAGCATTGCCCTCCTTTTGTCTAAATAAAAAGGAAAGGTTTTAACTCCAACACAGTAAAACTATATACAATAAGAACAATTATCAGGTTAGAATTTCATTCATAGTGTTCAGTCCATTTGTATCTGGCGAGTTCAGAGAAAGTACTGTATTATCTATCCTGTCTTACTGAGTTCAAAGTTTTATACCTAATTACCTTCTACCCTAACTTGTATTACCATCCTAAAAGTATATATTTTTAGAACCCAAAGCATCTTCTTAGATAAACAACTTAAGCTTTTATGTTTCTCAATCTTATAAACATTCCATGTCTTATGTCAGTTTCTGAATTTGATAACAAGGAAAACTGTAACTATAATTATCTTGTCTTCTAATCCATCAGAGATCTGAGAAGGATATAATATTACCATAGTACACAGGAAGTACAGAGCAGGCAACTTCCAAAACTATAGAAACAAAGGAGACAGATGGCTGCCTGGACAGTTACCCCAAGGTTCCTCTACAAAGGTGGGGCATCCATCTTAAACCTACAGACTTTTCTGTAAAACAGGAATTTTGAAGGACTATCCTACCTTGTTTTTGGCAAAGTTTGGCCATCACATTCTTTTGTGTCCTGATTTGTCCAGTTTGGACAGCTTATTGTCATCAGTTAAGGCAAGGGCAGTTTCTTGTCCAAACGGCTTTGCCACATTGGAAACAAACTCCGTATGGAGGTTCTTCAGTGTCCATCTTCCGTTTTTTGAAGTAAATTGGTGCTACCAGGAATAGACGTGTCTCGTTGTCATGAAAAACCTTATGTTATTAAAACATCTTAAATACCATGTTCTGTAGGTCCCTAAAGTGTTTGAAGACCACCTGTCTATTTAAAATATATCCCTGCTTGACCTTAAAAACATAAGTAACATGACTGTAAGTTTGATTTTCATAGATTACTACCTATTAACCTTTTATTATCCTAAAAAAAAATCCATACCAATGTAAAGAATTTGAGATTAGGGTTGTTCAAAAGTAGACTCAAAAATCCACCCTTTTATCCCATCATTTTTATTCTATACACCCCCTTTTCCCTTCAGAAAGAGATCCCCGAATCTAATCTCCTTTGTTTACTGACCATTACCAGTAACAACCTGTAATCAAGCCCCCTAAATGATGACTAACATCCACCCCACCTCTTGGGAATGGGGCCATTGTGTTCTCTAGACTGCTTCCTGTTGGCTGGAGGCACCAGCATCTTTGGGGGACCCTGAGAAAGTTGGGATAATAGTCAAGTATCATTTGTCATCCAGTGTTTGTGTGATAGGAAAGTGCAGGGCTTATCTGAATTCCTGGCTGGAGAAATCTGTGGCTGGACCATCTCAGCACCTTTGAAGCTGTTCTGGATGTAGATTTCTGAGGAAACTGCAACAGAGGCATTCTGAGAGGGTGGATTGCCTGGGCTACTTGTCTTCATCAGTGTCTGGTCCTTTTTTTTCTGAAAACACACAAACTTTTAAGGGTAACATATATATCTACATTAACACAGGTATGACATGTACACTGTGCGCAAGTCAGTCAAAGATGTTTTGTTTTTGTCTTATGTTTGAGCAGGTAAAAGGCATTTGTTAACTTTATAAATTTGTTTGGAATGTATAACCAAACCTCTATCCATGCCAGATGAAAGAATGACATGTAATAATAAGTTGTGAGGACTCTATAGCCAACAAGATTTACCAAGCCTCACCTAATCTCAGAGTTGTTCCCATGTTGATGGACCAACATATACACCACCTGCCCTATAGTCTTTCTTGGCTTTTTCCCTTCATTTCCACAGCCAAGATCCTGAGGAGGTCTCCCCCGAACAAATCTGATCTTCATTAATTTTGAAAAGAACCATAACCTTTTTTTTGTTTGTTTCCTGTGGAAATGAAGGCAAAACCTCTCCCCCAATGCAACGTATTTTCTGACTTCCAGTCTGAAGTTAATACACTCTTAAAATATATAGGTCGGTTCAATTCAGCAGTTTCCATAATTCAGTGTCTCTCAGCAGCTATTGGTTTTTTGCTCATTAGCATATAAAAAATCAAAGCCAACCAGGCATCATACAGGATCTAGACACCCTATGTATTTTCTATCTTTACATGGCTGATTATTTTCATATTGCTTTATTTTTTTATTTAAAGACTTTGTTATTTCTAAGGTTTTTTTTCCTATGACTATCCTTACCCATTTTCTTTTTTTTTCAGTGCCTAAGCCTACTCAGACATATTGTGTTTGTTTGAGATTTCTTTTTTAGTCTAGACCTGACTTCACTAAGTGCCTGCAGGTTCTCTTACTGTGTGAGACAAATCTTAGGCTCTCTGGCTAGGCCCTCTGCCACCTGGCTTTGACTTAGGGCACTGTGGCTGGATCAGCTCCCTTCAGGTCTGCCTAACTGTCCCTGCTGTCTGTCTCTGACCATCCCAGCTCTGGGAAGCACCTGTGTCCCTGAGCAGTAGCAAGTGTTTCCATCTAATCTCCTGCTGCGGAGTAGTGTATTGGCAGCTTGTAGCAAGGCCTCTTAAATGAGCCTGGCCTCTGTATGCTGCAAATAGTTGGCTCTGTGTGTGTGCCACGTTTTGGACGCCAAATAGAGGAAGTCTTTTTCTCTCCCACCAGCCAGCTCCCAAATAATGACCTGGGAACCTATTATTAGTTATGTGAGCTTGTCCTTTAGCTCAGGCTTGTCTCAACTAGCTCTTAAAAGCTATGTTCTGCTATGTGGGGCTGCTCCTCTTCTGTCTTGCACTGCCTGTCTCCTCTCCACGTTTGTCCGATGACTTCCCCTTTCTTCTTCCCAGACTCCTCTCTGTCTCCGGAAGTCCTGCCCAACCTTTGCCTGCCTGTCTATTGGCCACTCCGCTCTTCTTTAGTGAACCAATCACAGCAATGCACCTTCACAGAGTACAGCTATCCCACAGCACCTGCTCACATCAGTGATATCCAGTTGTGTCACACCCTGAGCTGACAACCCACTAGAACCAGTACGAAACGGGGCTATGACCATGCCCCATGTGTCTACCTATAGTTTCAGTGGAGCTGGGGCTGGTTGTATCCAGTGACAGTTGATACTCATTAGGACAGGAGTTGACAGGCTGTAGCCAGGTGTCAGTACTAGAGCCACATCTAGAGGCAGAGTTGGCAATGGGGGGCGGGCATTATAGTCTTTCCACTGTTAGCTTTTGCTGGTCCAACACCAAATTCCACGGGCAAGCTGACACTCATTTTTCTGTCCTAACCCTGGCTATGCCCCTTTTATACCACTGAGGCAAGAGATGCGTTGGCAACAGGCAGCCCTTTGGCCACACAGGTGGTTGCTAAGTAGGTTATACCTAAGTCTCCCAGCTCCAAGAGCCTGCACTGTCTTAGAAAGGCTCTCCAGCCCCACATAGCTGGTGATGATGTGGTCCAAGGCATTCATTCATCTGTCGCACTGGAGCTCAGGTGGCGTCTCGACTGTGAGTCCTGGCTTGACAGAGCTGTGATGTCCAAGGTAGAGAAGTGGAAGCTGGAAAAGATCCTTTGGCTGCCAACACTGTGTTCAAATGGGTCACATCTGAGTCTCACGGAGGTCTACATGGTCTCAGATGGAGGAAGGCTGTGGCTCAGACCCATCCCAAGGCTGGGATTGATACGGTCAGAAATTGGCTCTGCCTCCCAGAGCATAGGTCTTTGTCGGATGCCAGAGTGGTCTAAAGGCTCCCCTTGAGCATCTGTCTGCATGTGGGGCGTTCAGTTTCTAGTGAGTGCTTTGTCTCACCTCAGCAGGCCTGTCTCTAGGTCCCCAGACTGTCTGGTGTTAGCTTCTGTGTCCCGATCCTCAGCGGATGAAGCCTTGCTTTCCTCCCTGACACCTGAGGGGAAAGACAAGAAGGGGGTGGGCAGCTGCCCTGTGCAATGAAGGTAGATTCTCAATCTCTGGGTTCTAAGCTAAAGTCTGGGGCCCTTGGGACTCTGCCCAGGGTTTATTACACTATGACAGGTCCACCACTACAGCTTTGGTTTCTTACGATTTTGTTTTTGAAAATTCATTTGCATGTGTGTGAGGCTGAGTGAGATCATACAGGCCACATGTGTATGAGAGCCTACGGGGTGCTGGATCTCTTGATATGTGCTGCCACGTGGGTGCCGGGACCTGCAGACGGTCTTCTGCGGGAGCACTAAGTATTCCTAATTGCGTCTCCCCAGCCCCTGCTAGGGTTTGAGTGTAGGACAGGAGTTGGTATGGAGTGGGAGGGGCCCTTCCCATCCTGCAACCTGGAGTGTGCTGAGAGACAGCAATCCTCTTCCTGCATCCTCAGTTAATTTTGTTTTGTTTCACTAAACCCCGGGCACTTACTACCTCACCTGACTCCTGAGCACTTGTGACCGATCACTGGGTGTATCAACACCTCTTAGCCTTCGACCGTCTGTGGAGAAACAACTTAGACGACCCTACCCAGCTGCTCTCTCTGCCTCTGACCTTTCACTTTTCAAATGAAATGCCCTGGCACAAGGTGCTGTCTCAGGGGTCGCACGCACAAGGTGTTGGGGCGTTAGGTGAAGCATCATCCTATTAGAACAGGCGTAATCTGTAGCATAATCGGTTTGAGTGCACACAAAGAATCCAGTTGACACTTAAAGGCACTGGAGTCTGAATAGATACGCGATAGATTCGAGACACATGTGCTATGCACTGAGAATAGAAAGACGCCAGGAACTTTCTTTCGTCCCCACGTTTCTAAGCCTCATGCCTTTCCTTTCACTGGACCAGAACGGTTTTATCTCAGTAACCAGAACTTCCCACTCCCATGACCAAGCAGAAGTGGCAGGCTACTCTGCCAGGGTCTGCAGAACAACACACCCGCAGGAGGAGCCTGGAAGGTTTGCCCAGCTCAGCAGAATCCCTCACTCACGATGAGACTCATCAGGATGTACGCTGCCAGAAGAGCCCGAGGACTTCTCAGGCAGAAGCAATGGCAGACGGATTTGGCTGGCCACCGGATGCCTGTGGCTCTATGCCTTGTCATTCACATCAAGCTAATTCCTTGGCCCAAGGACCCTCTGACCGCAGAGACTTGACTTTTAAAGTCTATGTGAGCAGAGTGCTCTGCCCTGCTCTGAAGGAGCTCAGGGTCTCCGTTTAACAACTGTCCTAAGGATCAGAATGCGTGTCGTGGGTGTGGGGCTGGCGATGGGGCTAATTTGGTGGTATGCTTGCCTGGCTTAGGTTCAGGCTCCACACTGCGTAAGCCAGGCTTGGTGCACACACCTGTAATCCTAGTACTTCACAGGTAGAGACTGGGAGGTCAGAGGGTCAAATCCAAGGTCAACCTCAGCTACACAGTAAGCCCAAGCCTTGCCTGTCCAATAGAAGATGTGTGTGTTGCATCCAAACTGGACAAATTTACCTGTTTTGATACTGTTTCCTATGCTGGTCACGTGCCCAGGGGAAAGATGAGTTTCTGCTCAGTGTACTCACTGCGATCACTGCTTCCATGGTGGAACTCAAGAAAGAAGGCAGAGCCATGGTGAGGCTGCCAACATTCCATCGTGAAAGCGGGGGAGGAGCTCATCAGGCCCCTCCCCCACCAAAGGGGCTTTAGGCGGCTCAATTTCTGAGTGAGGGAGCCACACTCCTCAGTGATGTGGCCCCTAGGAAGCTGTTCTAGATTAGCCAGGGTCGTCCTGCTCATCCTTGTGAAGGCAGCCTCATTAAATAGAGTGGGACCCCATAAACAAAGACACGGAACGGATGGGGCTGGCAGGAAGAAGTACAGAGGACAAAGGGAAAGAGAGTGACAGGATGACGGGGTATGCTCAAAGTACTGTGTGCATGTGTGTGCGTGTGTGCGTGTGTGTGTGTGTGTGTGTGTGTGTGTGCGCGCGCGCGCGCCTGTGTGTGCCTATGTGTACGCATGTGTGAACGTGTGTGCACACACGTGCCTGTGTGTGTCTGTGTATGTCTGCACGTGTGTGCATGTGTGCATGTGTGTGTGTGATTGTGAAAAAACTGATAATTTTAATGGGTTAAAAAAGAAAAATCAAAGAATAAATTAAAATGAAAAGAAAGAAGATAGGGAAGGGGGAGGAAAAGGAAGGAAGGAAAAAGAGAGGGAGGAAGCAGGGAGGGTGGAGAGAAGGAGGGAGGGAGGGAAAGTGGGAGGGAGGGAGGGAGGGAGGGAGGGAGGAGGGAAGGAGGGAGGGAGGGAGGGAGAGAGGGGAGAGGGAGGGAGTTGGATGCTGCTTTTAACTCCTCTTTTCCATGGACGATGCAGTGCGTGTGTTCACCATGGACAACATGACGTGTGTAATGTGTAATGTACAAGGGTTAGTGACATGACTGAGCCAGTGACTTAGCCAGGCCTCACCTCACACAGTTCTCACTTTATGCTGAGAACACTGAGAACTGTGGTCACCCCATTTCACAACGAGTCTTTGCAACTCCCATGCTCAGCTTTTGCCACGTGATGGAAAATCACTCCACACCCATGCGCCGGATTCCAATCACCATTCTCCCGTGAGTACCGCAGCCTGCCGTTTGTAAATAGGGCCTCCTCCAAGCTACAGGGGACAGACGTGAACGCTAACAGGCGTGAGGATGCAGGCTGTTCCCACCCCTACAGAATCCGTAGAACAGCTGGACTGCTTAGACAGGGTGCCAGGCTCATCTCCCCTGGCTCAGATTTTGTTTTGTTTGGAGATGCGCGATGAGGAAGTCACAGTTTACAGTGTATTTTCTTTAAAGATTTAAGATCAAGACTTTTATCCCTTATGTGGCCTGCAGTGCCGGCATTGCCCAGGTCCTCTGAACATGGACTCTGGTGAGTTAGACCCATTCTTTTATGCTGGGGTCACACAACAGGAACAGGGACAGTTTATGGACACATGGCACGTGGTTGGTGACTCTGTGGTAAACTGGTGCTGGAGGGTTTGGCCACTCCCCTGGACCCGAATACTTGATGTCATGACAAGAAAAAAAAATCTAAACAAACAAACATGACATTCTAGGCACACTCACCCACACTTTTCTCCTAGCCGGCTCTGGGCTTTCTGGAAGAGAAGTAGAGACACAGGAAATGCTACTGAATCCCACACTGTTTTACAGTCTTCTGTTTTTAGCTACGACATAAAAACATAAAAATTATTTGTATCGGTGTAGAACCAGGAAATATTTTGAAATGTACGTACCTAATCCCCTCTCTGTTGTGAGACAAATGTCCTGAGGGAAGCAGTATAAAGGAGGAAGGGATAATCTGGTTTATAATTCTGGGTTACGATTCATCATGTCAGAAAACATCAAGGCAGGCTCACAAGCAGCCGGGAGCACCCCATCTGCAGTCAAGAGCAGCAGGGACGAACGCACCACGCTGCCTGTTGAGTGTCATTTAGCTTTCTCCTGTCCTGAATAGCTCAGACCCAGTCCTGGTCCAGGAAATGGAGCTGTGCACAACAGCCTGGATTTCCCTGTGCCAATGACCAACCAAGACCAGCCCCTACAGGCATGCATGCCCACGGGCCCAGGCTGAGCTGATCCAGGCCGTCCTAGGCACTCCGAGTTGCAGCAAGCAGACATGAGAAACCATCACCCTGTGTAACAGTTAAACCAAGCTAAGCACACTTCTCTCATTAGTTGTCACTTCCTTGTGATAGAAGCCGTTTCACTCCTTCTGGCTTTCTGAAACACACACTGTGTTCTTCTCATCTGTAGTCACCCTACTGTCTGCAAGCACACCGAGACTCCTGCCTCCTGTGTGACTGTAAGTTAGTACCTGTCCAACACCCTCCCCCTTGCCTGCCTTCCTAATCCCTCCAGTTTCTGGTGACCGCCAGTCCACTCCCAGTGTCTGTGAAAGCAGACTCTTCAGATTCCACAAGTCACATCACGTGGAACAAACCTATATTACTCCTTGCTTGGAATTTTTTCATTAATCGTGAACATGACTGAACAGTATTCAAACACACACACATGTACACGCACGCATGCATGCACACACTTGCGCATGCACACACACACATGCGCACACACGCACATATGCACCACATGCACTCACACATGCACACACATGCACTCACACACGCACACACATACACACACACACATGCACATGAGCACACATGCATGCGCGCGCACACGCACTCGCACTCACACACACGCATGCACACACATGCACATGCATGTGCACACACGCACATTCTAGAGATGTTAATCAATTGAGGGACACTTGAATTCTTTTCATGTCTTTGCTCTGTCCATCATGCTATATGATGGTGCAGGCAGTTGTATCTTATAGAGATCATGAGAAAATTATTTTGATACATGTTCTCAGTCAAAATTTTTTTCCAAAAAAATCGGTAGGATTTTCTACCTTTCTAGACTCCTATAGCCTGGGATAGAGAAATGGTGGGTTTTTTCTGGCTCTCACGGCTACGTGATGGGCCTCCATCATGACCAAAATCAAGTTCACAGCATACTTGTCTCTGTGACTGCACACTGGCTCTGAATGCGCACATGGGAAAGCTGGAGTGATGGGAACCGTCCAATAAGAAATGTAGGAAAGGGGAGGGGAAGGGGGGAGAGGAAGAGGGAGGAGAAGGAAAACGAAAAGGAATGGGAGAGGGGGAGGGGAAGGGGAGAGGAAGAAAAATAAGGAAAGGGGAAAGGGGGAGAAGAAGAAAGGAGGAAAAGGAAAAGCAAAGGGGAAAGGGGGAGAGGAAGAGGGAGGAGAAGGAAAAGGAAAGGGAGAGGGGAACGGGAAGAAAGGAGGAAAAGGGAAAGGGGAGAGGAAGAGGAAGAAGGAGGAGAAGGAAAAGGAAGGGGGAGAGGAAGAAAGGAGGAGGAAAAGGAAAGGGAGAGGGGGTTGGGAAGGGAAGAGGAGGAGGCAGTCAGGAAGGAAGAAGGACATAGAAGGGAAAGGAACAGAGGAAGGACAGAAGGAAGGAAGGGAGGAAGGAAGGAAGGAAGGAAGGGAGGGAGGGAGGGAGGGAGGGAGAGAGGGAGGGATGGCAGGAAGGAGGGCAGGAAGCAAAAGGAGAGAGGAAGACCAGAAGGAGGAAATGGAAAGAAGGAAGGCTGTGATAGCTGTAATAAGGAAAATTCCATTTCCTGCTGTGAAAATTGCTTCCCCCTACTTAACACAGAAAACACTGTTGAGAGGCTCTAGCCCACAGTCCTTCCAAAAGTCTTAGACCTTTGCAGTAGCCTATGAGGGTCAGTTCTTACTAGCCTACCCATCAGCAAAAGCTGAAGGTTATTGTTTTTCTCTGGCAAATTCTGGTGTGTGGAGCAGTCTAGTGCCGTGAATGAATGTCTGTGTGCCCCAGAGGATGTGCCAACAACACCCAAAATCAAACCACACAAGTCCAACTTGGCGAGCCGATGAGTGTGTGAGGCCGAGGAACGGAACAAGGGCGAGGGAGGCTCATAGGTGTGTGGTTGAGTCCACATGGTGAAAGAGCATCCAACTGTGTCTCGGGCTTAGACTGAGAAACCGTCTCTTCATGCACATTCTCTAAAATCAGGCAAGACAAAGAAGGGGGATAAGAAGATAGGGAGAAAGGCAAGAGTTTCACATGCTCTAAGAAGGGTTGTGTGAGCTTGATAAGAGACCGGGCTCCTTTCTTGATGTTTCTTGATTTCTTTAAACATGAGCCTGTGGCAAGTCTCTTGTTCATCATGGTAACGAATACATACAGTCACTGAGGTTTCTCTCCTGGAAGTTACAAGGGAAGAGCATTGATAGAAAACTATAGAAGGGACTTAGAACTGAGTTAGAAGTATTCAAACTTGCTGTACACCATTAAATGACAACTAGAAATGGTAATTTTTCAGTACATCTTTTTTTTTCCAAGACAGGGTTTCTCTGTGGCTTTGGAGCCTGTCCTGGAACCTGGAACTAGCTCTTGTAGACCAGGTTGGTCTCCAACTCACAGAGATCTGCCTGCCTCTGCCTCCCGAGTGCTGGGACTAAAGGCGTGTGCCACCAATGCCTGGCTTTTCAGTACATCTTTAAAACTGAGGTGTTGTTTCAAAGTGTTTTCCAATGAGAATAATAATGGTATTCAATCATCTGCTCAACATGTATTTGCTGATGACTCCCTATGCACAAGGTGCTGTCCAAAGCTGGACAGAGTCCCTCCCCTCCTACAAACAATATGCATTTTTTTTCACAGAAAGACTATGACTGTGCGCAACACCCGCGTGGTCAAAGAAGAGTTCAAACATACATGAGTATCAAAAATAATAATAGTAATAATAATACAGTCATGGAAGGGAGGGGTGGCTGTCAATGCGGAAAGCTGGGGGAGGGGGTTAGCCTGGTCAAATAAGCCCATGTGGCAAGCAGGACAAGAGAACAGTAGGCAGATATGTCATGAAAGGGAGCTCAGGCAGCCATCACAGGCAGCAGGGGCCTGGACAGTGAACATCCGTGAGCAGAGTCCACTCTGGGCAGCTCTCTGTTTCTGTTTCACTTGGATGTTGGGAGCACTCTGTGGCCGGTGGTTTCCCCTGAAATCACAGAGCCCCAAATCTTCTGCGTGCAACACTCCCTCCTTCGTGTACATCCCTTAGGTATGAACAAGGCACAACAGGAGAGCGACACGGCCTTTCCGAGTTTAGCAGCGAAGTACGGGGCTTCTTTGCCTTATTGAGAATGGCCACATTTTTTCAGTTAAACTGAGCACACCCACAGCTTTTCTTTGGTTTAAGCAAGTTCCCAATTAATTCTTGTACTGGGCCATTATTAAGTTAAATAAATGCTACTTTCACACAGCACTTACGTGGTTGCTTGAGATAAAAAAAAAAGTCTATCGTGGAGGCAAGCTTGCTTAAGACACCAGATATTCTAGAAGGAAGCAGAATACTGGATCCAGGAGGGAAGTTTGGTAACCACAGGAAGTAAGCAACTCGAGGGCCTCAGGAAGTCCCTGAAACTAACTAGATGCACTGGGTGCTCTCCACCTCAAACAAATATAAGCAGCGAGGACTGCTATGAGTTAATCTAAGGCCAACCAAACTACCTGGAAGAGTCTCACACTGAGCTGCCTGAAATAGACACCCTCCAGCCTGCTGAGCTTGCACAGTGCATTCTGGGTTTCCAGCGTCTGAGGGCTTGCCACTAATGCTAGATGAGTGTCTTTGATGACATAACTGTCTTTGAGTCATTTCTGCTTTGGTAAGGACCCCCAGTGAAGCCCACTGGTTCACCAGGTTGGATTTGGGAGGGATCCTTACTTTGTGTCACCATTGGTTCTCTATCTGGGGTGATTAGATGTTTGTTTATGTCTCCCTAAAACAGTGTCCCACAACAGCACTGCAGTATTACAGTGGCCCCTTTGATCACATACGTGGCCACTAAATGACCGGTGAGCAACTAGCATATACAGTGTGGATCAAGGAGGGCTCCCGTCTAAGAAAGGGTGTGATGAGCTCACACGAGACGTCACCACACTGCTTAGAATAGCACCTCATTTAAAACTCACAACTTGGGGCAGGAAGGATGGCTCAGTGGATAAGAGCACAGAGCACCGGCTGCTCTTCCAGAGGACCCAGGTTCAATTCCCAGCACCCACATGGCAGCTCACAACCATCTGCAACTGTAGTCCCAGACTCCATCTGATGCTCTCTTCGGGTCGCTGCAGGCGCCAGGCATGCCCATACAGGCAGAACCACAAATGCATAAGATAAAAATAAGTAAAATCTTAAAAAAAATAACACTTAGTAACTGCATGTGCCTGGGATTTTTCATTTAACATTTGCAGATAGCCACTGACCACAGACAACAGAAACTATGGAAACTGAAGCCACAGATGGAGGCGTGTGTTGGGAATTGAGAAAAGCACAGAGCGTGGGCTATTTCTGGCTCACTGTATCAGAGATTTCAGTCCACAGTCCCAGGCGGATGATGAGGCAGTGTCATCCTGTCAGCAGCAGGTGGGGGATAAGACTGTTCATCTCATGGCAGACAGGAAGTGGAGGCCAGTCTGGTTATACTGGCAATGACCCTACTTTTTCCTACTAGACTCCCCCAAGGGCACAGAACCTCCCCTTAACACTCCCGAAGCACCCAGAATCTCCCCAAATGACACCACTGGAGACACAAAAGAACACACTCAAACTACAAGGGACGTCAACGCACTGGTTCTCTGGATCCTTGGGACAACCCTAAAATAAGGGCATGCCTCGGGACGGGTGTTTATCCAAGTGGTCACCAGCCCCTTCCTTCCTGCTCCCCGTCCTCACCCCTGCTATCAGGATGTCCTCAGCCGTCTCTGTCCCGTGACCTTTTCCTACTCTGGCAAAAAGCCTTCTTGACTCCGCCCAAGCGCCTCCTACCATCTCTCCACCTAGGAGTGCAAGCCACTGTCGTGACTGATGACTAAGTGGCCTTCCACCGGTCTTTCTGTGGTTTCATTGAAGATAACACAAGAGCAAGAGCGGTCCTTCTCAAAAGCAACGATGGCACCTGTCCTCTGCTTGGAGTCACCTTGCAGCTCTCATTTTGTGGACACTCAAGCTCTCCTCAGGTTCCGTGAGGACCACACTGTCTGTCCTGCTCACACCCCTTCCGTCTCCTTTCCACCCCACCCCCACCCCCTACCTACTCTCTAACCATGGGCTTCTATCCAGACCCTTACCCTACTGCTGGAACACAAGGTCCACGGAGGCAGGGGGCTGCTCTTGACTCCCTGCAGATCCCAAGGGCCCCAGAACAACACATGAGATAGCATTGAACATGCAGTTGTTGAATCAAAGCTCCAAACTTGTGACCATAAAGATAACTCCAGGCGTGCTTTCTCACAAATGGAATGAAGCTTCTGTTGAATTTCTCTTTGTCAGCCCTAAACAGGATGTCTGTTCAGCTCCTCCAAGACCCAGGGAATACGACAGAAGAGGGGATAAAAGACTGCAGGAGTCAGGAGACGGGTGTCTTACCGCTTCCTTTGCTGTGAAGAGATGCATGACCACAGCAACTCTTGTAAAGGAAAACATTAGCTGGGGTGGCTCACATTTTCAGAGGTCTTAGTCCATCATCGTCACATGGTGGCGCGCAGGCAGACAGGGTGCTGAGAGTCCTGCATCTTCACTTGCAGGAAACAGGAAGGGGTTCTGTCTCACTGGGCCTGGCTTAAGCAAATGGAAGACCCATCAAAGCCTGTCTGCACTGTGACACGCTTCCCCCACCAAGGACACATCTCCGAATGGTGCCACTCGCTCCGGGGGACATTTTCTTTCAAAGCCCCACAATGGGGAAGCGAGCTGTGAGGTGCTGTCCTGTGAATATGACACAATGGGGAAGCGAGCTGTGAGGAGCTGTCCTGTGAATATGACACAATGGGGAAGCGAGCTGTGAGGTGCTGTCCTGTGAATATGACACGGCTGTTGGAAAAATGAACACACAGCAGCTATGGCGACCTGCACAGGTCAGAGACAGACAGACAGACAGACAGACAGACAGACAGACAGAGAGAGAGAGAGAAAGAGAGAGAGAGAGAGAGAGAGAGAGAGAGAGAGAGAGAGAGAGAGAGAGAGAGAGAGAAGAGGCTGGCTCAATTTTTAAGAACACATACTGCTCCCCCAGAGGACCAGTGTTTGGTTCCCTGCACCATGTGGGATGGCCCGCAGCCATGAGTAACCAGATCCAAGGGACCCAGTGCCCTCCTGTGGGCTCTGCAACCCATGCACACATGCTACACACACACACACACACACACACACACACACACACACTCACACACACACACACACATGCTACACACACACACACACACACACGCTCACTTAAAAGAAGTATTTTTAAAGGTATGAAAGAGTTCTTTTGAGTCAGTGGAAACTGTCATCAGATAAAACACTAGTGTCTAGCTCTATATATCAGAGAAAGCATTTGTTTATGAAACATACATGAATTTCCTTTTGAAATGTTTTGTGATTTAGTCACTGGATCAGAGATTTCTGGATGAATCAGGAATCTCTACATACACGTCAGAAATGGTGACAAGGAAATGTATGTACACACTGAGCCATGAGGTATATGGTAAAACAAACAGAGCTGAGTTTTTTTAAATACGCAGACTGGGCATGGTAGCGCACACCACTTAGTCACGGTACTTTGGAGGCAGAGGCAGGTGGATCTCTGAGTTTGAGGACAGCCTGGTCTACAGAGGGAGTTCCAGGACAGCCAGGGCTACAAAGAAGCCTTGTCTCAGGAAGGAAGGAAGGAAAGAAGGGAGGCAGGGAGGGGAGGGAGGCAGGGAGGGGAGGGAGGGAGGGAGGGAGGTAGGGAGGTAGGGAGGGAGGGAGGGAGGGAGGGAGGCAGGGAGGGAGGCAGGGAGGGAGGCAGGGAGGGAGGCAGGGAGGGAGGGAACCATCACAAGGTTATAAACATAGTGTTTCTATTAGTTATGAACATAGTGTTTCTATTAGTGTCAGGTCCTCAAGACACACAAACAGAAGAACAAATTGCTTCTCTGACTTAGATTTTATGAGACTAAATTCTCATAAAAACGTCTAAAATGATTATGGCAAGTTTTCCCCTTCACTCACATAACTGAAAGCCAAGCACACACATTCTCAGAAGGTGTCTTACATTCCTCCTGTCGCCGTGAAACCATGAGGAGGAAGTCTGGGTGGCAGGGTATCCCCCACTCTTCATCCTCCCTGGAAGAAGAAACTCCAGGGGAGACTCCGGACCTAGACCATCCCCTCTGGCCTCCTCTGCTGACACAGGATCCAACCGGGCCGACAGCATTTCCTCCGTCAGCCCAGCCCTGCAGAGTGTGACTTGCTTTCTCACAAGCAGCTATAGAGGCTCGGTTTTCCACAGAGCCTGGCAAAGGCGTCTATGATCTGTGACTGAAGGGAACCACATGAGACCTAACTGATAGCCCCACCCTGCTTTTTGACATGACCACGCCTCTAGTCAACAGAGTAAGTCCCATTCGGAGTTAGGCACTTACTCCCCCCTGGAACAAAGGAGGTATTCTAGAATGTCCCTCAGGTAAAGCTTGATAAACCCAAACACACCAGGTCAATCTCTCTCTCTCTCTCTCTCTCTCTCTCTCTCTCTCTCTCTCTCTCTCTCTCTCTCTCTCTCTCTCTCTCTCTCTCTCTCCCCCACTTCCTTTTTATTTGTTTTAAAGACAGAATCTCATGTAGTCGAGGCTGGCCCTGAACTTCCAATCCTCCCGCTAAGGTACTAAGAAAATCACCGTGTATTGACACACACCCACAATTTCCACCTATCTACTTTTACCCACTGGTTTTAAAAAGATGCAAAGGCAGAAGGTTAGTATCCAGGATGTAAAAGGAGGCAGGATCTCCTGGGCTCCTTAGTTAACCCTTGGGAGGTTTGTAAGTTAAGTTGGGGTAAGCTGAAATCCCACACTGAAAATGTTTGATGCAGTTTGCTTCCTGTGGTAGAAAAATCTACACTTAAAAATAAAAAAAAAGTTTTCCTGGTCTAAGTTTTGAAAGTAAAATGAGTAATCCTGAATACAATTACATTGCAGCTCAGTTTAAAGGCACTCTTTTTATAATCGGTTTAACATTTTGAGTGATGGCGTGACATCTTTAGGAGAAGTATTTGTTTGAGTGTTGTTTGCCACCATCAGAAGAAATCCCAACTTTCTGAGAACGAGGCCCGCACTCCAGCTCTGATCTTTTGTTAGTCCCTGCGGCGTTCACTGCGCTCTTCCCATAACATATGGGATTTTATACAGTAAAGCAAAGCTGTGTTTGTTAAAAATAAAAATAAAAGTCTGCCGATTTTAAGTCCTAGTTTTTATTCCATGTACGTCGCACCCTGTTAGGAGAGAAAAGTTACAGATCATTCCATGTCGCCCCAAAGTCACAGTGCAGAAGCCTGTGTGTGGAGGAAGTCAAGCTAATGGGAACCAGGCTACTGTTTACACAGCCGCAAGCATCAGAAGGCAGAATGCCGTGTTTACATTTTGCTGAACTATCTATAGAGGGTACGTGCTGCAGCGAAGCCCTCTTCTCCCCTCATAATGGAGATCTTTGTGCCTGGGTTCTCGTAGACACAGCTGACATCTTTATCCCTGGCTTTGCCGGTTACCTCTGCATGATTTTGTTCTCTGTGGCTTCACTGTGTTAGAGCAGCACCTTCTGGCTAGATGGAGAGGTGGGAAATCTGTAAGAACGGAACAGCATCCCACCACAGGGTTGTCCCCACCTGGAAAGGCAGGCCCGAGGAGCTGGTGGGCCAATCCCTTGAATCGGTGATGAGAGTCTTCTCTTCCATCGCCAGTGGACTGTGGAAAGCGCTCCGTGTTAAGTGAGCTCTACAGTAATGGCTGACACCTGTATCTCTAGTCTATAGCTTCACTGGTTAGCATCTTCTGAGTGTGCTGAAGCTGTTCTTGTAACGAGGGTGGCAGCAGTGACTCAACCTGGGAGTCCTCTGGCCGTCACGGGCATGAGTTTCAAATGCACCTGGCTTCCTTCAGGCCTTTCTCAGCTGGTCTCAGCGCAGCGTACCCCAGTGCCCACCAGCCCTGCTTCACCCCATGCTCACACACAGCTCCTTAGGCCGCAGCATCATGCTCCAGGTTCAGAGGGAGACCCTGTCTCACTAACTAAGGTGGAGAGCAATAGAGGAAGACACAAATGTCAGCCTCCAGCTCCCACATGTGAACACGTCTGTCTCCCTCTTTCCCTTCACACACACACACACACACACACACACACACACACACACACACATATTCTACACACTACTAATATCCTATATATACATATAACTTCTACGCACTACTAATATCCAGTCTGGGATATTCTGACCAGGACCTTGAATCTATAATAGAGGTCTCTCATTTGCTGTGACAGTGGCAAAGTTTAAAAACGTTTACCAGTCCTTGGCTCCTCACCTGAGGGCCACAGCTCCAGGTTCCTTCTTCCATGCGTAGATATTAGAGGTGAGCCTGTAAGCATAGCTTTCTGCATGGTGTGGCCCTCACTGGCACAGCTTTCTTTCCTGTCACATGATATCCTCTATTTAACTATTCAGTTACACTAATTCCTGAAAATGGAAAACTATTAATTATGCTAGGCTAGGCATTCTGATGCGTACCTGTGATCCCAGCACCGGGGAGGCTGAGGGGGGCAGATTGCTAAGCATTCTAGGCTAGCCTGGGCTACACAGTGAAACCCTGTCTCAAGAGAAAACAGGGTGGGGAGAAAAGAAAAGTTAAGGTCAGGATCAAGGATCTTGGGGTGATGACTGCAGAGTAACTGGTTTCTCCTTCCCCACATGGGAGAAAGTCTCCCTAGGGTTGGACCTTGAGGGATGGAGAAGGCTTTCAAGTTAGCCTTGAGTTGTGCTTAGAGGAGCCAAGTTCTTTACCTAAAACAGGAATGTTTCCAGCCCATGTTTTCAGAATTAAGCATTCAACATTCAGTACTGAGAGTCTGCAGTTTCTCTGAGTGATGTGTTTTCTGCCTTCACATGCAGGGGACAAATGTGGGTCCTTCAGGTGTGTTCCTTTTACTCAGACACAGGACATACTCAGACACAGAACATACTCAGACACAGAACATACTCAGACACAGAACATACTCAGACACAGAACATACTCAGACACAGAACATACTCAGACACAGAACATACTCACAGAACATACTCAGACACAGAACACACTCAGACACAGAACATACTCAGACACAGAACATACTCAGACACAGCACATACTCAGGACACAGAACATACTCAGGCACAGAACATACTCAGACACAGAACATACTCAGACACAGAACATACTCAGACACAGAACATACTCAGACACAGAACATACTCAGACACAGGACATACTCAGACACAGCACATACTCAGGACACAGCACACGGGACTGGAGAGATGGCTCTGGTTAAGAACATATACTGTTCTTGTAGAAGACCAGAGTTCAGTTCCCAGCACCCACACGGTGGCCCACAACTGCCCCTAACTCCAGATCCAGGGATCCAGCAGCATCTCTGGTCTCTGCAGACACTACCCTGCCATACTCACTACCCTGCACACAAACTCACAATGTGCGCGCGTGTACACACACACGTACACACACATCAAAATAAAATGAGTACATGAAATGTTCTTTGTTCTGGGATATTTGTACACTGTGTGAAGATGTGTCATTGTGGTTTGTTTAATTAAAAAGCTGAATGGCCAACAACTAGACAGAATGGAGGAGAGGGAAAGAGCCACATGGCAGAACGTAGATTAATAGACGGGTTAATTTAAGTTAACCCACTTAATTAAGGGCTAGTGGGACAAACCTAAGCTAAAAGCAAGCTTTCATGATTAATAATAAGTCTTCATGTCCTTTAGTTGGAGGCTGACAGTCCAAAGAAAGGCCAAAAAGAAAGACCTGCTACAGTTCTTTCTGAAAAGGAAGCGAGCAAAGACGGCCATGAGGTCAATGCTTATATCTCCTGGATGCTTCTCTTTCTGGTCACCTTTCCCTCTGATACACCAAGTGCCAGAGTGGTAACGTGCTGTATTATACACCACAGAACTGAGCCATCGGCAACCTGTTCTGCTAAACTCAACAAAGAGAATTGAGTATGCATGTACGGTTAGAAATGTGCAACACACGTTTCTTAAATGCCAAACATAAAAGCCCTAGACACAAATCCTAAAACATCATCAAAGCTGCCATGGTGCTGCACTCTTTAATCCCAGCACTCTGGAGGCAGAGGAGGTGGATCTCTGTGAGTTCAAGGCCAGCCTGTCTGCACAGTGAGTTACAGACCAGCCAGGGCTACCTAGTGAGATGCTGTCTCAGAACCACAATAGTATCAATAAGGAGATACGACCCTGCCCACCGGGCTCTTACCAGTGATGCTGCCTTTGTTGCTATTCAACACTAACAGGAGTAGAGTGGATAATTCTCAAGAAAAGACAGGAAGGCAGCACGAACACTTAAACACACCGTGTTTAAGAAAACAAATGCCTGTGCCACACCTGGATTTGCCAACTTCCCCTGGAACACCAACTTCCAATCGCTTGTTTGTGCTCTGTGACCCCCTGGTGCTCGGGGATTCTGAAGGGATGCTATTCCTTACATTTTCACATTTTGAGGGGATGTAGACAACCCTACACAGCAGACAGAAAATGAGTTGACCCTCTGAGTTTTTTCATCAGTAGAGACTGTTAGATCTCCAATGTGCTGTTAATCACCGCTACTCTCGGGCAGGTTTTCTGAGTCTGTAACAGTGGGATTTACACTTTCTCAAACAACTATTTCAACGACTATCTAATTATTTCAAATTAGAAGAGCTGGCTGACAACTCCAGAAGTGTGGATGCTTAGCACCATCTAATGTTCAAAAATAAAACAACTACATGGTCAATAGTGGGGAAATACATCCTAGAGTGCAGATTGTGTGTGTGGTGTGTGTGTGTGTGTGGTGTGTGTGTGGTGTGTGTGTGCGTGTGTGTGTGCGCGCACATGCGTGCTGTGCCCATAGAGACCAAAAGATGGTGTTGGAACCCCTGGAACTGACATTACAGTGTAAGCCCCCATATGGGTGCTGGGAATCGGACTTTAGTCTACAGGTGGAATTTTTTTCTAAGGAGAGGGCTTGTATTAATTTCCAGTTGCTGCTATAACAAAGTGCCATACATTTTGTGGCTAAAACAAAACAAATTCATTCTCTGGGTCCGTGGCTTATAAGTCTCAAAGGGCCTCTCTGGGCATGATGTTCCTCCCGGGGGAGGTCTCAATCCCGAGGCCAGCCACGGTCCTCTCCCTTTACCCTCTAAGAACTCTCATGACTAGACCAAGGTGATCCACCCAACTGGGCTGAAAGCCTCCTCATCTAGGTCCTAATTACGTCGGCAAAGCTTCTCTCTCCCATGGGAAATAGCTTAGTGCCCTTGGTCCCAAGGGGGCCAAAGGAGAAGTGTTGTCCCACCCGGCACAAGATGCAGAAGCTAAAACAGGAATGCAAACCCTGAACTAGGTAGTTATCACCTAGAATTGGAGCCCCTGGCTTTTTGTGGGTCCAGGCACGGGCACTGGCATGTTGGCGGGGTTGGAAAGGAGATGGCTACATTTATGTTTGGGGGTGAGGAAGAAGGTGGCTGTATCTTGCAATTGCAACCTTTATCTTTTTTTTTTTTTTTTGCCTATTTTAGTGCTTATGAAGCAAGGCTGCAATCTGCTTCCTGTGCCTGGTACTCCATATTGGGCGCCTGCCATTTATATGGCCTCTTAAGACTCAGTTCAGTGAGATGTTCCAAGGGGGACAGGTCAAGTCTTATGACTTTGTGTACTTGGTCATCCAACCTCTGCTTCTCATCTCATCCACCCTTTGGCCAACACACACACACACACACACACACACACACACACACACTCCATACATGCACACATGCATGAACACAGTCATAATCTAATGCCATTTCTTTCATTTCTTCCCTACAGAGACAGCCCTTTGCAGTGCATAGATAACCGTCCTGCCTGCCTCCCATGTTGAGAGCCCACACCTGAGTCATTGTCTTTTCTTCTGTGATGCTATTTGTATGTTAGCAATAGACACCCTTAACGAGCAATACTGATTTGTAGCATTGGTAACAGGGTACTCGTGAGCTGCTGGTTCTGAGCTGCAGCTGGCACTAACTAGGACAAGGACAGGGCCTGCTCCATTCCACACCTGCTCTGTCTTCTGGCCAGCAGCTCCTGGCTGATGACATCACCAGGGGAATTATAACCAGCATTCATTGCCGGGAAGCAACTGGAGGAGAGAGAACCCCTGAAGAACACGTTCCTCCTCCACACTGTCTCAGGGCTAGATTTGATGTCTGTCAATGAGCATGAGCAATGGTTAAAAAAAAAAAGAGCAGATACTTTTGAAAACTAGCAACCTCCTTGTATAATTTCTCAAAAACTTTATAAAAATTTTTTTGAAAATACTTAAAAATGAACGCCAGGCATTCAAGGTTTTTCCAAACCTCCTTCTTCGTGATTACCAGGGCCGACCGGATGGTTCAGAGGGTAACAGTTACCGTTTGAGCCTGAGAACATGAGCCCCATCCCTAGAACCCAGGAGTCGTTCGGGAGGAAAGGGCTAGGTTTCAGCTCCCAGGTCACAGTCCATCATGAGGGACACGGGGGCAAGAACTCGAAGCAGAAACCATGAAGGAGCACCGCTCGCCGGCTCTCTCAGGTTCCTGCTTAGCTGAATTTCTTCTTTTTTTTAGTTCGTGTATCCTTTATTTTGTGTGTGTCACTGAAAAATAAACCGCATACTTGGTGAGGGCATAGGTAACTATTTATTGTGGAAGGAACTTACAGGAGAAACTGGCAACCCAGGTGAGTCAGCAGCTTTCCAAGACCAGACAGGAAGCTCCCCCCTGCACAGCCTTTTATTCCCATGTCCCTAGGCGCCTGTAGCCACGCACAAAGCAGGCGTGGTCAGCGGCACAGGTATCTATAATCTCTCCCTACATGTGTGTGCATAAATTCGTTCATAAGTATGTGTGTGAGAAACACACAGAGACTCAGAGAGATGGAGAGTCTATAAAGGTCAAACCTGGGGTGTTGCATGGGCCATGAGCTGCACTCTCCAGCACTTAGGATTTCTTGAATCAGTGTTATCTCTTTTGAAACACTGCTTATAAGGAATAGTAAGTACAAATATTACATGGTGCACTTGCATCTACTGTGAACACACAGGAACCCCAGAAGGATGGATTAGCTGGGTTTCTTCTCCAGCCCAGGATTGCATTCTGGCGGGGGGAACGGTGCTGCCCACAGTGGGCGAGGTCCTCCACATCAGTCAGCAGTCAAGACAACCCTCCACAGACCACAGACCACATGTGCACAAGACATTCTGATCTGGGCTGACCAGGACATGATACAAAGGTAGTAAAGTGAATGTACTCCATAAGTTATCCTCTGGGAACCACGGCATATAGGCACCCACAAACATACATCATACACACTCAGTAATAAATAAAAATGTAAATAGCAGTAACAACAGGATCTATACATTGTCACTTGTGAAATTGCATTTCCAACCATGGAGTCAACTGTGTGGGACAGGTGTCGTTTCCCTGACCAGGAGTCTTATTGACAGGGATAGGAGAAGTGGGCTGAAGAGAGGGCTCCTCGGTTAAGAGAAGTTGCTGCTCTTCCAGAGGACTCAAGTTCTGTGCCCTGCCCAACATCACGAGGCTCACGATCACTTGTAACTCCAGCTCCAGGGGATTTGACAGCTCTTTCTGACTTCCACAGGCACCAGGCACACATAGAAGATATCCATGCAGGCAAAATACTCATACGCATAAAATATTTTTTAACTTTAAAATGACATGGGAGAAATGATTACAGTTATATTAACAGTGGCAGAAGGACTTGACTCAGCTCCCCAGCAAAAGCGATATCACAAAGTTCAGTCTTTGACCCTAACTAGTACGCCCTAAGGAAAACGATGTCAACAAAGATTGAAATAAAGTAGTATTCATCTCAGAGTTTTTATCGTAGCGGAAATCATATATGGTATAAACTGCTAGTTCAGAGAAATGTCCCCCTCCGTATGCTGACATCCCCCAGCCTTTCTGGGACTGGATTTGATTGCAGCACTGTGTTTTGAGTCACTGGATATAAGTGTGATGACGAGCAGGTCTGAGTTCTAATCCACCCCCACCACTGAACTGGCCTCTGTCCTGTCTCTCACTGATGACAAGAGAAATGCCGAGGGTCAGAGAAAGAAACCTGGAGCCTACACCGCACTTACCAAAGCCAGCAGGGAGAATCCTGCATCCCTGGACCATCGGCAAAATGCCGCCTGAGCTCATCGCGCTTGGTGTGAGCAACAGATACAGTTTTACCAGAGTAAGACCCCAGTGCAGCTGCTAATGTAAACACCAAGACAGACTTTAAATACCCCATGATGGAGAAATCAGCCCAGGACACGTAAGGGATTTTCTTGTAACTCAGATTCTCTTTGAATGAATTATTGATCGGAATCTGGGCAGTGGCCAAGCCAGAAGAGAGATCAAAGCTGTGTGTCTCCTGCTGGACCGTCAGCTTGGACTGCGGCTCCAAAAAAATGCAAACCGTGTCAGCCTTGTGTGGCTAAGTTGGCTAAGTCGGTGTGGCTCTGCTTCTCATCCTTAGCTTATCACACTGTCAGAGGCATCGGAAAATAAGCAAGCGGCGACTTAAATAAGTCCACGGAAACTGACCTCTGGTTAGATCGGTCTAAAGTAGAAATGGCAGCTCCTCCTTTCTTTACATTTGTTTGAGGGAGGGGGCGGCACACCTCCATGCCATCATGTGGCGGTCAGGGGACAACTCGCAGAAGTCTGTTCTCTCTTTCCACCATGTGGCTCCCAGGAATCAAACGTAGGTGACCAAGTTTGACAGGACGCCCCTCTACCCACTGAACCATCTCACCAGCGCCGAAAATGACGCACCTGCCATGATTTTGCCATGAGATCATAGAAGAGTATTAAGGATTAGCTAAAGCAATGGCTCCATTGCCCTGAGTCCCATCCACATCATTGAGAGCCCACTGTTCTATTCGGAACATCAGATTGCTAGCACTCCACGGAACTAGAATTGAATGTATGTTAGAGTCCTCTTGCCTTCTTTTTATCTTGTGTGGCTTTGTGACTGGTATGGAGGGCAAGCTGGCAAGCCGACGGACTGACAGGTACAACCTGCCCGTTGGGCACAGCACATTCATGACTTAACTGTCACAACAGCCCCACAGGGTGGATTTTTCAGAAGACCTCAAGTCCAGAGAGCTGCCATGCACACCCAGCTTACAAGGTGATAAGGAATGCAATGGAGTGCACACTGGTCAGACTACCAAATGACCTGTGTCCCCAGCAAAAAGCACCTGTCTGGTTAGAGCTTTGTTTTTGTTTTTGTTTTTTGTTTTTTGCTTTGCTTTTGGGAATTCCATGAGTTAAGTTGTTACCAGGCATAGAAAAAGCTCTCTACAAACTCAGTTAACTATGTCTACATGGGCTGGATGTCTGTACTGGAGACTCTGCAACCCTACATGAGCTTGTAAAACCAGGGAGAGGCCCCAGTGGCTCCAGCTCTCCTCCAGAAAATGGGCCAAGACTGGGCGTGACCATACACATCCGAAATCCCAGCACTTGGGAGGTGGAGGCAGGAGAAGAGGGAGCTTGAGGCCAATGTGAGCTACATAAGAACCTACCTCAGAAATGAAACAAAAGCAACAATAAGTGCTAATGCACCCTCCAGAGTGGTATCACAAACATTCCTCAGTAAACTTATCTACTGTGATTGTTGTCATAGACAGAATAGTATTGGGGAATGATTCTGCATTTTCTTTTGGTTTTTCGAGACAGGGTTTCTCTGTGGCTTTAGAGGCTGTCCTGGAACTCACTCTGTAGACCAGGATGGTCTCGAACTCACAGAGATCCACTTGCCTCTGCCTCCCAAGTGCTGGGATTAAAGGCATGCCAATTCTGCATTTTCTTGTGTAAAGAAAAGATAAAATAGCAGAACCATTCTGGAAAAGGAGAGATTTGCCTCCATTAAGTTTGGGTGGCTGTTGGGAAATATGACCACGATTAGATGACAGTGCGTGTGCTTGAGAAAGTCACTACGTTGTACACAGCTGCACATGCTGAGCATATCGGGCTGTTTCCATCGTGCACCAAAATCCCTGAAGCTGGGTGACTTACAGAAAGGAAAGAGGCTTGCTGTCAAAAGAATTGGTGGCTGACATCCTCCACAACCGTGGTGTGGGTTCTTCTGAGAAGTCTTCCCACGAGGGGCTGAATGCCATCATGGCAGCCAAGGGGAGTCAAAGCTGCAGAAACAGGCTGTGTGGCTTAGATCTTGTGCAAGTTTTGCATTTGAGCTACAAGAAGTGACGTTTTTCCAGAAAAAGTCCCCACCTCTGTTAGGGGAGACTAACCAATTGTGAAGACCTAGGTAGTTGCATGTTGTGAGCCAACATTATCTTGCATTTGCCGCCCATCTATGTGTGTGACTGTTAGGTAAATTCTTTCAGTGGACAGATTCCAAGATTCCACGAACCCAAAGACTGGCAGAATCTCATCAAGTGGTCCCCGAAAACTGCAGCAGAGATATGGCCACTTTGCTGTACCCTGCCTGCCTAAGGTTTCTGCCAATGCATCCAAAAAAAAGTCTTCAGAAGCTGGAGACGTGGCATGAACTGCTCTACACAGCACTAGAGTTCCGTTACCAGGAAAACACACACACACCCCAAATATAAGAAATTGTAACGTGTAGTCTTCCCGCCAGCTGCCGCCATTTGTTGTGGGATTCCCACCTGGGTCCCTTCGCCGCTTTAGCCCCCAAATAACACATGAGATACTACATTAATTATGAAGCTGTTGGCCATTTGCTTGGTTTCTTATTGGCTAGCTCTGACTTAATTATTGACCTATAACTGCTAATCTGGGTATTTCCACGTGGTCTTCTCTTACAGGAGAAAGGGTCCGGACCTCTTACTCCTCTGACGCCCTGCATCGTGACTGACTGTGCCTCTGTTTCCCAGAATCCTACTTGATCCCAGTCCCACCTATCTTGCTTCCCTATTGACCAACAGTGATTTATTTAATCAACCCACAGGACAACATATACACAGAAGGACTTCCCCCATCAAGAAATCTTTTTAAAACAGAACAAAAGCATCTTGGCTTGTGTATTTCTTTATCAATACAATATAACTTAACAGGACTAGTGCCACATTGAACAGAACAGTCAGTCTTGTCTGAATCTGTGTTCCGGGCCATGGTCACTTGTGTTTGACTCCCAAACGATCTCCTATTCCCTTTGAGGTGCAAGCTGTGGTTTTTGTGTCAACAACTACAAAGAGCATACTATATGACAGCCACCTTCAGAATCACCCCTACCTTTTGAGAACAGACCACCCTCTTCCTGGAACAACCCTAGAGAAAGACTGGCTTGCTAGGTAGGGTTCTACTGTCTCTATCCAGCACAAGACTTGTCTTTGGGGGTTCCTTTGGCTGCGGGGTACCCCTCTGTGGGAAACGCCGCCTGCCCAGTTTCAATCCCTCCCCTTCCCACAAGCGTCTTATCCCCCGGTAAAACACATGTCTCCCTAAATCCAGCTTAGCACCCACTTCCTGGAAAAGGCACATAAACCACTTTGCAGCCTCTTAAGACAGAAATTAGGTCAGGGGCTGTTTATTAAATTAGTTGCTTATAGAAACGAAATTTAACAATTTGATGTGACAAGGTGCCTTCCTCAAACTTTAAATGTAAGTGATCGCCCTGCAGATAATTCCTTACTTCTCTGCTCAGGCAGATACTACAGTTGGCACACGCATCAGTGTTCCGGGACCTGCTTAAAATGTCAGCATAGGAGGTGCACGGCTCATGTCCACAGCCATAACTGAAATGGATGACAGTGCATCCCGTCCATCTGCTTCAACCACAGTTCTTATCAGTGATCTTCAGGCAGACTCAGTCATAGAGATGGGCAGATCTGGGGGCTGGAGGGATGGCTCAGGGGTTACAGGTGTGGAAGGTTGTTATAGAGGGCCTGAGTTCCCTTCCCAACACCCCAGCTGAGCTCACAACTTCTGGTAACTCTAGATCCAGGTGAGCCAGTATTCTCTTCTGGTCTCTGAATATGATGCACTCACATTCACAGACATACATATAATTTTTTTAAAAAATCAGGGGCTGGAAATATGGCCCAGAGGTTGATGTTCACTTCCAGAGAACCCAAGATCAGTTCCCAGCATCCATATAAAATGACTCAAAACCACCTGTAACCCCAGTTCCAAGGAATCTGATGCTGCTGGTCTCTGGTATCCATCTGCACCTGCACACAAATAGCCACACCCATACACACTACACTCACACATACACACACAGACACACACACACCATAACCTAAAATAAAATAAATACTTTAAATTAAAAAATAATTTACAAAGGACCAGCAGCTTCCTTGAACACAAGTACAAAGGCCACATGAGGCAGAAAGAATGCAAAAGTCTGCCTTCCCATTGAGGCTGTCATGATTTAACCAAGGACATTAGGGCTGGAGAGATGGCTGGGTGGTTAAGAGCACTCAGCTGCTCTTCCAGAGGTCCTGAGTTTGATCCCCAGTACCCACATGGTGCCTCACAGCCATATGTAGTGGAATTCCATGCCCTCTTCTAGTGTGCATGAAGACAGAGCATACAAATGCAAAAGAACGCACGAATAAGTACACTGGAATCGCTCACACGGTCTCAAACAGAAAGGTGCTGTCAACTTCACTTGGAGCTTCCAATATCCGCAGGAGTCAAGCCAGCAAAGACAACCGCTGTAGCATGACATCCACCAGTGACTCTCAGCCAGCTGCGGTACCGCGTGTCAACAGAAGCCACCATGAGTAATCTCAACTGCCACCGGAGAAGGCTGCCTCTCCCTGTGGACATTCTAAAGCTCGTGGAAATGAATGGAGATGATTTGTCAGAATCAGACCGAGAAAGAGGCTGTGTTTCCAAAGACTTTATTCCTTCCTTCTGAGAGGTAGGGAAGATGCTGAATTGCTAACAGATAATCCAATGTGGAAGCCAAAGGAGGGCATCAGATCTTCTAGAGCTGGGGTTACAGGTGGTTATGAGCCGCCCAACATGGGACTGGGGTCAGAAAATGAATCCTCTGCAAACAGTGAGTATGCTTACACGCTGAGCCATCTCTCCAAAACTCCATCCTCCTGCCTCTGCCTCCTGAGTGCTGGGATTAAAGGCGTGTGGCACCAACGCCCACCTTCTCCAAAACTCTTAATTTTTAAAAGCTCGTAACAACTTGAAAAATCACTTAACACAACAATAAAAATATGCTCGACCCATCCTGAAAATGAACCTCTTGTTTGGGGGTCAAAGCATATAATTCTTATCTGCAGTGGGAAGTGTGCTAGTGTTTAAATGTTCACCTTCCTGAACAAGAGGAACTGCAGTGTTTTAAGGAACACAGCTCCTCTGCATTGCTTCTGGGTGATGCTGTCACCTTTAGTCAAGCAGTCCCTGTTTCCAGTCTAAATATTAAGTGTAGGTCAATCATGTATGTGTGGGCTTATCAGTCAACTATACAGGAAAACACTCCTGGAAATGTGGTGACTTCAAGAAACAGGGCACACCCAAAGCTTGTTAAAGGGCTGGGAGACTAACCCTCCCGTTAACAGGACACTAATAAGGTAAAGGCCCCTTTTCCCCCACACATCAGGTTCTCAAGGCTAAGCCCTACTTCCTGAATTCTGATTTAGTGCTGTAACTATTTCCCCCTTTCCTTTCTTTTTTTTTTTCCTCACATTGACCTCATTTCTGGTCAACCAAACCTCTCGAGAGAAACAGACACGATGTAGACGTTAGTTCTCTGAGGCCTTTATAGACCGGTCCAAAGGGTGATAAGGCATTTACTCCCTATGCGTCCATACTTAGAAATTTACCCATCATTTAAGAGAGCTAGAAGGCTGGACCATCAGGATATTTCCAACACAGGGCTGCATAGGTGGGACACCTGTTTCACAAACCAGGTCACTGAATGCCTCTGCTGAAGCAGGTGGGAAAGGAGGCAGCCTCCGAATTCGGTTCCCAGCTTTCCCACTCTGCCTCCTTGCTGGGAAGCCATCAGTGGCCGTTAGGTCCAAGGGTGCCCATCCTCCATGGAGCCTGGTGCTCTACTTCATACCTGGGTCATTCCTTTATAAGGAGAGCCCAAGCATGATGTATGGCTCACTTATCTCTTGTTGGGAGTCTGTCTGTCACTCTTGTAGACAGACTTCTGGTATGTTCTATCGAAAGACTTGAATCTTGGGGTTATGGAGCCTCATCCAGTAGATGTTTCAAGCAGGTGTGGGCTTGTGGTTAGAAGTTGCTGTTTGAAGGAAGGGTGGCCTTGAACTTCTGCCTTTACCTTCCAAGTACTGGGATCACAGCTGTGAGCCACCACACCTGTTGTGAGTGATAGGAAGTGAAACTGCATCTCCATCTTCTCAAAAAAAGTATGTAGGTATAGACTTAACACCCCTAAAAACACAGGGTCAGACCTGCACTGCTAAACATACAAGTCAAACTACAACTCAAAGTAGTAGTTGGTGTGTATAGCAATGTTCAGGTTGACAAAACAGGCTCAAGTTTTACTAAAGTTATACCACTGAGTGAAAGGAATTTCTCTTTACTAGTTCATATAACTGCGTGAAAAGGGGTCTAAAGGAGTCAGGAAGGCTTGGTGAGCCCTCTCGGAGAGTCTGTCTGAGTTACAAGGATGAGTAAAGACAGCAGCCTCAGTGTGACAGCCTCCTCCACACCAGTGTTGGAATAGAAATTTGATGTCACTGCCTTTGGGGAAAGATTTTGGCAAACTGTGGGGTGGGAATTTAGTGCTCTTGGGGGTTTAATTTCTGCTTTTCATTGGGGGGTTATTACAGGCATTATTTTCAGAGATGAGGGGACAGCTCTCCACTGACACCCTCCGCAGCCTGAGGTGTCTGTCCCCATTCCCCTGGGACTCTTAGGGCATTGACTCAAGACAAATCAGGACTCACAGCTTCGAGGAGGAAAAGAATTTCTGGACTATCGAGTTTATGACAAAGCAGGGTGGGAAAGTTACAAAGAGGATTTTGTACTTAATTTTTTTCCACAAGAAACAATAATTATTTCTGGGGGAAACACAGACATGAATAGCATGGAAAATGTTGTGTCAACTTTATACTGTGCAAAAAAAAAAAAAAGAATCCTCCGGAACCTTAGGAATATTATACAGCTCGGGCAACCAGGGCAATCATGGTAGTCTCCAGGAGCAATGCTCTCTCAAACAAACACGCTACTCTCCCAGCCAAACAGAACAACATCGCATTCCCAGATAAAAACTCGACACAACTTAACCTTAGCAGCTAGCTATTAGTGAATCACAAGCCTTAACTCGGCCAAACTTTTTCCACTTTGTTAACTGAATGTCTCCTACAAAGACACTCTATTATAAAAGGAGTCCTTAATTGGTCTAGATAATAAAAGGCCAGAGTCAGATACAGAGGGAAATGCTGAGAGATCAGAGAGAAGGAGCAAGCCACAGCCACACCTCACCTCCTTAGCGTCTCAGCAGAGAAGAGAGCGATTTCCTGTTTCTCCCTGCTTACATCCTGCTTCTGCCCAGCTACATCACTTCCTGCCTGTCTGTCCAGACCTCCAGACCTCTATGGTTAGCTAGTAGCAAGCTCCATTCTCTGACAACCCCCCCCCCAGACAGGCTTTATTTGTGCAAGAATGATGTCACCACACTCTATGGTTTCGAATTTGTCCTTTAGGCACTCCGACTGTCCCACTGTCTGTTTAACGGGTAATTTAAGACAGGTTCATGTACCTTTCTCCCTTGTCCTCCTCACCGGAGCATGGCGATGTAAGAAGGAAAGGCACGTTGGTAACCGACTAACCTCCAGAGAATGGGCCATCCCTGGCTAACCCTCTGAGACCCAGGGTCACCAATGCACTCTTCTGCCAGCTAACTGGCCCTTGCTGGTTTGTCTTGGGATTCCCCTGGGGTTCTGCTGTCAGATGCTCAGCGCATAAGGAGAATCATGGGTGGTTTACTTCTTTTAGCACAATCAAGGACTCAATCCTGCTTACAGCTAACTTGGCATTTACAGATTCTCTGATCTGTCGTTTCCACCGAGGTAAACTCCAGTGCCAGAGACCCGGGCGCCCTCTTCTGGCCTCCTTAGTCACTGCGGCTCTGATGCAGGAAGATACAGACAGGACTGGCATACACACGAAAAAAAAAAGGGCTGGGAGGTCTCTAACCCAGCATGTGCAAGGCCCCAGATCCCATTCCAACGGAAGAAGAAAAAGATCCAAAGAGTTTGCACAATGTGCTGGGGTTTGCATATAACTCTTCTAAAAATTTGGCAATGTACTATGGGCGTTGGTGGCACACGCCTTTAATCCCAGCAGAGGCAGGCAGATCTCTGTGAGTTCAAGGCCAGCCTGGTCTACAGAGTGAGTTCCAAGACAGCCTCCAAAAAACAATAACAGTCTCGAAAAAATAAAAATAAAAAATAAAAGCATTTGCCGCTGTCCTGAGGGCCTAAGTTTCAATTTCCAGCACCCACATGGCAGCTCGCCCAAATCTCTCCTCTGGGCCTCCTCAGGCATGGACACACCAGTGGCGTCACACATGCTGGCGGAGCGCACATACACATGCGGCAGTCATCCTGGCTCAAAAGAAAAGACACACGGGGTAGTGACTGTTGCAAGTAACCAGCTGTTAAGAGAAGCTTTTTCTTTTGCTAGCCGCTTTGGTTTATCCCCCGCCAGTCGCCTGGGCTCTGCCACGCCAGCCTGCTTCTAGATCCGCATCAGTCCCAAATAAACACACAGGAGGCTATATTCATTATGAAGCTGTTGGCCTTGCTTGTTTCTAACTGGCTAGCTCTGACTTAAGTAATTACCCCATAATTGTTAATCTAAGTATGTCTCTTACCGGAGAATAGTTCCAGGCTTCCTACCCCCAATGGCGGTTACATCTCGACTCTCTTGTGTTTCCCCTTCCCAGAATCCTCCTCGACTCCTAGTCCCTCCTATCTAGGTTTTCTATTGGCCAGACAGTACTTTATTGACAAATGCACAGGCAAATAACAGGACTTCCCCAACAACCAGCCAAGCATGGGAAACCCCGAAACCATGCTTCCCAGCCAGGAGTGTGAGAGGAGCACAGCTTGTAGGGCCTGTAGGCATTTTGGACGGATCGGGTAGGTCAGGTATTCTGGCGCTGGGGAGTCACAGAATACTGAGTGTTACACAGCTCAGGTGGAAAGGTATCCTGGAGCTCCGGATATATATAGCAGTTTATAACCCTGCCTCAGGGAGAGGCTTCCCCAGTGTATCCACTCTGCTCCAGTAGGGGAGGGTCTTCCAGCTGGGGATGTTTGCCCAGTGTAGCAGTTTTGCTCCCACAGGTTTCCCGGGCGAAGTTGCTACAATTCAGCTCTGTTCCCGGAAGTGGAGAGCCGAGTGTAACAACTCTGCTCTGCCAGGAGAAGGTCTCTGCTCTGGCCAGGGTCATCTCTGCTCGGCTGCAAAATGTGATCTTCACCCAAAGCTTATTGAAGGGTTTATGTAGGGCTTCCAGGGTGGGGATTGGTGAGATCTCAATGCTGAGCTCAGATTGGCTAGAGCTCCTGCTCCAGGATTGGCTACTTTTCTACACAGGGTTAGGGTCAGATTTGGCTGTGGTTTCAGGGCCAAAGTGTGTTTCTTCCTCTGGTCCTTTTTAAGCCTTTTGGCTCTAATTTTAGGGCCAGGGTGCATTTCTTTCACTGACTCTGATTCCAGGGGCAAAGTGCGTTTCTCTGGCACTGGTTTCAGGGTCAGGGTGCATTTCTTTGGTCCTGGTTGCAGGGACAAAGTGTGTTTCTTTGGCTCTGCTCGTGGTGTGTTTCTTTGGCTAGTGCCTTTCCCTACAGGGCCTGTGTCTCCTCCACTGACCCATCAGCACCCACGTCCACTGAGGAGTGCCCAGCTGAAGAGAAACTGCTCTGCTTTGATTTACTGTCTCTGTGTCAAAACGCTGACCAAAAGCAACTTGGGGTGGGAAGTTCATCCTGCGAGTTCTCATCACTGAGTGAAGTCACGGGAGGAGCTCAAGCAAGAGCAGAGGCAGGAACCAGAGGAACGAGGAGGAAAGTTGTTCTTTGGCTCCCTCAGCTTGCTTCCGTACACAACCCAGAACCATCTGCCCAGAGCTGGCACCGCCCACACCATCCATCAATCAAGAAAATGCCAAACAGACATGCCTACCGGCCAATCCAGTGTCTCAACCGAGGTTCCCTCTTCCCGGTGACTCTCGTTTGTGTCAAGTTGACATAACCAGGACAAGAGCAGAGCCATCTGGGAGGCTTAAAACATGAGAGACAAAACCTAGAAAGGAAAACGAGTCTGGAGACCTGGGGATTTCACCCCAGGGCAAGAATTGGCTACCAGGTAATAGCATCATGCCCTGTGGAAGGGAGTCGCCTAAGGGAAGATTGGTGTCTGGCCGTTTGAAGATGTCGGGCCGTGGTTGGATTTAGGGCTATTTCATTGGATAGTGGGAAAGCTTGCAAACTTTAAACATGAGCGTGGTGTCCTGAGCTCCTGATTGCGTCTCTTGCTCTGGTGATAGTGTAAAAGGAGGAAGAGGCCCTCCTGCCTGCTGGCTCAGATGCAGCCCAGCCTCCTGTGAGAAACACTGCGGAGCCGGGGTAGGGCTAGGAGCTAACTAAGGTCTGCAGGGAGACAAACTCAATGGCAGCTCCGCAGGTGGCTCAGTGGGTATCTTAAAAAAAAAATTGCACTTGCCTCACAAACACAAGAACCTAAATTTTATCCCCAGAACCCACATAAAAAGCCAGGTATGGGGACTGGAGGGATGGCTTGGAGTGTAATAGCAGGCACTGCTCTTGTAGGAGATTCAAGTTCAGTTCCCAGCCTCTATCTTAGGCAACTCACAATTGCCTGCAACTCTAAATCCAAAATGATCTGATGTCTCTGGCCTCTGACATCTCTGGCCCATGTGGACATCTGCAGTCATATGTAAATACCCACACATGCCACACATATTTTAAAATCAGGCATGGCAGCACATTCTTATAACCCTAGCACTGGGTAGACAGCTTCCCGGGACTCAGTGGTAATCCAGCCTAGCCTGAATGTCTAATTCCAGGTCCCTGTGAGAGACCCTGTAAAAGGAACAATAAAAGCCCAGACACAGATATTGGGGTTCAGGATGAAGATCAGAGAAGCAAAGAGGCCAAGCCACCAGAGAGTGCTCACCCCTACCAATGCGCAGACTGAAGGGACGATCCACCAAGCCTCAGACTGCATCTCCAGACTGCTCCTCACCAAACCTCAGACTGCTCCTGAGACTGCACTGAGCTTCTTACAGTCTCTCTAGTACTGGGACTAAAGGCATGAGCTTGTTTTTCTTTTAGACTGGTTCACTTTCATGTGGCCCAGCGTGGCCTTGAACTTACAGAGATCCATGTGCTTCTGTCTCCTCAGTCCTGGGATTAAAGGTGTGCACCACCACTGTCCAGCTTCTATGGCTGTGGCTAGCTTTGCATTCTCATCTCCGGGCAAGCTTTATTAGATCATAAACAACATATGACCACAGACCCTGCCTCAAAAGGCAGGCAGATACCCAGTGTTGTTCTCTGGTTTCCAAATGCACAAGTACACGTGTGTATCCTCAACCACACATGGTCCCAATCCCCCATATACACTCACTCTGACACACACACACACACACACACACACACACACACACACACACACACACACTGCCCTTACTCTCAGCCTCAGTTTAGTTTCTAAAGATGACTCTTGGGCTGGGCTGACCCTAGGAGGCCTCGAGTCCCTTGACATGTTCTCAGCCAGCCAGCAACCATTTGCAGAACACTTGCAAGCCTACAAGACTGTGAGAGGAAGCACTCGAGAGGGATGCATTCCAAAGACAGCCCAGCCGAAGCTTGTTGATGTTTCTAATTGTGCGGCTGTGCCCTGAGGCCTACAGTGGCAAAAAAAAAAAAAAAGGAAATTATGTGTAGGAATTCGCTAATTAAGGGCTCCTGAAATTTCCTGTGTGGTAATTTTTATGGACCACCATGATGCCTTCCTCACAGGAGTGCCAGGGAGATGCTTGGGAAGAAAGGCTAGATATTTAGGGGGAACATTTCACAACCCCAACCCAAGGCACTCTGAGAGCCGTAATGTGAGCCCCTTAACACCAGAACTGATTAGCTTATTAGTACTTCGTGTGCTGTATACAACGGTGCCTATCTGTGTGCATTTGAAACCCCGAGGCTGACATTTGCTGTCTCCTTGATCACTCTCCCACCATATTTTTTGAGGCAGGGTCTCTCACTGAACCCAGTGTTCATGGACTGGCTGGTCTGGCTGGCCTGAGAACCCCCCCCCCCCCGGGGTCTTCCGGTCCCCTCTGCCCAGCAGTGGCCCTACAGACATGTGTGCTGTGCCTCAGTGTTCACATGGATGCTGGGGATTTGAACTCAGATCTTCACACTTGTCTAATGAGCACTTCATCCACAGAGCCAATCACTCCTGTAACCCCCAATTCCGTATAAGGTCACTTACACTTCGCAGATGGTCTGGTTGCCAGGCAATGCTGCTACGACTCTGTTTAAGATGGGTGCTTGCGGACTGAACGTGCACAGAAGTCATCACGCTAAAATGAGGACTCTGATTCGGGAGGCGTGACAAGGGTCTTAGAGACTGTGTTTATTTCCAAAAGGCACACGGCGGTTTCTGCTGCCACTGGTCTGCTAGCAGAGCCGCACGTGGCAAGGTTTTAAATCACTTCCAAACTAATCCAGCAGGTGCAATTTTAGATTGTAAAAGATACTCTCTAAAAAAAAATTAAATTAAATTAAACCCACACACCAGGAAGCTAGTATGATTTTCAAAGCTAAATGGTTATGTCTTTTTGGGCCAAGTAGGAGAGCTCTTGCAAGCTGAGGCTTCGAGAGGAAGTTGGCAGGACAAAACAGTGAAGACCAGAGCCAGACCAGCCCTGAGAAAGCAGGAGGCAGCCCAAATCACCGTGGGCAGAGTGCTGTGGTAAATCCAGGTCGAATCAAAGCCATTTTCAGAATCTGAGTTAAAGACAGGCTGGCTGGTGGGGTCCAAGGCGATCATAATCAGGCAAGCCGGCAGTGATCTCGTTCCAAGAGTGTTGATGTAGAGAGGAGCTGGACCCATAATATCTGTGTGGGAATAGCAAAGTCCAGACTTGAGAAGGTGATGGGTCCTAGCCAAACTAGCTGCATCTCTGGGCACGGAATCCATTACAGAGAACTGTACCGGGGTGGAAATCCTGTCCGTGAGCGTGGATGAGGCCACACATGGAGGGTAGGGAGGAAGCCCATGCAGTGAAATCCAGGGATTTGGACAGGAGGTGCCCAGATGCTAGGATTAGCACCTCACAGCTGCTTTCATGCTGCTGACCCTCCCTCAGCTGTCACCTCCGGATCAGGCCTGTTTCCAGAGAAGTCTCCAAGAGGACGCAACAGAACCTGTAAGCCAGGCTGCGACGCTTGGCCCGAGTAGTTCCAAGAAAACGAAGGCATGCAGCTGCCAAATGCCCTGCTAGATGGGAGGCTCTGTGCTGAGTGCTTAGAAGGAACACTTGTCTGTGATTGAGGATGTTGTGGTTTGATTGCAAATGGCCTCCATTGACTCATAGGGAGTGACGTTGTTGGAGGAAGTGTCACTGGGGTGGGCCTTGAGGTTTTAGAAGCTTGAGCCAGGCCCAAAGTCTCTCCCTGCTGCCCCAGGACCCAGATGTAGAACGCTAAGCTGCTTCCCCAGCGTCTGCCTACATGCTCCCAGGCTTCCTACCATGAAAACAGTGGACTAAACCTCTGAACGGCTGCCAGGCCCGGTTAAACACTTTCTTTTTAAAAGATTGTTTATTTATTATGTATATAGTATTATGTCTGCATGTACACCTGCAGGCCAGAAGAGGGCGCCAGATCTCATTACAGATGGTTGGAAGCCAGCATGCGGCTTCTTTACAAGAGTTGCTGTGGTCATGCGTCTCCTCACAGTGACAGAAGCCCCAACTAAGACAGAAGAATGTTGTTTTGGGAAGATTGGAAACCGGATTAGACAAATTCTTTTGAGAAAGTTCTAGTCTAGAGGGAGAGATGAAGAGTGACTTAAATAATCACACAGTGTGCACTGTAGTGACCACAGTAAAGCACCAGAAACAGAAAGGAGTGGAGAGGAAATACAGGAGCAAAGCCGCCTGCTGACTAGGCACACCTGACTCTAAGCATTTAAATAGACGGTTGACAAGAAGGAACGGGACGGAACGTGGCTCGTTTAGTCCAGTCCTCCACTAGCTCCTTGGAGAACCTTAAACAAGGTGTGATGGTTCACGCCTGTAACCCTAATTCACACCTGTAACCCTGGTTCACGCCTGTAACCCTGGTTCACGCCTGTAACCCTGGTTCACGCCTGTAACCCTAGTTCACGCCTGTAACCCTAGTTCTTCACGCCTGTAACCCTAATTCACGCCTGTAACCCTGGTTCACACCTGTAACCTTAGTTCACCACCTGTAACCCTGGTTCACGCCTGTAACCCTGGTTCACGCCTGTAACCTTAGTTCACGCCTGTAACCCTGGTTCACGCCTGTAACCCTGGTTCACACCTGTAACCTTAGTTCACCACCTGTAACCCTGGTTCACGCCTGTAACCCTGGTTCACACCTGTAACCCTGGTTCACGCCTGTAACCCTGGTTCACGCCTGTAACCCTAGTTCACGCCTGTAACCCTGGTTCACACCTGTAACCCTGGTTCACCACCTGTAACCCTGGTTCACCACCTGTAACCCTGGTTCACCACCTGTAACCCTGGTTCACCACCTGTAACCCTAGATCACCACCTGTAACCCTGGTTCACAACTGTAACCCTGGTTCATGCCTGTAACCCTAGTTCACACCTGTAACCCTGGTTCACACCTGTAACCCTGGTTCACACCTGTAACCCTGGTTCACACCTGTAACCCTGGTTCACCACCTATAACCCTAGATCACCATCTGTAACCCTAGTTCACACCTGTAACCCTGGTTCACACCTGTAACCCTAGATCACCACCTGTAACCCTAATTCACGCCTGTAACCCTGGTTCACGCCTGTAACCCTAGCACTTGGAAGGTAGAAGCAGGACGATCAGAACTTTAAGGTCACCATCAGCTAAATGTGTGAGTCTAGGCAGCTTGGGCTACATAAGACTCTATCTCAGAGCAGCAGCAAAGTTTGTTAAGAGTGGACAGGGTTCAGAAAGATGGCTCTGAGGTCAAGAGCGCAGGCTGCCCTTGCAGAGGACCCAAGTTCAGTTCCCAGCACCCACGTGACAGCTCACAACCATCAACTCATATTTCCAGGAGGACCTGACACCCTCTTCTGGCCTCCACAGTCCCTGTGTGTGCATGGTACACACATGTGAAACACACACACACACACACACACACACACACACACACACACACACAACCAGAGACTGATACTGGGGCTCAAGCTTCAAGCTGAAGATCGGAAAAGCAAAGCAGCCAGCCACTAGCTCTCACCTCTACCTCAGGCTGAAAGGTCTGAGCCTGTCTCCATGAGCTCTCACCAAGTCAGACTGCTGCCTGTCCTCAGCGTAGCTGGAGAACCCATGCCTGAGACCAGCACTGAAGACCCTGCTCCTGTCTTTAATATTCCTGTAGTCCTGGGAGTAAACGTGTGAGCTCTGCTACTCTTTTAAGACTGATTCAATCTCCTGTAGTCCTGGGTGGCCTTGAACTCAGAGAGATTTGTCTGCCATTGTCTCCTGAGTCCTGGGATTGAGGGTGTGTGCCACCAGTGCCTGCCTTCTATGGCCAACTAGTGTGGCTGCTTTGTCATTTTGATCTCCAGTGGCTTTAATAAATCATAATATGTCAACACACACACACGTAATCAAAATACCCACCCACATAGAATCCACTCTATGCATACATACTCAGCTGAGTCAAAGGGCAACACACTGAAAGGCACGTCCAAATGATGACGCATGCTTCCGACGTGGAGCCTGACGAACACAGCAGCACTAGTGCGCACACAGCTGCGGGTTTTACACTGTGTGAATGCAGCAGGTTCCAGAGCACACCACAATGGCCAGCGTGTCTTCAGTGGAGTTAGTTAAACCATGAGCTAAGCTTTTATTGTGAAGGTGGCTGCTTGATAGTCATCCTACCCCTCAATTACACACACATGCACGGGCACACACACACACACACACACACACACACACACACTCCCCAAAACCTTTCCATCTAACTTAAAAAAAAATCGTCTATGTACCTTCTCAAGGCATGGTATTCAGGCCAGAAACATGATAATTTAAGGGCTATTGCTAACCAAGCCCTTGAAGACACTTCCCCCACAGATGCTTGAGGTTGGTGTCTGTTGGCTTGTTGCCCCTCTTTGGGGGTCAATGGAGCGCTGAGGGCTTTAGAATTTGTATTTCTCGTGTTTGCCATTGAAGTAAACTAGCTGAGGTGCCTTAGCTGGCTGGTTCTCTGAACTGCCTGCCGTGAATCAGGAGGAGAAAACAGTCAACGTGTTTCTTCCTGAGTGAGAACCCTTGGGTTCTTGGGAGAAAGCTGAGAGGGGACTCAGTCTGTGATCATCATCCACACCACCTACCATGAGGTTCCTGGCTTCAGAAGGCCAATTTGACTCTTGTCAGCACTCTTAAGTGAAATCAGGCTGTACGATACATTCTCGTGACAGGAGGCATAGGCCACATGTCATCTGTGGAATAAGACCCTTGCTTAGGAGAATGTGCTCAAGATCACATTAAATCAACCTCACGGAAAAATCATCACAAAAACTGGAAACCCCTTCTTGTGCTCTGTGCTTCCTGAGCCAACACAAAGGGACACTTCCAACCCCGAAGGAGACGCCTGTCTCTTCTCATCTGTCCCATCAGTGCCTGCAAGTGTGTCACCACCCTCAGCAATGTCACGTCTCCCTCGCCATTCCCGTGGGAGTGCGGCATTGACGGTTGTCAGAAGGGGGCAACATCTTTCCCAGTTCCATGTGTTTCCCTCCCTGTTTCTCTTTGGTCCTTCCATTCTGGGGCATTCTAGGCTATACCCTGAACATTTACATGTAACTCCCTCTCAGAGAGATCTTAGCAAGGGACAAGATTTTCACAGGTTAACAATGTGTGCCGAGGTCGTTTAACACACGACACTTTACAATTTACGGCAATTCTATGTATCAAAAAAAAGACTTGCATTAATTTGAGTATGTTCTTCGCAGCAGGAAGGCCTCATGGCCAGATGGATGGCTGTGGCAGCCAAGTGGTGAGAACTCCAGTAAGGAGGCAGCAGGCATGGAGAGGCCCTCACTCAACAGGCCCCTTTCCTCCTCACGTCTGAGATCCCAGCCCAGGAGATGCTGCCACCCAAACTCCGGGCAGTTCCTTCCCCCTTCAGAATAACCCCCTGAAAAGCCCTCACACACACAGTTGATGTTTGACATTAACCATCACAGCAATTATCTTCCTGTGCAACCCTGCAAAGACAGGAACAAACCACTGTAGCCAGAGGAGATGGCTTGCTTGTTTAATTTACTTACGTGTTCCTGTGTTAGGGGGTGACGAGAGCATTCTGTGGCACACATACTGAGGTCAACAGAAAACTTGTGGGAGTCAGTTTGTTCCTTCAAACACGTTTTGGGGATCAAATTAGTCCCCGAGCCGGCTCCCCAGCCCGTTTTATTTCTTCCTCAAACATCTAGGATGGAGACCTCTGGACTCGCTCTGGTAGTGTGGTTTCGGGTACCCTCAATCTTCACCTCTTGGTTGCTGAGGTGGTCCAAAGATGCACCCTCCACTTACTACAGTCGCTGATCAAACACCTTGGGACATGACACAACCTCACACGTGCAACCTTGCCAGTTTCACGACAGGAGACACACAATGCTTTTTCAGTTATTTTATTGGTGGCAGAGAAGTGCGCACAATCACAGATCTGAAGAACCTGCCAACAGCAAGGAGGACTCTGTTGCCAGCAGAATACAACCACTTTGGGTCCTTAACACAGACACAGTGCTTCACAAGAGATGGCTAGTTCGCAACAGAGTCACTTTCAAGTGCTTAATTGTGCTTCAAAGCATGAGGTAATTTCCTTTACCCGGTATCCTCCACTTCATCCCCTTTAATCCTCTCAAGGCCATCTACCCATGTTCCCTGAAAGCTGAGCCTTGTTCACAGTGTCTCCTTCTGTCTGTCTGCCCAAAAGAGAAGCTGCGGTGCCGTGGTTTCCCTGGTGCTGATGCAGGAGAGCTGGCTAGCACACTATTGTTCAGTTGCCTCTGCTCCCGCCCCTAGTCTCTGATGTCAAAGCTCACTGTACTTATTTGTCTCAGCCACCAAATCTGCCACACCCTGTGCCTGTGTAGTTGTGACTGCCCAGACAGGCTGTGGGAGCATTCCCTACTGGACATCAGCAGAGAAAGATCTATAGCTGTGCAGACATGAACCAGCTTGCGAGTTTAATCTTGAGACGGTCTTGCTTTGCTCCTGAGGAGGAATGAAGATTGAACTCATAGCCTCTGCCTCAGCCTTCTTAGTGCCTAGAGCGTATTAATTTACATTAGAAAGAGGGTATCGCCCTGTAGTCCAGGCTGTACTAGAACTCAGTCTGTAGCTCAGGCTGGCCTAGCTGAAATCCTCTTGCATTACCTGCCCAGGTCTTTTTATCTGTAGACACTTGAAAGAAGCCCTGCACTCCTGGGAAAGGAACCAGAGCCATGGGGACTGAAGAGCGATCTCCATTCTGTTTCCTGACCCTAAGGATGACTTCCAGGCCCCCAGGAAACCAGCCAGAGGGAATAGCAGCACGGCGCCTTATCTTAACTGTAAGGTACAGAACTTCCAGATCTGCTGCCATTCACCAAGGAGCAGTTGGAGTGGTGGACAGGACCTTGAGTTTACTGAGAGGAGCAAGGATGCAGACATGGATGGTCTGTTGGGTGCACCTGACAACACTGCTCAGAGGGATGCAGGTGACATAAGCGTGCCGATGACATATGCCCGGGGTGAGTGACATGAGCCTGGTGGAAACCCACAGCCCTCAGCTCTAACTTCCCAACGGAGCAGAAAAGATTTCCTTACAAAGAACGAAACGAAGCATGTCTGAGTGGAGAGCTGCGCTCAGAGCCCCCCCCCCCCCCAGCCCGTTATCTGTCAAGTATCACGTTTATATCAAAAGTTGGTTCCCATTATCAGCCCCCACATGAGGTAATGTTTACATGCTATTCATTTTCTTCGAGAGCTTCCTATCCTGTTTCTGGATGTGTGAGGTGTACATTGTGGGTGTGCCTCTGTCCAGTAGCACACATAATACAAAAAAATAAAATCTGAAACCCTTTGCTGCCTTAGGGGCAGAGATATGGAGAGCGTAGAAAGTGGAACAAATCCTGCCCTTGTCAAAACAAAGTGACAGTTGCTATCAGGGGTCCGTGAAACCACTCCCTGGGCCCATTGCCTGTAACTACAGCATCTGCATATTCATGAGAAACCCACTCAGCAAGGAAGGGTTCCTATACCTTACTCGGGTCAGAGCATGAAAAACTGGCGAAGCCCTTGGCCTTGATGTGACCAAAGAGTGCCTATTGCTCTAAATAGTTGCTCGGCATCCAATGGAAACAAGCAACTGTTGTCTTCTGAGAGGCCACCAGCCTCCGTCACAAAGTAAATTAAATGACATGATTTTGAATTAAGGACACTGGACTCTAATGTAGAACACAGAACTAGGAAGGCAAATAAAAGAATTTACAGAGGCAGCTTCGTACTTTTAATTCCCTTAAAGCAAACTGAAAGCAGAACACAAAGTCTACTCTTTTGCCTAGTCTGTGCTCAAAGCTGTCTCCACAGCCCAGGATCGCTCAGCAGAGGGAAGGTTTCTAGTTCTGACATGCTATTATCAAGCAACAACTGCTACGGTAAGGGTTTTATCTCAGAGTGGCCAAGGTAGGCTCTTGGCATCGCCACATAACTTGTTTCTTTTCAGATTATTTTGTCTACGTGTATAGGCCTGACTCTATTCTGTGTACCACATGCATGTAGGTACCCCGGAAGGCCAGAAGAGGGCATCAGATCCCCTGGAAGTAGAATTCAGGCAGCTGTGAGCTGCCAGATGGGTGCCGTGAACTGAACCCTGGGTGGCCGCAAGAGCAGTGAGCTGTCTTAAGCAGTGAACCATCTCCCAGAGCCACCGCAGAGTGTTTCTCCCAGCAGGAAAAACCACGGCTCCCTAACGTGTTCCTCAGCCACTTCCTCATGTGCTCACAAACACAGGCTGCCAGAAATTGCCCGTTTGCGTGGTAGCACCTGCTTCACTGCGATGGCTCGAAGCACTCCTCGGGCCCCGTGGCCTCTGCTTAGGCACCTTTAGTAGAATCCTGACTCTAACAACCACATTTCCATCAGCAAACCACATTAGCCAAGGCTCAGACTCTCTGCTTTCAAACTCCTGGTTTTCTCCAGAAAGCTGACAAACCCAGAAATGCAAATTAAGCTAACCATCATCTTAGCTAACAGTTGTGTTTATACCTGCTTACATGTGACTGGCTGAATCTCATTTGATCAATGCAATTAAACAGGAGATAATTGCAGTCGGTTATGCAGATATCAGCAATAATACTAATTTGTTGATTGCGCCCAGCAGATTAGCCTAGCATGTTCCTAATGCTATACTGTCTCTGTCCTTAAATGATCAATTAAATGTTGGGATAAGTGAGTCTTGAAGAAGGGGTAACTGCCTGGTTACAATGAGACTGTCTTGCTGCATTATGCCCCTGCAATTAATCAAATAGTGCACAAGGAAAAAGGGATTCCAGAGGTTCCTTTTATGTCATTTCAAAGGTTGGTCTCCTGTCCTGTTACTTCAGTAAGAATGGCAGGCTGCTCTCCGTATCAGACCTCCAATCTTCCTTCAACAGAGTCTGATGAAAACCTCAATAGGTGTTTACGTAAGAGGTCATGACATATGCTCTCTAATGGTCACACGGGCCACTCTTAGTGTAAGAGGTCATGACATATGCTCTCTGACGGTCACACGGGCCACTCTTTACGTAAGAGGTCATGACATATGCTCTCTAACGGTCACACAGGCCACTCTCCTTTAGAAATGTAAAGTCTTAAGTGGACTCGGGGCAGACAAGTCATCTCCCTCCTCTGAGGACTTGGTCTGTCCACTCTGGTCTACTTGACAGCTAATATACCTGCAAGTCTCTCCTAGATACATACTAGAGATGAGGTCAAAGCATCTCTTAGGATGCTACCTCATGTACAGGAGAGGGTGGAGAGCAGCAGAGCACCTCACCCAAGACTCGTGACTGCCAAGGGAAAGGCCCCCTAAGACATATTTTACCATCTCCTTCCATGTTCTCCTTCCCCAATTTTCTTACTGTTTCTGCCTAAAAGAATGGAACCAAAATGCTATGTGTGGTCAAACATCTTAAGGAATGTCTCTAATGGATGACGTACTCCCCCAGGACTCTGAAGAGACCCAAGTTCCATCAGCAAGATGAAAGCCACTGTTACCTAGAAGCCATGGTACCGTGGCTGGGCACTGACTTTCCAAGGATGAGTGTTTTCTATCAGGACCCGACTTTCTCCTGAATAAACTGGGAAATGAATCACTCACCACTCCCAAACAAGGAAAACACTGTCTGGAATTATTCTGTTAACCAGCCAGGTGCTCATTAATGTTCACCCAAGGGAATGGTACAAAGTATAGATGAAGGTCAAAACCCAGAGTGTATCTCCCTACCTACCCCTCCATCTTACATTCCACACTTAATGTGCAGCGGCTGTTATTTCCATGTGGTTGGTATTTTATCATGAATTCTGTCTAGGGCGATCACTTCAGCTCCAATATAATCTTAAAATATAAGATGATCCTTCCAGTGATGTAGGAATCCATGGACAAGAAAGACAGCTTGAGGTAATACTGCTTACATGCTGCTGGAGTCAGGCACAACTTCCAAAAGCATTTCAGCATGGTGACACAGAAAGTTCATGGTGATACTTCTATGTTCATTTTATGGTAAACACGTACTGGATACCTACTATGTGCTGGGCCTTGAGACTACAAAGATCTAGAAGGCATAGGACCCCTAGTCTCATAGCAGCACAATGAGCAGCTGGTTATAATACTATGTACAAAAGACAGTGGGAACAAGGAGTTTGAGCCTCACAGACACCCAAGGTGAGACTGGGCCACACCATGATACCAAGAAGGGATAGAGACCCCTTAGCTTGGACTTAAGGACCTGCAAATACATGGAGGAAAGAAATCCAGGTGACCAAATTTTTGATTAAAAGACAGAAACAAATCAAGGCATGACAGTGCATACCTGACACCCCAGAAATCAGAAGGTTGAGCCAGGAGCCTGGGCAGACATTGGGAGATACCATGCCAGCCAGGGCTACCTAGGGAGTCCAACTCCCCCCACCAAAAAAACAAAAAAACAAAACAAAAAAAAAACCCAGAATCCTCACCAGCAACAATAACAAAAAGCCCTGCTGAATGTTCCTGAGGATGCCCTGAGCCACAGGGACGCCACCTATGGAATGTCCTCAGATCCTTCTTCCACATACACAGAAGTCTCATTGGCTGGGAACCCTACCTTCTATGACATTTGGATCCTGTGCAGGACAAGGGGAGGCATTCATCATTACCTTTTCCAGAGAAAACTACAGCAGAGAAAGCTACAGTAAGCAATCGCTACCACGTTTCCAGGTGCCATTTGGCGTTGGCAATCACTACACGGTGCAGGTGACGTTTGGCGTTGGCAATCTTCTGTGGCTCAAGGAAAAATCTTGGTAACACATGAACACTGCAACTACAATATGCAAAACTACTAACAGGCGGTCACGGTTCGGAGCAGAGGTCTGTCTTCTGTGGCAGGCACACCGTCAACACACTGAGTTTCTCCATCAGGATAGCAAAACTGTCCAGTCGCTCTCCTCCCTTCCATACTGTGACAGAAGCAAAAACACATGTTTCAGTGTGAAACAAGACTACAGCAAACCCCCACAAACCCAAGCAGCCGCAACTATAAGATGAGGGCTCAGCCGTTAAGACCACACACTGACTTCCAGAGGACCCGGGTGTCTGCTCACACATGTCTCTAATGACAGCTCCATGGGATCCAGTGTCCTCTCTGGCCTCCGTGTGCACTAAAGTACACACACCTCCACCATCCCCATACACACATAAGTGAAAATGAAAATCTACAAAAACTAAATCTAGCAAATCCAGTATGTCAACACACACTTATAATTCCGGCACTTGGGAGATGAAGGCAAGAGGATCTGCAGGAATTTGAGGCTACCATGGGCTACATGAGACCCTGTCTCAATCAATAAAATGAAAATGGTCTTAGTATGAACCTACAGCTGTCTTTTCCCATCCTACAAAATAAGAGCTCGCTGCTCGCACTGCGTTTCCTGATGCACGAGGCCCAGGCTCCATCCGCCCTGAGACTGGTGTAGCAGTGTCAACACCCACCACGTGAGGGAAACACGAGGGGTGCCTTAGGAAAAAGAATCTGACACTTGCCCGATGAGAAGTCAGTGGGCTCTCCTTCCACGGTTCTGGCTTGAAGGCTTTTCCCCCAGGGTGGTGCTGCTGAACGGCAGCAGAATTTTAGGGTGTGTGGCTGGGTCACCGGGGCCACTCCCTATCCACTTAGGACAGTGGACCCACCTAAGCTGCAGGGTAACTTGCCACCTGCCAATCTCAAAGACCAGGCCAACGCTGAATCTCTAAAACTGTGAGCTAGACAAGCCTTTCCTCTGTATAAAATGACAAGCCTCGAGTATTTCGTTTTGATACTGTGAAGCCCGTCACTGCCACACTATTCAGGATGCCTTTCCTGTCTCTCCTCAGAATATGCAAATGCTTAAGAATGACACCTGATTTGGTTTAAAAAAAATGCATCTTGGCATCTCGTTCCTTCTTTCAGTGAAGAAATACTACTGGCTGTATTCTCCTTCCCTAGACCCTGTGCTAAACCCCCAGGGGACATAGAGAGAAGTGAAGAACTCCAGCGTTAAAACAGCTCTAGGAGGGGACAAATGTATGACTGATTATAACGGAACTTCGGGGTCCTGGATGGCTCACGAGGCTTTTAAAAGGCCCCCACAGGGGTTTCAGGTCTAGCCTGGTCTATACCGGGAGACCCCGTCTCAAAAACAAACTCAGTGATTAAAAAGTTCCTACAGGGGATGAACACTGAAGGTCAGCCATGACCCTGTCAGGCAACCAAACTGTAGGGGGCTGGGCAGAGACAGGTAGCATCACGGAGCAAAGCGTCTGGGGAAGAGACAACCTAGAGAGTGGAGGCCGGGATGAGTAGGGGGGGCAGAGACACAAGAGCAGACAGCATGGCCAGCATTGCCCTAGTCTACCTTGGCTTCTGCAAAAATCCAGGAGTGCCTTTCCTCGCTGATTATAAAAAGAAATAAAGGGGGCGGGGAGAAGAAACTGTCAAACTCTCCCCCTGCAGCAGGTATTTATAGGAACTGAGTGTCCAGGACCGAATAATCGGCTCATGGGACAAGCACTTACTGAGCCTAGCACTCGGGGGAACAGATGTTAAGTCAGATCTGAGGTTTCAGAGATTTCTCCCCGGGTCATACTGGCAAGAGCCTTGGTTTCTCTTTCCCTTGTTTTTTTTTTTTTTTTTTTTTTTTGTGGTTGTTACTCTTGTCTCCAATTTTGTGGAACACTTTGCAGGGAAACATCATGTTTCCATGTAACACCCAAAGAGATCAAACGTTCAACATGATATAACACACCATACTTTTTTTCCCCTCAGTAATTACTAAGATTATTTTTCTTGGAAACAGACAAGCTAGTCGCTTGGCTAACCAGCACCAATTTGCCATCTTGTAAGAGGATAATTTGGAGTCTTGAGGACACAAGCACAAAATAATTGGGGGGGATGAGGTTTTGATTACAGATGGGACATGCAGGGCACTCGCGCTTCGTGACTGAGTCTAAGTCACTCCCCGATCTCTGTCTCTGTTCAGTGTGGGTTCTGAGTGCACCATTGGGCTTTTCATTTGTTTTTAAAAATAGGCTCTCTTGTAGCACAGGCTGGCCTCAAATTTGCAACATATCTGATGGCCATGAACTTCTGATCCTCCCACCTCCGATCCCCAAGTGTGGAATTGTAGGCACGCACCCCAAACACCGCTGGTTGTATGCAGGGCAGCCCAGGGCTTCCCGTGTGCTAGAAAGCCCAGTACCTGCCAAGCTGCATCCCTAGCCCACGTTGGATTCATGAGTCAAGGGGGAATGTTCTGGTTTTCTCAACTGTCTACCATGCGTGTCTTTTGTTATTTTCTTCTTTTTCTATTGTGGGTGTGTGCATGTGTGTTGTGCATGTATATGCATTTCTGTGTTTGTGGACACACACGTGGGCACATGCATGGACAGTCCCAAGGTCAACATTCTTCTACCTTATTCCTAGAGGTAGGGTCTCTCAATCAAACCCAGAGCTCACCGATACGGTCATCTTACTAACCACTTGCTCTGGGAACTCCCCTGGTTCTCTTTCAGAGGCTGGAATTACCAGCTGAGCTGCCATGCCCACGCAGCATTTATAGAGGATTCTGGAGACCTGAACATCTATCACCTATATGCGTCTTTTCTATTTTAGCATTTTCTTTCAGATAGGCCTCACTATGTATCCCTGGTGGACCTGAACTCCCTATGTAGACCAGGCTGGCCTTGAACTCATCGATTCCCCTGCTCATACCTCCCAAGCACAGGGACTCAAGCCATGCTCCACCTCACCAAGCTCCTTATGAACATAAGCCCTAAGGTTGGGTTTGCTTGTAATATTTCTTTAATTTTTACTTTGTGTACCTAAGTATTTTGCTACATGCATGTATGTGTGCCATATGTGTGGGGTGCCTCAGGCACGCAGAAGAGGGCACCGGATCTGGAACTGGAGCTGTGAGCTGACTTATGGGAAATGAACCCAGGTCCACTTCAAGGACAGGAAACGCCGTTAACCTCTGAGCCACCTCCCAGCTGGCTCCCGGGTAAACATGTCTACCTGGATATCAGTCAACTTCCCCAAGATGCGGCTTGCAAGCTTGGGGCCGTTCTCCATTGTCGGGATGTGCAGCATCTGCAGGAGAAGGGAGAAAGTGGTCTGAGGGTAGGAAGCACATGTGGTGGCAGTGTCCTGTAACACGCCGTGTCCTGTGAGGTGGAGGCCCAGGGAGGCACCCAACACACCTGTCACACATGCTGCCTCCAACACCTGCGTCCTTTCTGCTCGGGGTTTGGATAAAAACCAGCCAGCCGAGGACAGCTCATTCGTTCCCTACCAACTCAACCAAGGGCACAAAAAGTTGGAATGCCACTCTTCGAGATGGTTCTAAGGACTTCGGGAGACTAAAAGGGTCCCTGAAACAGTAGATGAACTCAACCCAGGATTCTAAGAATCCACAGGATGAATAGTTGCCCTCTTTTGAACCCTCTGGCAAGACACCAGAACTCAAAGACGTGTTGCAACAAACAAAAAGTCATTTCAAAGGGATAAATTAAAGCAAGTCTCGTCTCCAGTCACAAAAGGGGTTTCTGAACCTGTGTCTGGGGCACGGCGTACCTCCAAGGGCCACAAGTCCCATGGGAAGGCAAGGTTAAATTCATAGCTGAAAGAGATTGAGCCGTGCCCATTCATGCCTGCCTGACTGGCTGGCTTTTGATGGTCTGATTTTAGTAGATAGCTCATATTCTCAAAGACTCCTCCTATTATGCTTTTTAGTATAATAGGATAATTACGAACCCTTTGGGCTCTGCATATCTCTCAGAAGCATTTAGGAGAAGTATTAAAAATAAGTTAACCTTTGTAAACTTTTTATTTCTAGAGTGGAGTAACAATTGGATTTTATTACTAAAATGTACCAATATCTACGTAGATATTGCCATAAAATACTCAAACTAGCCCCTTACAATCTTCTCTTCCTCTCTTTGCTTTTCTCTAACGCTCTCTGGCATGCATACAGCGTCCCCTTCTCTGCCACATGGACATAAAACCAGGGAGTTCATTCACAGTGAAATAATCTGTAATAATAATAATTACAATAATAATCACAATCAGCTGAGATTGTAATGTTGAATTCACAAACCAGAGGATTTACATTTAACAAGTCATCTGAAGCAGTTAGTCTTGTAGGAATAACAAGCATACACCTATACACAGTTACATACTGTCTACATGCCTATAGAGTAATGTCTACACAGTTCAGACTGCCTACATGCCTATAGAGTAATGTCTACACAGTTCAGACTGCCTACATGTCTATAGAGTAATGTCTACACAGTTCAGACTGCCTACATGTCTATAGAGTAATGTCTACACAGTTCAGACTGCCTACATGCCTATAGAGTAATGTCTACACAGTTCAGACTGCCTATACACTCATAGAGTAACATTTACACATTTATGGAATGCCTGTAAAATAACTCTATCTTTGCACTCTAAAGATAGAGGAAGGCAGATGTGCATAGGGATTGGATTTTGCTATAAAAGGGAAAAGCCTCCAGCAGGCAACATAATGCATGTATGGTGCAGGTAAAATTGGATCAGTGGGGGCTGGAGAGATGGCTCAACGGTCAAGAGCACTGCTGTGCTTCCAGAGGCCCAGGTTTGACTCCCGGCACCCACACAGTGGCTCACAATCACCTGTGATAGCAGTTTCAGGGGCCAACACCCTTTTCTGGCCTCCACAGACACTGCATGCCCACGGTACACAGACAGACATGCAGACAAAATACCCATACACCCATACACATGAAATAAAATAAATAAGTCTGCTCTTTAGAAATTAGACTAATGTAGTAGAGAGGTAACTATCTTTTTTCTCACAACTAAATCCTTGAGTTGCTTCAGACATCTGAGTAAGCCCGGCGCGCACCACTTGGAATATCTGCACAGTGGTCTACAGCAGTAACAATAGCGGCAGACGGAAGACAGACAATTCTCACGTGCATTTTGTAGCTATTACTACTCCACTCCTACAGCAGCGTCCTGGAACCAGATAGGACAGAACCAGGTAAGCGTGGAAGTCCCTGGGCACAGCTCCACATTCACCAGGACGAAGCTGACTGGCTGTCATGTCTGAACTCTCACTAAACCACCGGGAGGATGAAGCGCTGTACCAACACAGGTCCAACCGGCTTGGCTTTCCCTCGCACACCTTATGACTTCATTAAGTCACAGGTAAATGTTTACCTCTTTAACAATTCCATTCCTGCACTTTCTCACCGTGAGCATCGGGTAGAGGGAGGGTCTGCCAAGCACATGGGGTCAGAGGTAAGCTAAGCTTCTAGAATTGGTTTGTCTCTCCTTCCGCTGTGTGGGTCCCAAGGACCAAAACTCAGGTTTGCAGCCTGGATGATAAGTGTCTTCACCACTGTTCCATCTCGCCAACTCTGGGGCAAAACTAGGGTTAGGAATGACTCTGTCTTACCTGGCCCTTGTACAGAATATCTGAAACCGGGCAGACAACGCAGGCCGTCCCTGAGCCAAACATCTCCTTCACTCTGTTCTCCTTGAGGGCAGTGGTCAGGTCATCCATGGTGAGGTACCTCTCACACACCTTAAACTCACCCTGTTTGGAATATTACAAGTGAAAAAGAAAATCAGTGCTTGTTGTTGGATCTGGCTGAATTTGGATGGTGTCATAATGGTCCTCTGAGAGAAGCAGAAAAGGACACACTGTGTGATTGCCCTAACATGTTGAGTGGGAAGGGACACACTGTGTGATTCTCCAATGAACTGAGCAACCTAATTCCAAATGACAGTCATCAAGATGCTCACCATGGATTCATGGCATGTTTTCACACATGCCTGTTACAGGATGTCATAAGTAAGGTCTCACACACTGACTCGCTCTAAGTGCTACTTAGTGCATTTCCCACATCTTTTACAGTAAGGAGAACCACTGATTGCATCATGCACCAGTACGGGGACAGCTGCCACTGACCACGTGCCAGCCGCGTGCCCAAGTCTACAGCGGCATCATCTCTACAGCTGAGGACACTTGGCTCCCAGAAGCCTGGGGGGCTTCCTTCAGACCAAACGTCTAGTAACAGTAGACACTAGCCCTGATCTGATTGCCTTCAGGAACGGGAAAAAAAAATCATAAGCTGAGTTCATATAGCTGAAAATGTCACTTTTTGTTAGGAGCTAATATTTTGACTTCATGAGAAATTAAACCAAGGGGTGCTGGGATTGTTCAAAATTAAATAAATTACTAAACAATTTGTGTTCCAGAAAGTCAGCAAACAGTACTAAAAACAGTTGAGGTCTGTGTTTATGGAGAGAAAAATAAACCAGCTTGCAAGTCAACAGAATCGTGCTTGCTTGGCTGCTCCTCATCTCTGGGCTAGTTCCCCTGTCTGGCAAGTTTGACCCAAGTGCCTCTTGGCATGTTTCTGTTTCAGTGTAGCTTTAAGATAAACTGCAGTTAAAGAGTTGGGAAAGACCTCTCCATAATCACCTGTTTGCCAAGCTCAGGACCCGGGGCTGTAGGACGAGCTCAGGCTCAAACCTTTCATCGAGCCTGCTGCACTTGGTCTATTTGTTTTAATAAAGCAGAAACTGCTGTGCCTCGAAAAGCCATGTTTCCAAGTGCAGACATATTTGGGACAGGGCAAGCTGTCTGGAATTAAACCAACAGTTTACAAATGTCACGCCCAGTGTGCCAGCCAACGGCAGCAGTTGTGTTTTGTCTACTCTGAACGTGGTAGGATGATTTAGCGCATTTCCTCTACTTTCAGTCTTTTCCAGAGAAGCGGCTGGTCTCTGGAGATCATGTCTAAGCATTTATCTACCGGGACTGTCTGGCCACAGTGCGCTCAGAGCATTTTCATGGTCTCTGGGGACCTGTAGAACATACGGGTCACAAGTGCCAGCCAAGAACTCGTGCCATCCAGCCAATTCACTCCACATCTACCTGACAAACGCCGCGTCCTTTCAAAGAACGGTGCTCCTGTCTCTTTTGCATGCATTTGAAAGTTTACTGCAAACAACTTCATATTTGCTTTGAGTGCTCTTACGTTTTAAAATAAGCATGTGTAGAAATCTAAGACAGTGGGGAGGTGGGGGGAGGCAGTAGAGGGAAAAAAAAGACAAACCAACCTTTACGCTGATATTAATGTGTCAGTGAAAATCTGTAGCTCCTATAACGGTCACGGGCACAAAAAATACAGGGTGTGTCACCAATGCAATAAGGAATAACTTACAATTGAAGTTAAGGTCTGGGTGGAAACACCCAGGTAAGCCAGTAGTAGAAGACACCCTGTGCACAGACTGAGCCTAGTTAGAATCCCTCCTCACTTACACAGCCTGTTCAGCTGGTCCTCTGTATGCCCTATCCGGAAAAAAAACCACTTACTGGCTGGTTTTGCCAACACAGACCTTCTAGAGAGATCTGCTAAAGGTAAGATTTAAAGATTGGATGACACTGGTGAGAAGCACAGGATATGGTATCATCGCACAGAGGGGCTGGCTTTGGTGACTCCGCCTTGGGCTTACGGGGGTTGTCTGGGTCAAGGGCACCCACCCACTGTCGCGCCAGCTCTAGGATGCTTTGCCTCGTCACTCCCGGGAGAATGATGCCATCTAGCGGAGGCGTCGCCAGCTCTTCCTCTGTCAATCAGAAACAGGGGGTGTTTGCAACATTTCACTCGTTAGACATGTCACAGCAAGAGCCACCTTCAAAGCCGCCTCTCACAATGTGGCTAACAGTAAGCCATGCAGGTAACTAATTCCACTGCCCTGCATCGCTGGGTTGCTCAAATCTCCACTCACTTTTCAGACAGATGCTTACTTTAATGTAAGAGCAAGAGAGACAGCTCAGCCGGTTAGAACAGGTATTGCACTTGTAAGGACCAGAGTTCGGCTCCCAGCAGCCATGTAAGGGGCTCACAACTGCCTGTAGCTCTGTCTCCACGGGACCTAGCCCTCTCCCCGTATCTGTGGGCACTGCACACAGATGCACACACACACATAAAAAAATGAATAAAACAAATCTTCCTAAATAGTCAAAAAACAAAAAGGAACCAGTGAGATGGTAAAAGGCACTAGGTTCAGAGTCTCTCCCCGAGTCCAACCCTCTGGAAACCCCTAAAAGGTAGTCCCTCATCTGTCTTCCACGTATCCTTAAGCAGTGAAACAATGAAATGCTTTCTAAGGGTAGGAAAGGCTGGGGTGGCAGTTCAGCACTTAGGAGCACTGTCTATGTTTGCAGAGGACCTAACTTGGGCACCTAAAAACCGTCCGTCTGTAACTCTAGTTCCCAGGGTTCCAACACCCTCTTCTGGCTGCCAAGGGCACCTGCACATGTGGAAAGCTCACACGTACACACTAAGGAATGTGCGGTATGTACTCATGCACCCACGCGAAATAATAAATAGAAGTGAGAATTAAGGAACGCTCTTCAAGATGAGGATCCGCATCAAAATAATTCCTTATAGATAAAAGCTGGCTGGCCCTTAGCACAACAAACGTAACACAGGATCCATGTCAGTGCCATACACAGCACTTGTGAGGAGCCTGTTACCTCAGAGCTGGGTAGCCTGAGCAGGGGGATGACTGGTAGCAAGCCCTTAGCAGGGCCTGAGTTCAGATCCCAGCACCCATGTAAATGCTGGATGGAGGGGTCATACTTCGGTGCTGCAGAGGCAGGGACAGGTTTACTGGCTAGTTAGTCTAGCCAAATCAGTAGCCCTAGGCTCACCTCGTGTCTCAAAATATAAGATGGAAAACACTCTACCTCAATCTCTGGCCTCCACAAGCAATGTACCCACACACACACACACACTCTCTCTCTCTCTCATGTGCGCATACACAGACACATTCGTGTGCGCATGCACACATGCATGCACATACATGCACACACACAACAGACACACATACACACATACACACACACACATGCGTGTGCGCGCATGTGCACGCGCGAGGTTATTCCTCCTGGTGCTGCTGGCACACTGCCTTCTAGAAGCCCACGTCGCCGGCCTCATAAGCTACACAGGCGTTGGTGCGAATGACTGAGGTTCAGTCTTTCCCCAAGAGATCTGAACGCAGTGGGCTCTGTGTGAGCTGAGGCACCTGCTCTGCAAAAGAAAAGAGAACCTCTGAGCACAATCTCAAGAGGTGAACCGCTGGTCCCCAACATGAAGACCCAGTGAGCCCTCCACCAAGAAGTCCAGGCACAGTGGTCCAGCTGCAAGCAGTAGGCGGTCCTCGCCTACACAAGCCCCTCTCAGAAGCCGGTACTCTGGTGGATCAGAAGGCAGAGTGCATGCATGTGAAGGCCTGGGTATGATCCCTGCACCACAGGAAATGGGTGAGGATGACGCAGGGCTGTAATCCCAGCACTAGGGAGGTGGAGGCAGAATTGGGAGTTCAAGGTCATCCTTAGATGGGATTTGAGACTAGACTAGGCTACATGAAACCCTGTCTTAAAAAGCCATCTTCAGTGGTCAACGTCTCCCCTTCCTTCCCACCTCTGGCTTCCAGCAATGTGGTCCAACAAGCCTTAGTTTGCCACCTGATGAAGATGTGAACCTTATAGAAGATGCCTTATCTATTACTCATCACCTGCTTGAAGGGATTCACAAACACGCTTCAAGGAACACCAAGCAGAAGCTGTGGGGCAGCTGCCCTTAAATACAGTTAAAAACTTTAGAAGTAACGCACTTCAATCCTGATGCTACAGGAGAAACAGATGTGGATTTCCCCAGGCTACTGACAATGAGTAGAAGCCATGACCACACACAGATCAAGGATCACTACACTATGTCTCAGGGTGGGGTGGATCTAAGCTCTTTATCTCCCTAACAGTTACCAGAATAGAGATCTGTCCATCTTTGTATGCCCCAGTCCCTGCGTCATGCCTGGCCTCGCGTCGACTATAAGGTTTTTTGTTTTATTCTGATGTGTATGGGTATTTCACCTACCTGTACTTATAGATACTGCATACATGCAGTACCCACAGAGGCCAGAAGAGGGCACCAGAGACCCCAGAACTGGAGTTACGAGTTAGAGCTGCCAGGAGTGCTGGGAACTGAACCTTGATGCTTTGAAAAAGCAGTGCTCGGAACCACTGGGGCATGCCCCAGGCCCCTACAGTATTTTTTAATTTTACAAAATGAATGAATGAATCGTCTTTGCTAGGCTACAGCTGTTTGATTTGGAGGGATTATTCATTGTTTGAAAATTGCTTTCTAGAAAGGAGAAATTGCTTCTGGCAATGTTCCCGAGGCTACTTGCAATTTACAAGTGTTAATGATCTCAGAATAAGTGTGTTTTGTGATAGCTCGTTAGCTAGACACAGAAATGTGTGTGCGCGTGCATGTGTGTGTGAGCGTGCGGTTTTCACACACACACACACACACACACACACTCAGACCTTTCCTCCAGTTAGCTCAACTCTAAGACAACACCGAGTTAAAAGCAAACAGCAGCCCTTGCCGTGTGCAAAGGCTGTGGTGTGAAATGAATTTAGCATCCGACTGTAACCACCAGCCTGAAGTCAAGAGGCAAAACATCTGTTCCCCTGGTTCCCAGACAGAACCGATGACACCACGACAACATTTGGGTGAGAAGTGTTCACTTTTCCTCTGCGACCACAAACACACTCCCAGGGGCCAGAGCCGGGAGGGAAACAGCCGTACAGAGGCAGCCTGTCACTCAGCGAACTCTGGGGGCTGGTTACTGCCCTAAGTTCTGTGAGCCACAGTTTCCTCTCCCTCCTCCCTCTCCAAGGAGGGACATGCAAGGACTGTGCCAGACCGTGGCTGACCCAGAAAAAGGACTAAAGAGGCCCAAGGGAGAGGACACCTTTTGTTTCTTATTATTGGATGAGTGTGTGTGTGTGTGTGTGTGTGTGTGTGTGTGTGTGTGTGTGTGTGTGTGTTTGTTAAGAGAGAGAGAGTGCCGGCGGGGCGGGGCGGGGCGGGGCCGGCTCCTGGAGCTGGAATTATAGGCAGCTGTGAGCTGCCAGACACAGGTACTGAGAACTGAATGTGTCGAGCCTGGAAACACCCTGGCCACTCCCAGTCGCCCCCTTTCGCCCCAACTGAAGGAGCTTGTGCAGATTACAACATCTGGCTCTCATTAAGTACTCTGTGCTTTGCAGGAGGCGGAGCCGGAGCCACTCATTCCCACTCTGATGTTTTACCCACAGCCATGCAAGAACGCTCTGTGACCTCTAAGGAACAATTAGCCACCAGGACAACCTCCAGAGCTGTAATGCAGGTGGTACTTAGGTCCATGGTATCTCCCATAAATGGTGGTGTCACTGTTTCTGAATGATCTCTCTGTTTGTGCTTGTGGTGGTTTGCGGTGCTGGATGGATGGGGTCAGGGACCGGCGTGGGCAGGGAGGAAGACATCTCCTAAGCACAGAGACTGGCGACAGCCACCTCTCTAGCATCGCCAAGGAGATACCTTCATGAGAGGCCCTCAAATCCCAGCATAAATTTTGTTTCCTTACATTTCCAAGTACAAACAGCAGGAGCAAAAGTGTGCCTGGTGTGTCTGGCTGAATCATGTGCCCAGGGCTGGAGGAGACAGCCCAGCAGAGAGACAGCCTAGCAGAGAGACAGCCCAGCAGAGACAGAGACACAGCCCAGCAGGGAGACAGCCTAGCAGAGAGACAGCCTAGCAGAGAGACAGCCTAGCAGGGAGACAGCCTAGCAGAGAGACAGCCTAGCAGGGAGACAGCCTAGCAGAGACACAGCCCAGCAGGGAGACAGCCCAGCAGGGAGACAGCCTAGCAGAGACACGGCCTAGCAGAGAGACAGCCCAGCAGAGACACAGCCTAGCAGGGAGACAGCCCAGCAGAGACACAGCCCAGCAGAGACACAGCCCAGCAGAGAGACAGCCCAGCAGAGACACAGCCCAGCAGAGACACAGCCCAGCAGAGAGACAGCCTAGCAGAGACACAGCCTAGCAGGGAGACAGCCTAGCAGAGACACAGCCTAACAGAGACACAGCCTAGCAGAGAGACAGCCTAGCAGAGACACAGCCTAGCAGAGAGACAGCCTAACAGAGACACAGCCTAGCAGAGGCGCCCAGGGCCACCTCACCCTTAGATGGAATGTAAGGCTCACCTTGTGCTGCACTCAACCTCACGTGAACCACGCCCCCCACAGCAAAATAAAGTAAATGTGGGGGGGCGGGCGGGGTGTTATGCAAAGCAACAAGTGCCTTTAAAAATGTTCACTGAGGCCAAGACTGGGTGCCTAAAATATCATTTAATTCTGTGTTTGTGTGTGTGTGTGTGTGTGTGTGTGTGTGTGTGTGTGTGTACATGTGCATGCATGAGTGAGTGTGTGTGTGTGGTCTGTGTGTAAGCACACATACATGTGCATGTGTGAGGGGCGAATGTGTGCATGTGGGTGTGCGCATACGTGCAGAAACCAGAGGGCAACACTGAGTCCTTCCCTCTATCGCTCTCCATCTTGTTCTTGAGTCAGGGTCTTTCGTTGGTCACTGAGTCCCTAGGATCTGCATGTCTCCACATCCTAACGGTGGTGTGAAAAAAAAAAACGAACAGCCAGCCACACCCTGACTTCACTTCACATTTTCAGTGTCTATAATCACTTACTGTGAAACAAACAACCAAAAACTGTAATAGGTCTGAAAATGTGCTCCTAAATTTCACATGCCAGTCAAAACCCTAACGAGGGTCTGCTCTGTTCCTTGCCTGGGATCGGTTAGCTCAACACCATATAAACTGCCAACATTCCACTGAACCCGTTTCATATCAAAGGCAGACACTGAGCATTCAGGATGCTAGAGACAGCCCCGAATTTCAAGTCACATAGAGGGTCGCATGCTCATCATTCCAGCATCCCACGGCCTGCAGCAGGAGGGTTCCTGTAAGTTTGGGTGGGTACAGACTACAGAGTGGGACCCTGCCTCAAAACAAAACAAAAAAACCTCAAGGCAGGTATGCTATAATCCCCCATACTCAGGATGTAGAGAATGGAGGATTTGAAGTTCAAAGCTAGCCTTGGCCGCGTAGTGAGTTCCAGGTTATTCTGGGCTATATGCACAGGACCTTGTCGTAAAAAAAAAAAGAAACAACAGAATTTACATGTAGTGGGGCCACAGGAGTGAATGGACCCCGATCTACTGGCAACCTCAGGATACACACTGGGTTATATTAAAGAGTACAGTTTATATTGTGTGGGAATATATGGATACATGGATGCCGGGGCTTTCGGTGGAGTTGGGAGGCAGGGTGGGGGGTGTCCTCTCTTTCCACCTTGTGGGTAGAGAGTGTTGAACCTGGGGTCATCAGGCTTGGTGGCAGCCCTAAGAGTGTAGGTTAATCAAATGGAGATGCAGATGCAAAGAAAGCCTACAGGGATTCTGAGATGTTGCCTAAATGTGTAAAAGAGAAACCAATTCTGAGGCAAACTCTAGTGAGAGAGAGGGGTACGGGGTAGCGGTGGAGCCCTGACGATAGGCAAGAGGGTCCCGGGTTACGTCTTCAGCACCACAGGATCAAAAGCCAGTCAAAGGGGCGTCCCAGCCAAGCCCGCAGAGCATGCCTGTAACCTCGCCGTGCAGGGGCCTCAAACAGGGTGACAAATTCAGGGTCAGCATGGGGTGCACAGTGAGTTAAAGCTACTCCACACAACTAAAGAGAGCCTCAAAATAAACAGTCAAGTGGGGGCCATAAGTGTAGTTCTAGGGAGAGTTTGCCTAGCATGTAGGAGTTTGATTCCCAGTTCTGCAAAAAAAGGAGGAGTGTACACTAATCCCCCATAGCTGATAGAGGTTTTACTAGCACATACTGCCAGAATGAACAACTGAACCAAGCAAGAGTCATCACTAAAGACAGAGAAGGAAAAAAAGTATATTTTTTAAAGGAAAAAAAAAGTGTTGATTTTATGAATGTGGGCATTTAGTCCGTATATCTGTACATTGCATGTGTGCTGTGCCCATGGAGGCCGGAAGAGGGCATCGGATCGCCTGAAGCTAGAGCGATAGACAGTCGTGAGCCCCCGTGTGGTCCTCTGTAAGTGCAGCCGCTGCTCTAACATGCTGAGCCATTTCTCCAGCAGCTGAGTTTTAAGCTACAGTCTCAAACCAAATATCAGGGGAAAAGGACATAAAATAAAACCAAGCCTGACACAGGCTCCACACCAGTCCCTGTACCCTGGCTGTCACCAAACTATGTCACCTCATAGGAGAGCAGTTACCTCCGTCTTCGTTCGTCCAGTAGAGGAACAGATTCATCGTGCCCACTTCAGTGATCTGGTCGTCCTTGCCGTACAGCCAGAGGACCTGCTGACAGCCGTTCTCCACCGCCTCGCACTGTGCCAAAAGGGACGCGCCGTAATTGCTAGCCAGGAAAAGAAAAAACAGCTGGTGACAAACGTGTGTCACCTCAGGCCTGCATTCCACTCTAATGGTCCCTTCCTCGGCTCGCTGGCATTTATGATGAAAGACAACCGGAACGCTGAAATTCCAGTAACTCAAACATACACCCTCCACATGTGACTCTATTTGCCTGTGTGGGCACTCACGTGTGTATGTGTGTGTGCGTGCGTGTGCGTGTGTGCGTGCGTGCGTGCGTGCGTGTGTGTGTGTGTGTGTGTGTGTGTGTGTGTGTGTGTGTGTGTGTGTGATGTGCAGGTGCCTAGAAAGACCAGAAGAAAGCATCAGATCCCAGGGAGCTGACATCACGAGTTGCTGCGAGCCTCCTGACATACAGAGAGAACCTAACTCCGGTTCTCTAGAGGAACAGCAAGCACTCTTAATTGCTGAGCCGTCTCTCCAGCCCCCATTTCCTCTTTTAAAGGAAGGCTGTGATTCTACGTCCCTCATTCCTCTGTAGCAAGTACTATTCAAGAAAGATGCAACAGTGTTACACACACACAGACTGGAGGGATAGACCCAGTGCACCAAGTCTACAGAGCCTCTGGCCATGCCGGAGGAGCTGTGAGTAACAATTGTAGAAGGGAATCCTCTGAGGGCCCAACCTGGGTTAGGCAAGGCCACGGTACTGCAGACCCTGAACTGTCTTTTGTCTCTCCCAGGCCGTTACATGTTTGCTGCAGCTCTCTTTCCCTGGTATCTGGCATCTATGAGTGGATGTGGGGAGATCTCCACGGCCTGTAACATAGTGTGCTTATCTACTGGGCATTTTCACCTGTGGACTGTCAAGAAGTTGGCCCCTCCCTAAAGCTACTGTCTAATTTGGTAATAACAATGATAGCCTATACAGAGTTTTGACGGATGAAAATACGAGGCTGTGTTTCACAACTAAGGCCTATGAGTACCATCTTAAAGGCTATGTTTCACAACTAAGGCCTATGAGTACCATCTTAGGAGCCACTCAGGCTAATGATGAAAGGGAAGCACCTGAGTCCAGGAGCCGGGCTGGCTCTGATTCTCTTAATGCTGAAGAGAGGCAGTCAGGTACCATTAGCAAAAGCAAAGCTTCAAAATAACTTCGGGTTAGACCAGGCGCCTTGCTAATAGCTTAAGATAAACAACATCAGAGAACAAGCCGAAGTTCACACTGACACCTAGCTGAGCTGTCTGACTCATTAGGCTAGAGTAGAAAATACAAAATGGCCTGACTGCTGCTAGCTCCCCTTGCTAGGTCTGGTTCATGGCCAAAGGTGACGATTAATTCCTTATACCCTGATATATAAAAAAAAAGCTATCGGTAAGTAGTTATGTACCCTAACGATTTAAAGAAGAGCTGACTAATTGTTTTTCATATATAAAAGTTTAGGTTTGTGATTCCTTTTAGGTGCCTGATAAGATTAGCTTTCAAGATAAGTAAAAGTAATTGGCCCTTTCTTTGTAACTGCAAAATGCAGCCTGCCCGTAAAAGACAAGAATAGCTTGCCTGCCCACACAATTAATCTATAACAAATTGCTTGGGCATGAATTATGTGGTTTCTTGGAATAACTTGTTTTTCACCTGTAGTACTTGAAATGTTTGATCATGTAAGGGATATGGGAAACATGCTATTTTTTTTTTTTTACTATTTGTTTTGTATTCATTGTAATCATTCACTTGAAAAACAGAACATAACCACATTGTAACTCCTATGCTGCCTCAAAAACTTTGTCGGGGCATGTAAGCTGTAGAGAAAAGGTATACAGCAGAAAGAAAAGAACAGAGGAAGAGCATAGGAAGAATATAAGAGAACAGAGAATAAAGAAGAAAGCCATCAAGAGAGTGTGAGAGCTCCTTTTCCCATAAACCCCTCAGATATAAAAGTCCCACTTACGCCAACTCTGTTGGATTCCTTTCAAAGCCCTGTGCTGCTGGACACTGGCCCCCAGACACCGGTGCTATAGCTGTTGTGGAACAGAATGTTTGTCTAACAAAGCAAAGACGTGTTGCATTGGTTTCACCTTGCCTGCCTAAGGCATCAGATGGGTCTCATGAAAAGCCGGACGGCCAATAGCCAGGCTGTAGAGGGATAGGCAGGGCTGGCAGGCAAAGAGAATAAGTAGGAGGAGGAATCTGGGCATGAGAGAGAATCAGGGAGAAAGCGAGGGAGATGCCCGGGACCAGCCAGCCAGGCCGCAGAAAGACAGACAGACAGACAGCCACAGAGGAAGCAGGAAAAGCAGGACATATGGAAGAAAAGAAAGGTTAAAAAGCCCCGAGGCAAACCACAGATGAAGAGAAGCCAGATAAATTAAGTTAAAAGAGCTACCTAGAAACGAGCATAAGCTATGGTCCAGTATTCATAACTCATAAAAGACCCATGGCATGATTTGGGAGCTGGTGGTCCAAAAAAGCTGGCTACATACAGTTTCCTAGAGAAGGCCACCTTCTAGAAAAGCTCTGAGGAGGGAAAGGTCGTCACTGTGAGCGGAGAACACCTGAGGCTTGGGGGACACCTTTCATTCCCAGCTCCCATCATCTTCCATGTCAGAGGCCTGTGACTGGGCTCTGACATCCCTAAACCTCCCAGGACATCATCGAAAGTCACTTCCCAGGAGTGTCTCTGCCCTGGCTGTGACACGCATGTCACAGTTGATTCGGACCTGGGAAGAGCCTAGCTTTTCTCCTTCTCCTCTACACAGAGGGGCATTCTGAACTCAGGGCCAAGTTCACCCTGAGGCAGCCCATCCCAAATGCTCTTTCATTGCTTGCCAGCTAGACATGGTCTACGAGAACGGCCAGGCATCACCAAAGCGCGGCTGTCCCGCCCCCCCCCCCCCCGCCCTCCCCCCTCAGGCAGGCATGCCCGCCACCCAAGGCTGCTGAGAGCATCAGTCCCAGGACCAGCCTATAAATGGGGAGAAGCAGAGCTCAGGGACACTGTTCAAAGCACTGTCCCATGTGGTCACCGTCACTGCGGCCACGGTGGGGGGAGGGGGTACCAGTAACACCAACAATGGGCACATTTACAAAGCCAGATCTGAAACCACAAACAGCCACTCACCTTGGCACACTGCTCTGTGTGCGCACACACACCACTGAAGGCACACGGCCATCAGATCTAAGTCAGGACGGACACCCAGACCGACTTACCCACCCATCTTGCAGTCCCCGGTCCCACCTTCCCAGGCTCTGACATATTTCGGATTGGCCCACAGTGACACTGGCTTAAAGGTTCCACTGGAAAAGTAAGGCCCCACGGGGCTCAGGACCACAAACAGCAGGGCTTTGGAAGGCTTCTTGACTCCAAGGGATGGCTATAATAGAGAGAAAAGACGTGCCTCTGTCACTGACGTCACAGTCCTCGTAAAGTCTACAAGAGACCTGCATCCTCCTTCCAGAAAGGGTACCCAACCGAAGCCTAGCCACCCAAGTTCTTTTAAAGAAAACACGGGCAGTGGGTATTTTCAGTTTGGGGGCGGGAAGGGCAGGGCAGGACAAGATGGCCCAATGGGTAAGGGTGCTGGCTGCCAAGCCTGAAACAGACTTGAATCGGGTCCCTGGAAAAGAGAAGCGACCTCTATGGGCTGTCCACCCCCCCCACCCCCACCTCCACAAGCGTGCTATGGCATGTGTGTTCCCCCACCCCCACCCTGCACACACATAAAATAAGCAATGGTTGTAATTTTAAAATGTTTGGTTTGCCTTCTGAGTTAATGATTTTAGAGAGAAAAAACAAAAACAAAAACACGTGTGTCATTTGCAGTTGCTGCCATTGCTGACAGCATGAATGTCCTTGACCCCTTCTCCCAACCCGCTAGGCGCTGCAGAGCATGTGAGGACAGCAAGCGGACAGCAGACATGGGGAAGGAGGCTGCGGCCACGCCTGCCTATAAGGCAGGTAAAAGGCGGCTTGGGGAGCTGCTTTTCTGGAGACAGAGACAACAGACGGGAGACGTAACGTCAAAAGGGCAGGAGAGAACGACCCAGACCTCGCATCATGAACGGGGAGCTGGGGAGGTGGTGCGGCAGATAACAGCCCTGGCTGCTCTTGAAGGGGACCCAGGTCAGTTCCCAGCACCCACACGGAGGCTCACAGCTGGTCATAACTCCACTGCCATCTTCTGGCCTCCACAGGTACTGCACACACAGCATACATACAAACACAGGCAGCAGGCTTATGGGCCAGCTAGCCTGGAACACGCAACGTGGCAGATGGATTCCCCCCTCAACAAGGCAAAATGAGAGAACTACTTCAGAAAGCTGACCTCTAGCCTGCACACCTGTACCACTGTGCCACACACACACACACACACACACACACACACAATGCTTGTGTAGGTAACAATGTCACCTAAAAGCCCCCACCTCCCTCCATCAGGAAGATAAGCAAGGCTCTGAGACCCTAGAACAAACTGAACTGTGACTGAGGCGGAGACTGGTCGGGGGACAGAAAGAGCTTTGCCTTTGGGCTGATTTGGGTTTGGGTTTTTTTTTTTTTTTTTTTTTTTTGCTGTTGTTTTGTTTTGTTTTGGGGGGTTAAGAGGGAAGTCTCTCTACATAGCCCTGGCTATCCTGGAACTCACTATATAAACAAGGCTGTCCTTGAACTCACAAAGATCCGCTACCCCTGCCTCCTAAGCACTGGGATTAAAGGTGTGTGTGTCACCATATCAGGCTAGTGTTTGCCTGTAAAGAGCTTGGAAACTCCACTACCCTCTCATCTGGGAGGGAGATCGTGCACGAACACACACTGTTGCTTCCCAACGCTGAGAAACCCATCCTATCTCTGAGACTAAGTAGGCAAGGAGTCAGATGGGAGATAACCAAGGAAACGGCCACAGCATCTTGGCTGTATCTGTGGTCAGAGCGTGCCTGGTGGTTAGGTGGGCTTGAAGCTGAAGTTGGGATCTTTCTACTGTACCAGAAACGAAGGACCAGGGAGGACACAGTTGCCGCACAACCACAGTGGGCCCTGGCTTCATTGTGATACTCTCCTCTTCCCTGCGGGCTTTTCTAGAAACTGGTAGGAAGACCCTAAAAACAGAAAACCCACCCACCATAATCCAGAAGGAAAAGGGGTCACCTTACCCAACACACACTGCTGCTCACCTTATAAATACCAGTAAAAACCCAGTACAACTAGCCGGGAAGAGGAAGCCGGGTATTGAGAGACGGATGAGAAGGTAATGTGTAAGTGTAAGTAAAAATGTAGCAACCCATTAGGTGTAACTAACATACACCGATGTAAAGTAAAATTTCAAAACCCACAATCCCAAAGCCACTGGGTGGCTCCTCCCTCTCCTCCCGGTAACTAAGGGGTCAGCCCGCTCCAGTCCAGGTTCTCCGCTCCCGGTGCTCCAGGGAACACATGCCCTTCCCGCTCCAGGTGCTCCAGGGAACACATGCCCTTCTCGCTCCAGGTGCTCCAGGGAACACATGCCCTTCCCGCTCCAGGTGCTCCAGGGAACACATGCCCTTCTCGCTCCAGGTGCTCCAGGGAACACATGCCCTTCCCGCTCCAGGTGCTCCAGGGAACACATGCCCTTCCCGCTCCAGGTGCTCCAGGGAACACACGCTCTGCGCGCTCCGTGTTCTCCAGGGAACACACGCCCTGCCCACTCCGGGTTCTCCGTGGAACGCAAACTCACGCCCTGCTTTGCCCGGTGAGCTTTGTCCCTGAATTCTTCCCTCAGAGGGTAAGAACCAGGAGGAACTTTCACCCAGTGCAGCCCTTGCTTCCTGAAGCCTGGCGCTCTCATACTTCACAGCCTCACCGACTTTCTTACTTTAGTGGTTGAATCTAACTTCCTGCATGCCTCCCCCGCCATTAAGGACTCTCTCCTTCTGGAATCCCAAATAAACCCTTCCTTCTGTCAGCCGCCCTGCTCACTGTATTTTATCATGACAGAAAAGTAGCCAATACAAACAATAAGGAACCCAGAGAGGCCACACGAGTAAATTGCAGATACAATACGCTAACTGCTACCCAAAGGCCGCATCTAGCGTCTAAATTCCAAATGAACTGTCTTTCTGACGTACAACCTAAAAGCACTTTGTCACCTACCACGTGAATTCTGGGACACCTCCCTGTGTTTACACGGGCCAATGCAATTTGCATTATACTAAAAAAAAAAAAAAGTAAGTCACCCAATACGTAATATTTTTTTTCTGTACTGAATTTTACCTCGTTCCTGTTGAGGAGGTAAGGCAGGTCTGTGGTGGAGCACACAAAGCTATCTAGATTTCAACTGCAGTACCAAAGGAAAAGTGAATTTCCTTTTGTCAGTGTGATTTGTTTGCATTTCTTCCACCAGGTGGAGGCAGAGAGCACAGACAGAAGGAGAATGGCAGGATTTTAGTACCTCCATCAAATCTGCCTCTAGAAAAAGCATCTGGATGAATCATTCCATCCACATCTGTCTCCTTAGCAACAGCTAAGTTATACGGTAGCATTTTCCATCAAAGCTGTGTGTAAGGATGTAATACGGTAGCATTTTCCATCGCTGTGTGTAAGGATGTAACTTTGTATCATCTAAAACTTAAGCCAGCTCTGCTCATGTCTGCAAGTTCCTCTGTGGACCACAGCTTCATTCACGCAGAACGCCTTGGGGGAGAGGGGGGATGGCTCAGCGATTAAGAGCACTTGCTGCTCTTGCAGAGGACACAGGTTCGGTTCCCAGCACCCATGAGGAGGCTCCCAACCAGCTGTAATTCCAATTCTAGGAGATCCAATGCCCTCTCCTGGCTTCATATGGGCACAGTACCCACGAACACAGATACACACAAAATGCTCATTGACATAAAATAAAAGCAACTAAATCTTCCAAGAACCCACTGGCTCTCCTGGAGGAGCAGGTAGGGAGGAAGTCTCAATGCCATTTCAGTACTGAGCATGAGTCAAATGTCATTCCAGGCTCTGCTAAGAAGCTTGGCGACAGGCACTCCCCCCTCAGTATCCCTGACTGAGGCTTCTCACTTCCACCCTGAGAAGCAACTGAGACCCTGTGCCCCTGCTAGGCGAGCTTTATTGTGTGCTGTCAATAATCGGAGAGCAGTCAACAGCACCCTGGGATGATGAAGTTATGTTTCTGATTGACTAAAGCAAAAGTCACACAATACAGGGGAAATGAGGATGTCAGCAGCTGATGGGGGGGGCTACAAGCAACAGTGTTTTGTTTTGGCTTTGGGGGACAGGGCGTCACTGTGCTGCCCAGGGCTGGCCTCAAACTCAGAGCAATCCTCCTGCTTCAGCCTCCCAAGGACTGTGATTACAGGTACACACCACCACACTAGCTCCTTCTTGGGGTGGGGCGTTTCTGGAGAGATGTCGGGAGTTTAACATAAACACTAGGTAAGTGGGGGGGGCAGTACCACTGAGCTCCACCGCTGCTCAGGAGCAGCTAAATTCTGTATCCTCGGGTAATCTGAACAGATAAAGATGGAAAAGGCTGTAGCATATTGGATACAAAATGTGGCTTCAAGAGACCACACAGTGTTTTTATGTATTTATGTGTGTATCTGTACACACCAGGAGACAGAGACAGGGAGAGATCTCTCACTTCCTGAACCGAGCTTCTCGACACTCAAACTCCTTTGTACTCTGGACTTAGGTGTGACCAGAAACAAAGCCTACTTCAGTGAGAATTATGGCTCCTTTCTGGGTGACCCAGAATCCCTTCACAGAAAGATGTCATGAGTCATTTGAGGGATAGCAGAAAAGAATCAGTGAGCTGAGAAATTCCATTAGAAACAGTGTGGCCTCAGAGGCAGAGAGCAAATCGGGCGGGCTGAGCTGTAGGACGGACAGTTCTAACCAGCAAGGCAAACAGAGGCTAAGACTAAGGCAGCTGGGACCAGAAGGGGCTGGTGCCTATCAACAAGACCACTGCTTTCTCTTCCAATCAAAGACTTCTTCTTTAAAAGGTTTCGGAGGTAGAGAAGAAATGGAGCCAGGTGCCACAGCCCATTCTGTCATCTCAGCACTTAGGAGGCTGAAACAGGAGGATCAAGAGGCCAGTTCAGCTTTGTAAGAGTTTGGGGCTACACAGACCTTTTGTAAAAAAGAACTTAGGGCTGGAGAGAGGCTCCAGGGAGTAAGAGGGCTCTCTGCTCTTCCAGGGCTGAGTTCAGTTCCCAGCACCCAAGTCAGACACACACACACACAGATACACACACACACACACACAGACAGACAGACACACACGTACACACACGTACACACACACACACACACACACACGGTGGGGATACGGTCCCCATGCTCGACACTCAGTGTTGAAGCTGTGAGAATGAGTACTTAGGAGAAAACAGATTGTGATATTAGGAAATGAGACGCACTTGCTGGTAAATTTAAAATTCAGTCCCAAGCAGAAATGTCTGCATGGTCAAGTACACAGGGACTCCGGGACATAGTCAAGAGGAGGAGAGCACAACATGTCACCCACAGAAAATGTCATTCACTCCCTGCCACAGCCGTCAGCCTGCTCCTTCCTTTCCAGTGAGATGGGATGTGTTTGCTCATTTTCCTCTGGCAGGGCAGAGCTTAGTGGCTGAGTGACCTGCAAAAACAAAGGTGTTTTCTGTCTGCTCTGAGCTAGCGGGCAGCACGGCACCAGGGGGCTCACAGGGCTAGGAGTCTCCTCAGGCAGGGTCTCCTCACAGCTCTGACACTGCCCTCGCTCACACTAGCTCCACCACTGTGCTGCAGGAAGAAAAGAAAGCAAACCTGGAGCCAGATGTGCCAGATGTGATGCACGCTTGCAATCTCACTCAGGAGAAAGAGGCACGCGTTTTACCACACGTTTGAGGTTGGTCAGAGAGAGAGGGTGACACCTTGACCCTCAAAATAAAAGGTCAAGCACTTGGACTCAAGCCTGCACTCAGCTCTGAGGAAGCTGACCCAATAAGATCATGGTGATTTTGAGGCCAACGTGGTGGGTCTTAGTAAATTCTATGCTACAGGAATACATGAGACCTTGCCTCAAGGTAAATATAATGAAGAACAAATAAGGTATCATCGTGTAACAGTTTCCTCCAAGATGGAAACATTCTATCCTACAAGGAAGCTCCTCCTTTAGCAATAAATAACTCAGAACAGCTCAGGAAGTCCCTGAAACTAACTAGATTCACTAGGCTCGTGCCTGCCAGAGTAACCAATAAAAGCTGGCATGGCATTTGGTAATATAGCTAGCTGTCTTTGAGTCATTTCTAATCTGGTAAGTAACCCTCACCCACATACTTGTAAAAAATGACAATAAAACTCACTAGCTCACCAAATTGTAATTTGGTGGTCTCTGTACTTCAGTCTATAACGGGTTCCCCTCTGGGCTAAGTAGACTTTTCCCTGGGCAAAGGACTACTTCTATAGTTAAGAATCTTCAAAGAGGCCAATAACCAGAGCTGACTGTGAGTGTGTGTGTGTGTGTGTGTGTGTGTGTGTGTGTGTGTGTGTGTGTGTGTGAGAGAGAGAGAGAGAGAGAGAGAGAGAGAGAGAGAGAGAGAGAGAGAGAGAGTATATGTTCTTAAGAAACGTAGAGAGGGAGGAGTCATAAGCAAAGCAGTCAAGACCAGGCTGGGGATACCCACAGAAACAGCTGGCCTGACCAAGTGGGAGCTCATGGACCCCAGACCAATAATCTGGGAAACCAACATAGGACTGAACCAGGACCCCCAAGCTTGGGTGACAGTTAGGAGGCTAGGCAATGTATGGGGCTTCTTGTATTTATCCCTAGTGCACAATGGAAGCCCATTCCCCATGGAGGGATACTCTCTCAGCATAAATACACAGGGGAGGGCCTAGGCCCTGCCCCAATGATGTGACAGACATTGATGATTCACCATGGAAGGTTTCACTCTCTGTGGGAAGTGGGATGGGGTGGGGGGGTGAGAGGTGGACCAGAAAATAGATAGATAGATAGATACATAGATACATAGATAGATAGAATAGACAGACAGACAAATAGAAACACACCCTGATCAGATCCAAAGAAACACACTTTGGCCCTACAACCAGAACCAAAGAAGTGTACCCTGACCCTGAAAGCAGTGCCAAAGAAACACACTTTGTCCCTGGAATCAGAGTCAGTGAAAGAAATGTACCCTGGCCCTAAAATTGGAGCCAAAAGGCTAAAAAGGACCAGAGAAAGAAACACACTTTGGCCCTGAAAACCAAAGCCAAATCTGACCTTAATCCTGTGCAGAAAAGTAACCAATCCTCGAGCAGAGCTCTAGCCAATCTGGGCCTAGCACTGAAATCGGACCAATCCCCACCCTGGAAAAACTTCCCCGCCCCCAAGAAGCCCTATTAAACCCTGTGTATGTTCCGCCTGTTTCTGCTTGCACTACGCAGCTGTCCTCTGCCAGAGTGGATTTTTCCCTCCCAATAAACCCCTTCAGTGAGCTTTGGGTGAAGATCTTTTGCGGCGGCGACAGAGCAGAGAGGACCCTGGGCAGAGCAGAACAGAGCAAAGCAAAGCGAGCAGGGCTGTAACATTTGTCGGGGAAACCTTCCTCAGCAGAGCGGAACTCTGCTCCCTGCTCGCGGCTCTCCGCTCTCCAGGAACAGAGCTGAACTGTAGCAACTTTGCCCTAGAAACCTCCTGCCTAGCAAAACTGCTACACTAGGCGAACATCCCCAGCTGGAAGACCCTGGCCTGCTGGAGCGGAGCTGATACACCAGAGAAGCCTTTCTCTGAGGCAAGGCTGTAAGCTGCTAAGCTTACTGCAACCTGTGGTGATCCTTGGCTCCCGAGCTCCAGGAAACCTTTCCACCTGAGCTGTGTAACACTGAGTATCCTGTGGCTCCCAAGTGCAAGAATACCTGACCCACTCCTGTTTCATCCTGTCCCGACCCATCCCGAAACGCTTACACTGGTGAGATAGCTCAGTGGGTAAGGCCGCCTGCCGACAAGCCTGGCCTATCCAACAGCCCTGTTTGTTGTTCAAACCATCCCTCCCTACCAGCTCCCGAAGGCTCCTCATGGATTATATTTTTGGCAGGTGTTCTTTGTACTGAAGCCCTCTCTGCCTGTTCTTTACCAAGAGATACTAAGGATTCTGGATAATGGAAATAAATCCAAGCACTCCCCCTTGCCAAAACTTCTAGAGCATGGTTACACCGACCTCCAAAGGTTGGCCACACAGAGAGGCACATAGCCGCAAGCTCGGAACTAGTACTCAGTCTTCATCGAGGGAGGGCAAGCATGGCCACGCCTTTTCCTCAGTTAATCCTGAGTCAACTGCCTACTGTTACCAATTGGATGGCGACAAACTGTCTATCAACTATCATCCCCCCCCCAACCAAAAGTATCTGCAGTCTCATGTTTCACAGGAGAGATGGCCTTGACAATTAGGAGGATGAAGGGAACCAGGAATGACACGGGGGGGGGGGATTGTCAATCAAACCACGTACTAAAAGCATCAAGGAAGAAGAAGGCTCAGTTAAATATGCAAGGCCCCGGCTACAGTCTCCAGCAGTGTGAAATGACATCTGGGGACACACAGACGCCTCAGTGAGGAGGAAGGTACTTGCTGCCAAGCCTAAGAGCCCACAGTACAGCCCCAGAACCCACGCAGTAGAAGAGAAGGACCTGAAGGAGCTCCGGCAGCCCAAGTGTGCAAACACGGCTCTGGCAGGCCTCACCCTTCTCTCCCGCATTCCCTCTGCCTTGCTAACATTCCTAAAGTCAGCCACCGAGGTCTACTCCCTTACTTGGCCACTTCCTCCTCCTCCTAGGGCTGACAACCAAGGTCCAGTTATCCAAGTATTGAAGCCCTGCAAACGAAAGCCCCCTCTTGGCTCACCAAATTAGCACACCCAACTAAAACATCTCATCCTAACACAAGGCTTCCTCTTTTACCTTATAAACTGTCATTTGCCTATGGGCCATCTCTCTTATCCAGAGCAGTCCTTTGTGTCTCCATACCACCCCGGGGACAGATGTCCCTCTTCCCTTCTCCCTCATCCGCTACCTCCTGTCTTTGTCTCTTTCTCCCTGCCCCTTTTCCTTCTGGGGCAAATAAATCTCCTTTGTGCTGAGAACTTGGTCTCGGGTGTCTTGTGCTCACAAGGGTCCCTTCAGAACCGGCTCCCAAGATGTTCCCTGACCTCCACACACACTGTGGCACACACATGCTCTCTCGTGTGCATACACAAACTAAATACACGATTTTTAAAAGGCTTTTTAAATCGCAAAGCCCTTCCCCCAAACAGAGCCAAGTTTACCTCAGTTCCAATAAACGTGGGGCGGATGTACAGACTGGCAGAGGTGGAGTAGGGAACCCACTCTTGGTCTATCTGTATAAGCTGCCGAATGCATTCTAGAAGCTCCTCCTGGTCAAACATCTGAAAAGACAGAGTTCCCAGTGAATGCTGATGAACAACACAAATGTGCATTTCCAAGTGGAGAACTGACAGGAACTCAGTTTCCAAGGCTGTTCCCATATTACAGTCCTTGCAGACCAGGCTGGCCAAGAACTCACAGAGATCCGCCTGCCTTTGCCTCCCGGGTGCTGGGACTAAAGACAGTGTGCCACCACCACCCTGTATTATAGTCTTTGAACAGGCAACTTATCCATTCTCCCCCAACATGAAACACCATGAATAGTATCTGTTAATAAACGCAAAAAAAAAAAAATTCTGTGACTCAGCAAAATAAAAAATTATGTAAGTATGAGTTATTCATAAGGAAAAGATAAAAGTTAGGTCCCCCAAGGCTTCAAGATGGCTCAGCACGTAAAGGCATGTGTCATCAGTGAAATTTCTGATAGAGAAATTAGAACCCTATTTACCACTCCCCCACACCAGTTATGATTAGGTTCTATACTCAAATGTAACAAATTATGATTTTTATTTTAAAATGGATATCTTGTGGTCTCTTATCAAACCCCTAAATCAATTATAACTGGATTTTTAAGTCAAAGCTAACAAAATACTATGACTTCTATTTAAAAATTGGCACCAGTGACCTCTTACAGTCTCAATTATAACTGGATATTATGAAGGAGTGTAACAAAACATCATGAATTCTGTTTTTAAAATAGACGATATCTTCAACTTCAAGGTTCAGAACAACTTATTACCCAGGAAGCACAAAACACAAACCGTGAAGGAAAATAAAAGATACAATTTGCCTGTTTGGAACTTAAGGACTCCTGGTTTTTCAAGACCGGAAGCTTCTGGTGAGACACCAGCGAGGAATGGCACCGGTGCGTGCTACAGCATCCTCAGGGGACATCTCCCTGTCCCACAGGTGACAGACGGGCTTTGTAAAATGGCCAAGCAGCTTCCTCGAAGAGAGAGACACTTTCAGAGACAGGATGACTCGCATGAGGAGGAACAGCGCCTCACACTGGCTGAAGGGTGGCCTTTACCTGTGGTGGTAGGTACAAGGATGCCAGATCCTAGGGTGACCAGCTATACTGCTACCCCATGGGTGCAGCTGTCCAGAGATGAAGTTTAATCAACTCCATGAATGCTTGGGCTGGGAAATCGAAGAAATCTCAGCCCACTTTCTTGCCCTCCGGGGTGACCTTCAATAAGTGGTTTACTCTCCCCAGGGTGCTTTTAATTTTCTACTCTATGCAAAGGCACTAAAATTTACAATAAATGCCTTCAGATGGTTGAGCAGGTTAAGGCACTTGACAGCAACCCATGTGGTCAAGAGAACCAGGCCTGGCAAGGTGTCCTCTGACCTTTAACAGAAGGGCATTGCACAGGTAAAGTCAGCGTTCACACACAGGATTTGTTGAGAACCTGATGCAATTATTCAGGAAAGGTTTTTGTTTTGCCCTGAGGATGAAAGACCGGGATAGCACGTGAATCTGAAGGGTACACAAACCCACATACCGGCAGAGTGGTCCTCACAGCAGACCGGCACATCCTGCTCATGTTGAGGTCAGGCCGAAACAATCGGATCTTATTATCAACTCCTCGAAAAGCCTTCAAGCCTTCAAACAGCTGAGGAGAAGAGAAAAGTCAGAAGGCAGCTGGAGACAATCTTAGTGGTGAAGTTGCCGCCCTTGGCCTCAACTTCAGACGTGTCAATTGACAAAACATACAAAGTAACTGGAATGGAGGGGGCGGGGTGGAGAAAGGGAGGCGAGGGGTCCTTACGGCACTTGACCTGACTGACAGGTGATCAGGAAGGGAAGATTCAAAATATACTGATACCACCTCCACCCACTCGTGGCCAGGAGCTGAGTATGCACCTTTGGCAGGTTGAGAAAGGGAAGGGATGGGGGGGGGGAGAATGAGAAGACGGAGGGGGGACACAAAACCAACTGTTCATGAAAGATTGCTCTGCCCATCTTACCACCCGATGGGGATTTAAATCACACACACACACACACACACACACACACACACACACACACACACACACACACACACGCCAAGATTTCGTCCTGACATGCCAAGCTCCGCAGAGGACTGAATGGCTGAAGAAGAGGCACTCCCACAGCAGGGTGACCACGCCTCCCACTGCCGTCCAGGCTCACAGTAGGACAACCTGGAAGTCCCATCTCATCAGAAGGAAATGAAGAGAGAAGTCCAGGGGCTTGTTCAGGTTAATCCGGAACACTGAGACACCCTCGGAGGAGACCTCACCCTTAAAAATATCTTTATCCGTTTATCAATCTGTAATGTTCAGTGGTTTGGAAAACGTGTGATCGCCAGAGCTAGGAGAGTCAGCCTGCTAAGAGCTCAAAGTGGTCAAAGTGACAGAAAAATCCTAGTTAATTTCTTTCTTTCCCCTCCTTTTTTCAATTTATTTTAATGTACATGAGTGTTTTCCCACATGTATGTGTGCACAGTGTGCATACCTAGTGTGCTCACAGAGATACACAGAAACAAACATGACGACCGGAGTTCAAGTCCCAGAATCCACATAAATCAAAGCCACGCACAGTAGTTAAGGCTTGTAATGGCAACTCGAGGGACAGACAGATCCCCAGGGTTTGCAGGATGGCCAGCCAAACCTACTTGCTCCCAAGTCAGTAAGTCCCTGCAATAGAGAGCAAGATGGATACTGCCTAACGAGTGACAGGCTCTCTCTCTCTCTCTGTCTCTCTCTCTGTCTCTCTCTCTCTGTGTGTGTGTGAGAGAGAGAGAGAGACAGAGAGACAGAGACAGAGAGAGACAGAGGAGGGAGAGAGAGGGGCAATTGAAGTTCTCCGAAAAGGGACAATTAGACTAAAGATCCCTCAGAATGAAGGGACCAGACCCTCACCCAGCCCCCTGCTTTAGCAGCCATGACAGGCTGCAGAAAAGACCCAGTAAGACAAAGGCCCCTGACTCAGCACAGGTGCTTAGTTTCCAGCCTTCTGGCCTTGCAGGAGCTGCCCTAGGTCAGATACCCATGTGGCAAGGAACCAATCAGAAGTCAGTGGGCGGGCTCTGGACGTACTTTATGGTGTAACAGCGCCATGAAGAGCATAGCAACCGTCCTGGGAGGGCCTATAGGCCATAACAACCAGCTAACCAATCAACACAGGACAGGTCATCCAAGCCCGGAAGTTCACCAATCCTGAGACTGTTGCATACCCTTAGACACTGCCCAAGCTTGCTCCTCCCTACAAATTCCCCACCTCGCACACCCTTGGGGTCCTTCTCACACCAGGTGCCTTGTTAGATAGGATGAAGGGCCCGAGTTAATGCAGTTAGCTCATTAAAAGACTCTTTGCTTTTGCATCAGAATGGTTCTCTTGGTGATTTGGGGGGTTCAGAATTTGCACACAACAAGAACAATTCCATAACTGTGGAGGGTTGGAATGTTGCAGATCTAGAGCCCAAATCATCCTGAGTTATCTTTAATCTTACCCGCCTGTGCTTCTAACTTCACATTCTTCTTACTCTCAAGTAGATCAACAACCAGAAGCTAGAGAACACTGTCAGACAGCAGGACTTACTGCTTGACTTAACCTCTCCCTGATGTCACAATCAGTACACTTCATAAATGCACTGACTAATGTCCCCAGCAGTACAGTCCTTAAGTGTGATTGATGACTTGTTCTGTGACTATAAAAGGTTTATGTGACCACGTGCCCAGGCCATGGCCACTGTTTGACTCAGAATAACCCACCTCTTGCCGCCTTTGGACCACAGCTGGGTTTCATACATCACACACCTACCTCCATGCACAAGAACATTCCCAGGAGAGAAAAGACTCACCAGGAAGCCGGGACAAGGACATATAATGGAAAACCACTGCTTCGGGGACTTGTAAATGAACCCCTGCCACCCTCAGATCCTAGCAGCCACACCCCACAGCTATGGCCTTCCTGGGCAGGTAGGCACAAGCTTCCTTTCTAGATCGAATTCCAAGTATGTGAGTTCCCATCACTCCCTGCCCAAGCGGCCCTGAGCCACTGTCTGCTTCAGTGAGCTCCCCACCTCGAATCCATCAAGGCTGGTCAGGGTCACCTGCACACAGGTCACAGCGTGGGTGTTCACACAAGAGTGGGTGCTCCAACCCGGTCACAGAGTGTGGTGCTCCAACCCAGTCAGAGTGTGGTGCTCCAACCCAGTCCCAGAGTGTGGTGCTCCAACCCAGTCAGAGTGTGGTGCTCCAACCCAGTCAGAGTGTGGTGCTCCAACCCAGTCAGAGTGTGGTGCTCCAACCCAGAGCTCCCCGTGCTGGAGCAACAGCCCACACACTGAGCTGCATCCCCTGCCCAATCTAGCTCTTTTTGTTTTCTCTTATTGAAAACAGATCTTTCTTTTCTCACGTAACATATCCTGATTTAGTTTCTCCTGCTGCTGCTCCCAGTTCTCCCTCACCTCACCTTCCTCTCTGTCTCTCATCGGAAAAGCAGGCTTCCGAGTGACAGCAAACTATAACAAGGTAAGACAGACGACGATGACAGCACACTGGAAACGGACAAAAGCAACGGAAGGAAAAAGCCCCCAAGTGAGGGCGAGAATCAGGCACCGGCTTGCTCGCACACCCCGGAACCATGAAAACACTAAACTGGGAGCCGCAATGTAAGCACAGAGGACCTCACGCAGACCCTGAACACCCGCCCAGTCTCTGTGAGCTCATACAACATTCGCTCACTAAATCGGGATATATTACGTGAGAAAAGAAAGATCTATTTAGTATTTGGTTTTACCCTAAGCCCCTAGGCTATCTAGTCTCAGGTTCTGGGTCACCCAGGCAGTGTTGGGTCCAAGCCAGCGCTTAATGAAGCTGTGTCTGGTAACGTAGCCCAGCTATGAAGCCTCATGAAGGAGATCTGCGCTTTAATTAGGTCATAACAGGGAGAAGGTTGTGGGTTTTACTCTTGGACAGAATAACTGTAATTTGGGGGCTGCTTTTGGGTTTTGCTTATGTTTTTAGGCTAGAGTTAGAACACGGGGCTCTATTCCTCAGGCAGGTGCTTGAACGCTGAGATACATCCCCAGATCTGTTATTTTTAACTGTAATCCCAGCATTTGGGAGGATGAGGCAGGAGGGCAGCTATGCGTTTGAATCCTGCCTACCACCAATAATAATAACATTATGAAAAGGTCAAGCTGGAATTTCAGTTGGTCTACTCCAGAACCAACTCTTTAAATCCCATAACGGCCTTACTTCTTTCTTCGTAATTCACTTCCAGCAGGCCAGCAGTTGCCCAGGCATTTGGGTTACATAGCTTCAAAAACAAATGGAAATCAGAAACCCAGGGGAATTCGGAGTGTTCAGTCTGAGAATCAGGGTCCTAGAGGCCACCATGTTACCAGCAGCCTTCTCTGAAGAGGAATGGTCCCTTCACCCACCATTTGATACAAAGGACTTGGCATAAACAGCATAAGAACTAGGAGTCATCCGGGAAAGAAACTAAGAACCCAAAGCCTGGCGTGGTGGTGTACACCTGTAATCCTAGCACCTGGGACGGGTAGGCACAGTTGAAAGTTCAGGGCCAGCTTCAGCTATACCTTAAGCGGGAAGCCAGCCTAGACTACAGGAGGCCCTATCTTTAGAAAACAAAACCAAAGGTGCTAAGGACTTGTTGTGATCATCTTCTAGAACTGAGGACACCACTGGGTCAGGGATCACGCAGCGTACACGATTGATTGGTAAAGTGCGTGGTGTGCTGTCTGAGCTCACCCTGTAGCTCCCTCTCCAGGCAAGGCTAGCCCCTCCCGCTTCAGACCCAAGTGTGTTTACCCCAAGTGTCCTCCAAACCTGGAGCAGGCCGACGCCCTCGCCCTGCCACAGAGAGAAAAGAAAACAGCAAAGACACTATGTCCTTGTGAAAAGTGAGGCGCTATGTCTGTTTATCCCATGTTTAAAGATGCCTGTGGTAGGAATCTGAAGCCAGAAGTTGGCTCAAGGGCAGACCAGCCTGCTTTCAGCTGGGAACTCTCGCAGATCCCTTTGCTCCCTGGACCGTGTCTCCCATCCAAGCGCTAACCAGCCCCAGCCCCGCTGAGCTCCCCATGACCAGACGAGATCTGGAGCATTCAGGGTGGTCTGACCATAGGCACCCCAGGCCCTTTCGTGGGGTGTTGTGAACACCAGTTTAATGACGTGACTTCTGTTTGTTTTCTCAACAGGGCGAGCCAGGTTGTCTCTCCTGGACTCCTAGACGCTGCGAGCCCCCCAACCTGAAGAGCACGCTCTGCTGTCTGTCTGCTGAGTCTTTGTAGCTGATATTTGCTATTCATTCTTTTTTTTTTTTTTTTTTTGGTTTTTCAAGACAGGGTTTCTCTGTATTGTTTTGGAGGCTGTTCTGGAACTCACTCTGTAGACCAGGCTGGCCTCGAACTCACAGAGATCCGCCTGCCTCTGCCTCCCGAGTGCTGGGATTAAAGGCGTGCGCCACCAACCTTGTGCTTGCTGTACACCTGACTCAATCTAGAGAGAGCGCACAGGCCGCTCTATGGACTGTAGAATAGCTCATCACACGCCGTCTCCCTTGGCATCAGGCACGGATCTACAGCCGTGCTTCTCAACCTGTGGGTGGATGACCCCTCTGGGGGTGAGTGACCTTTCACAGGGGTCACATATCAGATATCCCATGTTGGGCTTAAGAAAGGCTCGGATGCGAGGCCCAGTGTAGGCTCCTGAGCCTGGCTAGAGTTCAGCGACCTGTCTCTAACCTGTAACCTCTGCGTGGAGGTGACTCAGGCAGACCGTTGCAAGGTTGCCCCTTGCCTAGCTACCTGCCTGTTTGGTGGAACACTATTGGCCCTTAAGTCCTCACGTCACCTTACCCTATCCCAAGATTCCCATCCCCTGCCTCAGTCCTATATAAGTCCCTGTGTGTTGGAATAAACCGAGATCCTGCTTCGACTGACTCCCGACTCAGTGTGTATTTTTTCTCCCCATAACTAATGGGGGGAGGATCTGAGTCGTGGACACTCGCTGCCCGCTCAACCCCGGGAAAGAGACTGGCTGGACCGGCCCTTCCCCTGCTCTACCTGTCCTGTCGGGGAGGACCCGACAACCCCATGTATCAGATATTTACATTATGATTAGTTATGGAGTAGCAACAAAATAATCTTGCTTTGTCTTGTTGGGGGGGCATCACCACAACATGAGGAACTGTATTAAAGGGTCACAGCATTAGGAAGGTTGAGGTCGCACAGACGCGCTCTACAGGTAGTCGGGCAGGCTCACCAAGGGAAGGGAGGGCGTTACTGCGGAGCCTGATGGCCTGAGTACAAGCACAGGTGCTCACTTAGAAAAGGACAGCGAGTTGTCCTCTGATATCCACATGTAGACGCGGCACACCCCCCACACACAAAATAACTAAATAATTAAAGGTAATATCAGTATCCATCTTAGACAAAAGGGTTAAATCATAACTGACTGTACCATAAACCTCCAGGAGCACCTGAGATAGAACGCAGCCCCGGCCCTGTCTGCCTCTAGAACCTGAATGTTTTTTTGTTTTAATTGGAAACATTTGCCCTTTTTCTTTAAGATTATTTTATGTGTATGCATGTGTACATGACTGTCCATGTGCGTGTGCTGGCCCAGAGGCATGAAGAGGGTGTGTGACCTCCTTGGAGCTTGAGCTGGGAGCTGCCTGACCTGGGTGCCGAGACCGAAACCAGGTTCTCTCTCTGCGAGAGAAGCCAGGGCTCCTAACCAGGGAGCCGGCTCTCCAGCCCTGAACGCTGGCATACACGCTTCTCGCTTCAGATCATTAAGTGAGTGGATTCCAAGTTAAGGTGGGGATTCTGAACTCTAAACACAAACAATAAAAAAAAAGTACAAGATCTCTAAACAGCAAAGCACTAGAGTTCAATATTCAGAAATCGTTATTTTATCATCGCTATTGATATTTTTTCCTAGGGTTATTTTTCAAGCCCTGGGTAGATCAGTGTTTATCTCTAGTACCTTCAATATTCTGAAATGAAATGTAGGACCAAGGGGATGGGGCAATGTTCTGCAGACCTGGTTAACTACGTATCTGCACAGGACCAGGAAAGGGATTTGCTAAACACTCAAGCCATGAAGGAACTCATCCAATTCCATCCCTTAATGGGCAAACCTGCAGGCAGGTTATAACACAGCAGTTAGCATGGGCATCTCATCCTAAAACCTTTCTCAGTTACTCAGAGATCTGAGAAAAAGAGGGAATTTAAGAAAACAGCAATACTCATGGCTTTGAGGCTCTCCGAGGGGTCATTGTATGACCTGCCTGGGCTGGTCTGGAGTGATGTGCAAAGTCTAGGCTGGCCTTGAACCTTCTGTCCACCACCCGGCTTAGCTCATCGAGTGCTAACAGTCATGGCCACCACACCTGGCTTAGTGTAGGCTCTTGGGCTTCTAATTTTCCTAACTATCCTTTCTATATATCGTTGTAAGTTTATATATGTGTGTGTGTGTGTATACAGATACTTTTTTTAAAACTTGCATCACAGACAAACCAAAACAACTTGCAAAGCTAGTTCTTAGACTTATCCTCGACCCGTTTGGTGCAGAAGAAATTTGAAGACATTTATGGCAGCCTTCAGTAAAGACAGCAGAGCCTCTCCTTGCCGGGAGAAGTTGGTAAGAAGGAGAATCACAGCCTCTCCCCCTCCCTCCCGGCAGCTCCCAAACGCTTACTTCCACGGCATAGTGCAAAACTGAGGCTGCGGGATGTATAGACAAGTTCTCAAAGGGCTTGATGTGAGGTTTCTCCCATCCGGATGCGGAGGACCACTCCACAGTCAGCATGTGATCAGTGAAGGATGCTCCAAACACCAGGGTGTCGGGGTCTGGCTTTTCCTTTAAGACAGTGGCTGGTGTGATGATGAGGTCTTTGGCCTGTAGAGAAAAAAAAATGAACACCGTGAAGGAAAGGAACCAGAACCACACCATACGGGCCAGATGGTCCAAAGGTCCAAAGGTGAATGGCATCCCTTGATGTTTGCGGCTAGCACAGAATTCAACTGGGGCCTGAGGGCCTACTTTACTTGGCGGGATGCTCGCTGAGCACGCGTAAAGTCCTGGGTTTAACGACTGACCTGCACACTGAAAGAGGTGGAGACAGGAGATTCTGAAGCTCATCAACCTTGTCTAAAAAAGACAGAACAACAAGTCTCAACAACCCAAGCATAACACAGAAACACTGTGAGAACCAAGCAGATGAAACCTGTCAGTCACTTCTTTATAATAGCTACTATCTGCATCAGGGCTGGCAAGATGGCTCGGAGAGTAAAGGGGCTTTCGGACAAGCCTGATAACCTGAGCTTGATCCCTGGGACCCACATGCTAAGAGAGAACCAACTCCCACACGTTGTCCTCGGACCCACACACAAGCACCATGGCACACACATCACACCCCCCACACAACACAATACAATAAATTACTGCAATAAAAAACATTTTTAAAAAACTTGCCGGGCATTGGTGGCGCGCACCTTTAATCCCAGCACTCAGGAGGCAGAGGCAGGAAGATCTCTGTGAGTTCGAGGCCAGCCTGGTCTACAGAGCGAGTTCCAGGACAGGCTCCAAAACAATGCAGAGAAATCCTGCCTCGAAAAAGAAAAAATAAATAAATAAATAAAACAATAATCTTAGAGCTGCAAAGATGGCTCTGTGAGAAAGAGCTCTTGTTGCTCTTGCAGATTATCCAAGTTCAATTCCCAGCACCCACATGGTGGTTCACAACCATTCATAAAACCAAAATTGCTGGACATCAGATGCTGCTGCCTTCTGACCTCTGTATGTACCAAGCATATATGCGGTACATACATACATACACCATATACACACACACACACATACACACACATACACACACACACACAGCCCACCCGTGAAGGAAAAACGCACATAAAACAAAATGAATAAATCTAAAACTGTATTTTTCATAAAAATCAATAATCCCTGCAGTAGTGTGGTGGTGTGCACCTGTTATCCCAGCAATCAGAAGGCCGGAGGAGGAGGAGAGCCACAAACCAGAAGCCAGCATCAGCTACATAGCGAGTACCAGGCCACCGGAGGTTACATAGCAAGGCTAACTCACAACCAAATCTCTGCAGTGACTTTGACTTTCAAAGTCAGGAGAAGCAGACCTCGGAGATGTGCCAGCATGGTGGGTGTGGGGGAAAGATGCCGAAGGGGAGGGTCTGCTCCCCACTCCCACCAGACTCAAGCGGAACATCCCAGAAAGGAGGGGCATCCTCCAGGAAACACACAGTGGCAACGGCAACCCTTAAGATGCAAGCCACCGCTCCCCAGAGCACCCCAGGCACTAGCCTCCAACTCCGCCAGATGCACAGGGCAGAGAAGATCGCAGCAAAGAAGCCCTCTCCTCTTTGAAGATGGGCCTGCAAAGAATGGAGCCTCAGATACAAGCCCTCTGTTCTGGGAGGACGAGACGGTGAACAAAAGTCCTCCTATGCCGGGACACAGAGACAAGAGAGACAGGAAACAACCGCACACAGCCACTCTCCACAAAGCCAGTCTGACCATCACAAGTGGCCAAAGTCGTCACAGTTCTGATCCTCAACTTGGGAACATCTACAGAACAGTAAAAGACAAACAAACAAAAACAAAAACAAACAAAAAACAAACAAACAAAAATCCCAGGGAGGAGAGAGCTTGGAGGTGGGGTCCCATCAGACTCTCCTGTCACTCAGGCTGACTTTGAAACTCTGCTTAGCTGAGGACCGTCCTGCCTCTATCTCCTGAGAGTTAGAGGTGTGCGCCATCACCCCAGGCCTAACAGGTGCACCCTAGGCCTGAACTCTACCAAACCAGGCTACACACCCAGCCCCACCGGGCTCCAAAATGAGAGCATCGGTAGCCAGTGCTTCTCACAGGGAGACAGAACAGCACAGGATGAAGATGGCCAGTGAGAGCTAAAAAGGGGTGGGGGGGACTGAACTCCAGACACACCTTAAACACTGCACAGCCAATGGGCACTGGCAGTTTAAAGTTTTATTATGCACGTGATATGCATGAGTGTTGACAGTGTCTGTGTGGAGCTCAGAGGAAACTTCCGGGAGCTGGTTCTCTCCTCCCACCGTGGGTTCCAGGGATCAAATACAGTGTCAGGTTTACACAGCATCCTTCCCCCCCACCCACCCACTGAGCCATCCATGGCCGTGACTTTCTTTTTAAATGACAACCAAGAATGGTTCGAACTAGCTCTTGTAGACCAGGCTGGCCTTGAACTCACAGAGATCCTCCTGCCTCTGCCTCCTGAGTGCTGGGATTAAAGGCATGCACCACCAACGCCCGGCATCCAAGAATGGTTCTTTTCTTTTTTTTGTTTTTTGTTTTTGGAGACAGGGTTTCTCCGTGGCTTTGGAGGCTGTCCTGGAACTAGCTCTTGTAGACCAGGCTGGCCTCGAACTCACAGAGATCCGTCTGCCTCTGCCTGAGTGCTGGGATTAAAGGCGTGCACCACCAATGCCCGGCATCCAAGACTGGTTCTTGAGCAAGGCTTTCTCTCCTCCCCTTATCCACCCACCTCCTCCAGGCAGCTACCAAGATTTACAGCTTGCCCACCCTGCTATTTTTATATTGAAGTTTAATAAAATTGTCCTCAAGCATTAAAAAAAAGAAAAAACTTTCACTTTTCAATGAGCATCTGAACTAGGATAATTTAAAAATTCTGTCTTTGCCTCATCAAAATTGTAGGTACCCATTTTTCCTTGTCCCTCTAGCTTTGTTCCTCGCTATCTTTTCTCTTAGTACTTTGAATTTTATTTATAAGCATTAACTGCAGAGGAATCGTGGCTCAGGGAGTGCACAGGATGTGTGGAAACTGTCTGAGGTCCAGCCCTTACTTCCTGGACAGTGTCGCCATCAGCCAGCCACAGACACACAGGTTAGCACAGGATTACCCCACCCATCCAACCTAGTACTTTTGAGCTACTCTACCCATAATGCCATGGGTCATTAGAAACATCAAGTCCTTGTTCTTCGAGCAAAGGGAAGATAAATAACCCAGGAAACTAGATCAAGAGGTGACTAATGCTATGAGGAATTAACAGTAACTCAGGAGAACAGGCAGGGAAGGGAACGTCGGTCTTGGCTTTACAGAGGCCAGGCAGGATGTCTATAGTCCTAGGATTAGTGTTTCAGGCAGATGGCCCAAGAAGGACAGAGCAAAGACCCTGCAGCAGGGAGGGACACAGGGAGGAATGAGGAATGAGAGAAGGAAATGGGGAGAGGTCCTACAGCTGTCGCAGTTGGGAAAACCAGGCAAGGGATGGACCAGGATAGCAGGCTCTGCCCCTATGTGCCAATCACAGCTCAGCTCTCAGAGACCCTGACTCCATTTTGCTGAGACTGTAGCCTTTTCTGTCTCCTTCCCAAGAATGCAGTTTGCTCAGTAGGCACAGGAAACCTCACTCCAAGGCACCAGCCTGTGGGAGGGGCCATCACCCGGGGATGCCTGCAGAGCAAGACTGTCTTCTATTTCCCGGTGGCTAATCAGCTGAACAAGCCGGGCTGGAGAAGCCCATATGAAGACTTAGGTAAAACAATCTGAGGAATGCTGAGTTTTGTCCTGCTGCTCTTCCCTAGGCTTCCTCACCTCCATTCCAGTGATTTTCCAGACCTAAGCCCTCAAGCCTGGGAGATCAGTGAGAGATAGTCTGCGGTTCACACTTTGTCTGCCCAGCTAAAACTCACGTTGGAAACTCTGAACAAAATAAGTCTGAGTGCCCCGGGGCCCCTTGGAGGTTCTAGGTCCATTCTGAAATGTGACCTGGCTTTTACATTTTTCCCCAGTTGGACAAGGGAGATAGCTCAGTGGGGGGGGGGAGGAGAACACTTGCTGTGAAAGGAAGAAGACCCGAGTTCAAATTCCCAGGTGAAGATGATCACGGTCCAGTTTATATAGTTGTATATACTGAGCCCTTTGCCTAAAATGCTTCCAGAGTCGGGCCCGTGGCTTGGAGCAGAGAACTCTGTGTCGACTGTGTAAAGTCCCGGGCTCAACACTCAGCATAGCAAAAAGTAGAAAAACAGAGGGAGGGGCCACCCAGTCACCCCAGGCTAGACCAAAGCACTAGAGCTGCTTAATGGCCAGGTGAAACACAGAGTGCATTTACGCCCAAGCCGGTGTTTCTTCTGGGCTCAGCAGGTAAGAGAGCTTGCAGTTGTTCAGTTCCTAGCATGGTCAGGCAGCTCAAAGACAAGTATAAATAACTTCATCCAGCTCCAAGCCCTTCTGCCACCTTCTCCCGGCCTCTGAAGACACTACACACACAGCCACATCCATACAAGCACATAAGTAAGTCAAAAGGAAATTAAAACCGGCGTTCCAACTCCAACTTTCAAATGCTGGTTGAGATTCCGAATGATAAAATGTCCAGACATTCCTTCTATTTGTGTGAACCACACTGTCTTCCAGCCCCCCCCCCCCGCCCCTCTCATCCAGATTAGAGCAAAAAAGAATGTGCTGGGTCCCGGTCTTTCTAAGTAACTCAAAATCCCGTGGCCTTAATAATTTCACCAAGGCCTCAAAATTCCTTTATTTGAGAAAATTTCCACAATTCTGGAAATCAAGGCTTTTTTTGAGACAGGGTCTCCCCTAGATAGCCCTCGCTGGCCTTGAGCTCAGAAATGTACCAGCCTCTATCTCCTGAGTGCTGGGGTTAAAGGCAAAGACTGGGGGACACAGGCAGGTAGGGCTGGAGTCTGAAGACGTGGCTCAGCAGTTGAGACCACAGCTGCTCTTTCAGAGGGCCTGGTTCAAGTCCAGCACCCACGTGACAGCTTACATGATCTGTTCAGGCCGGTCCAAAAGATCCGACATCCTAGTCAGGTCTATGTGAATACCAGACATGCCTTGATACACGTTCACAGACAGGGAAGCGCTCATACACACAAAGTAAAAATAAACCTTAAAAAAAAATATGTCAGAGCCAGGCAGTGGCGGCACATGCCATTAATCCCAGCACTGGAGACATGAAGCTCTCTCTGCATGCATTCCTGCAGCTCTCTCCTCCATTGAGAAAGAATGCCTGATCCGCTCAGGGCTTTTTATGGACCCTCTCTGAGAATCTGAGGTGATCTGAAGAAGAAACGCTACAGCTTTGGGGCCAATCAGAGGAAACTGTAGGAAGCTGAGAGCTAATCTCTTTTGAGAGGACCCTGGTGTAAGACTCGGAGGTAATAAAAAATACAGCTCCTTAAAAGGATGAGCTAAGGGAGCTTGGAGGTTGGCTCACTGGCTAGGATGCAGGCTGCTCCTCCAGGACTCAGGTTAGATTCCCATCAACCACGTCAAGTGGCTCACAGCCATCTGTTACTGCAGCTAGCTCCAGTGGATGAAATGCATCTGGTCACTCACATAGATGTACACAAACTTATTTTAGATACAAAAAAGATGGCTGCTTTCTGAACCCAGCTAGAAAACATCACCCTCACTTTAACCAAACCCCATCAGTGGGGAAGGGACAGTAATAAGAACGGGGCCTAGGAGAGACCTGGGAGGCAGAGGGGACAGACAGAAAACTCAGAAGCAAAGATCCAGGCTAAGGGTATGAGTCAGTAAGGCGGAGACTCTCGGCTTAGTGTATGCAAGGGTCTTGGTTCAACAGCCAGCCCTGGGCTTTCAATAAAACCCATCGTTTTTATTCCCCAGATTACCAATACTGTCTCAAGCCATGCCAAGAACACAAGCAGAACAGGTGGGCATCCACACATACAACCAAGCTACACACAAATTTCAGTCAACAAACACATTGCTTTCCCTGTGACCTTACCTTGCACTGGATACTTTGTATAAAAGTATTAAGTCCTTTCCGTTGAAAAACATAATAATTTCTTTTCAAAATTGACTTACTAACCTTTACAAGACATAGATTCAGTAAGTTTGCAGGGAGTTCCAGGACAGCTAGGGGATACCAAGCTTTTCATGTAGTATAGCCGAGTCCTGGGGGTGCTGGGGGTGGAATTCCAGGCAGGCCTTTCTGCAAGAACTGAGCCCCACCTCCAACGACTACAGAGGGACTTCTTGGAAGCTATCAAGCTGCCTATACGGATTAGCAGTTAAGCCTATTGCTTAGGGCTATGGGGGGGGGGGGAGTTACTTTTTAGTACACCAGAAATCACACAGACAAAACCCATAGCAGCTCACGGTAGCATGTTTTTACTCTATTTTGGTTTAAAACAAAATGGTTGTGAGTAGAAGGCTTAAGATCTTGAACTCGGCTTCCCCTTCTGTCTCCAGCACGGTCCCTCCTCACTGAGCACTCCCTGTGGTTCAAAACTGATGAGTCAAAGTTTCAGCCCCTGTCTGAGCTCTGCCAGGATGTGAGGTCACAGGGACACTCTGTACTATGGATGACAATCGGCCTCGGGTATCAGAGCCAACAAAGTGGCAGAGCCAAGCACCCATGAAGATCTACAAACCCCTCCAGGCTCCAGGCTGGTGGATACAGATGAAGGACTGTCAAGTCCTGAGGAGATCTGTATCTTTGTCCCTTCAGTAACTCCCCAGCGAGCATGAGACCATGTCATACAAAAACCACACAAGCTAGATGGAAATGAAATACAACACTGAACTGTAAGAGTCTTCTATGGTTTTTAAGGACAGAAGACACAGTGCCTTTTTCTTGGACAAGCAGAGTGAAGGGTTAAGCTGACACAATTAACAACAACAGCAAAACCCCTCAGGTTCCTATTCATCAATTGACTCTCTTCCAAAAAAACGCATGATTAATAAAATAAAACAAGCAGCTTACTGCTAGGTAAATTTTGTTCTGGTGACAGTCTCAAATGACTTTTTTCATCCCCGACTATAATTTAAATTTCAAGAAATATGTATAAACTTATGCAAGTTAAAATACCCCACCCCCAATCTCAACCTGAAATCCATTACCCCCAATTGAACCTCCTGCAGATGGCTTACCCTAAAAGTCTCAGCCACTTCTGATCCTCTGTCTCCAGCACAGGGCGCTGAGCATCCATTACTGCAATCCTAGAAAATAAAAATAATTAAACCTCCATTAAGCAAAGTCAGGAGGGTCATCGCGGAAACCTCATCAAGGGACTTACCATCACAGGAGACAGAAAAGCCAAGCCTGAACCGTCCAACACCCCGGGTCAGCTCCAGCCAGATTGATGCCCCAGCCTCCCCAACTGTCTCCAGGCCTGATTTATCTTCTAGAAGCTTAGGGAGGGGCTCCTTAAATTCCTGGTTAACCCAGGTGCCAGGGTTCACCCGCAATGAACAAGAAAGCAATTGTCTCCCGAATGTCCGAGTGAGTTGCCTAGAAGGAGGGTTTAAGCCATTTATAGGTTGGGGGGGGGGAGTCTCCGGAGCGCGCTCAGCCTCGTGGTCTTGTCAATCACAGGCGCACAATAGGCAGGCTGCCTGAAGTGGGAGGGGGCACGGACTGGCTGGAACCATTTTCTCCACCCGCAGGGTCCCTGGTACTTCGGTGCGGCCAAAACCTCACGCTTGAAGAACAAAACCTCTTGATACCGGTGGCAATTACATAAATAAGATTCCGTAGTTCCGAATTAACTAGGGAAAGGGACAGGGATGCAAAAAGAGCTGGACGCTAATTTGCTAAGTAACTGGGAAGGAGGCAATGGGAAGGAGGGAAGGAACGGGTCCAAGCTTGCAGAGGCTGAGGTGGGATATTTTGGGGTAGAGAAGTTTCCCTCAGTCTCCACTTTTCCAGGGCGTGACACCCGCACCCCTGGTGACATCCCCTCTATCCTGGTGGTGCCCAAGTCTCTGTAGCGACCATCGAGTTCTCCGCGTCCCTGATAGCGACCCCAACATCCCAGACGACGACTCCTGTGTCCCCAGTGAAAAACCTTGAGTTTCCCCAAGTCCCATTGGCTTTCCCAGTGGCGACCCCTGAATCCCCACAGTGACTTCTCAGTCCTCAGTAATGTCCTCAGTAGAGACCCCCAGGATGACCCCAGAATTCTCTGCAAACACTAGCCAGCTCTTGAGTCCCCTGTGGCGACCCGCAAGCACCCATGAATCATCTCCACCCCCCGAGTCTCCTCGTGGCAACCCCCGCCGCGACCCTGAGCCTCCCAGTCCCTGCATCCTCTCCTCCGTGGCGACCCCCGAGCCTCCCGTGGCATCCCCTTGTGACCCGTGACGCCCTACGGTGATCCCCAAGAACTTCGTGGCGCCCTCCCGCTGTGATCCCCAGTGAGTACCCCGCGGGACGCTGGTCTTGGCGCCCCCTCGCCCTTGGCTGTGCGGGTACCTGGCGGGCCAGGGTTGCAGTTGCCCGGGGCAAGCAGGCCATGACGAAGCTGTGCGCGCGTGGGAATGCGTGGCGCGGCGGCGACACGTGGCGCACGGCGAATCCCGCGAGCCCGGGACTGCTGTTCCGCGTGACCCGCACTGGAGGTCGGAATGGAGAGGCACCGGCGAGCACCCGACACAGGGAGGAGCGCAGACGCTGCAGCATCTCCGTGTCGTGGGTGCGTGAAGTCACGCGGGGCTGAGCACGCGTATCGAGGACCCAGGAGCACCCGGGTTTTACTCAAGAACTCTGCAGACCCGGGACACCTCTGCGACACATTTGCATCACAATGGCTTTCTCTGGGACTCCCGAGGGGGAAAAGGAGCCGGGTTTGCATTTGGGGACCGGCATTTGTGCCCCTGCTTTGGCCTGACACCGACTAACCGCAGAACATGAATCTGGTTTTCCTGGGCTCTGCTGGCAGCCTCGGAAGCAATCTCCATGAGGTTTATCTTGTTCAGGTCAAACAGTGTCCCCTGCTAGCTGCTAGCGTGGTGGCTGTCGCTTCTGACTGCTGCCAGTTCGGAACCAACCGGAGCTACAGCGAGACCCTGTCACCGAGACAGACCAAAGCTAGGGGCTGGAATGATGGCTGGGGTTAAGAGTTTGATTCCTAACACCCATGTCCACCACCACCCTCGGCTCTAGGGATCCCATACCTCTGGCCTCTTGAGTGCCAGAACACATTAATTAAAAATGCCCAAGCCTACTGCTTTGGCATTTTTCTGACAGTGGGCTTCAATAGCAACGTTAGAAAGAGGAGCTACAGAGGTTTAGAAGTTTTAGAGGTTTAGGTTTAGTAAAGAAACAGGGAGAGTAGGACAGCTTTAGTCCACTCGCTCCAGCGCCAAGTTGGAAACCGTGGCTGTTCCAACAGCCCAAAGAATTTCCCTTACATGTATTTTCCTTAACTTTTTTTTTTTAAATATTGAGGCATATTTGTTCATCGTTACTAAGGTACACTACAGTCCCAGGGATTCTTGGTCAGTGTCAGCCTGAAGGCAGTGAGTCCTCGTTCCAACATTTAAAGTGGGCACTGGGTTGACCTGGCCGACCTTGAAATGGGAAGCTGGCCTTGCATTGTGGGAAGAAGGCAGTTAAAATCCACCTGGTTTCAAAATTGTGCTATTAAGTAGCTGGACAGAGAGCAGCAGTCTTGGAAGCCATAGAGTGTGGATCCCTAACCCCCTGGTCGGCTTTGAACCCCACCTGCTGTTTCCCAAGTAAAACTAGAAAGGAAGCTTCACAGCTGCCCTTATTGAAGATTTGAAATTCTGTACTCAAAGGCAGAGGCATCGGAACTCTGTGGAGGTCTTTCAAAGGAGAACTACTTCCTCCTGGTCAACAAAAGAAGGGAATCTAAATTCAACCTTCAGCCAGAGAGGAGAAGGAAATTCTGATCTGCCCTAAAGATTAGAACGTTAAATACTACTGCCTCCTCCCTAAAGACTTCACTATTGGGCCTGTCAGTCACCTGACCAGGATATGACTGGGGGGATTCTTCAAAAAGCTCAAAGTTGGTTTACCTCAAGACCCAGCTCAAGTGCTCTTGGGCACATACCCAAAGGCCCGAAATGTTACTGCTTATCCACGTTCATGGCCGCTCTATTCATTATTGCCAGGAATTGGAAACAGCCTAGATGTCCATCAAGTAACTGATGAGTGGATAATAAAACGTGGAATGTTTACACAAAGAAAACTATGTAACCGTCAAGGAAAATGAGATGTGCAGCAATCTTCTTGAGGTAACCTAGACCCCGAGCAACAGATACGGAATGTTTTATATGTGGATGCCAGCTTTTAAGCTTTAAATACTTGTTTCAGTGAATAATCGCAGAGGATGGGTAGCTTGTAAAGGGTCTTCCAGGGCAGAAGAAACAAAGTGTGTGGTTTTGTAAAGAGACAGAGGGCAAACTGAAATAAGATTGAACAGGGGCAGGATGGGGAGAAGAGGAAAGGAGTGGCCGTGGGGAGGGGTCATTGAAAAGCCGCACGGAAACCTACGGCTACAGAAGCTTCCTGAAACTAATACGAGTATCAGGAGAAATTAAAGGGAATCACCAGACAATGGGGGAGACAATGCCCAGCTAGACATCTTCTGCCACCAAGTAAAACCTCCAGCGCCAGGAATAGGTTCTATCTTGTTGAGTTTTTTTGGGCAAAGAGACCCCATGGATTCCCAGACATCACATGCTACTGCAAAGGCTATTGGTTTCTCTCCATAACCCGATGGTAGGGGTCATCTTGCTGAAGACACAGCTTACTTATTTCCCCAAACAAGGCGAAATCGAGCCAGGGTATCCAGCTGCCGCTTCGTCCCTACAGATGAGCATGCATGGTGCTGGAAGGTTCGACGTGCTACCAGAGGAGAAAGGTGAAACTCCCGGCAATGGGCCTGTGCCTACAACAGCAACCTGACTGGAAGACAGACTGGAGCAGCCGCGGCACAGATGTCGTTGTTGGATCCAAAGTGGAGCCCCCAAACGGCAGTGCTGGTGAGAGCATCCCAAGGAGAATAGCTCTGACTCGACCAAATAAGCGAAAGGATTGTTTGGGGGTAAAAAGAACTCGGAGGGGTTGTGTTTACCAAGAAAGCCACTATATTTCCCTAACCTATCCTCTGGCAAGGGCATCTAGTTCCTGCTGAATAAACTCACACTAATTCCCAGACTCTTCCGGCCCACACCTCTCCCTCCCTGTCTCTGTACATCTGACAAGGCTTTTCCTGCTCTGTCCACACACTGCCCTCCTGCCCAGACAGCCCAACGGTTTGATTCCTCAGATAAACTTACCTTTCCACGGCCCCTCCTTTTTTATTATTATTATTAGACTTGAAGGCCCACTGTATGAGATGGAACCCATGCATAACACTACTTAAGCAGCCCAAAACCGGAGACTCTAAGTAGGTCATGGTCCTAGAGGAAAATTGACTACTGTTATTCTGCTAAAGGACCACAGCAACACAGTGACTCCTAATGACATATCGCCACGCCCATAGAGCAGGGCGTCGGTCCACCCTCATCAGAGAATTAGCAGAGACTCACAACTGGACGGTGTGCACGGTCATTTTGTCAAGCCCCTCCCCTTAAGGCTCTGTGCAGAGGAGGGGGTGGAAAGACTTAGGAGGCAGAGGCAGAGGTGGTGGTGACTCACAGAAAACCAGGCCAGCCAGAGAAAGCAGGGCTGGTGCACACGTCAACTCACAGAGACCGTGACAGCATTCATAAAACCTGCGCAGGTTCAAACCAGACAAATCCCAGGCACTGAGACAGGGAGAGGGGCACAAAGACCCACCCCAAGCAAGAAACTGTGCAGCTAATACGTGCGGGAGAGGGACCTCTGTTAGCGCCAGTGGAGTGAGCGTTCATGGTACCTCAACCACACTCCAGGGCAGGTCCCCTGACCAGGCAGGCGTAGTGGGTCAACATTAGACGGACTCTATGTTTTTATTTTGTTATTTTTTTTAGTTTGTTCTGATTTTCCCTTTGTTTTTCCTGTTTTGGTTTGGTTTGGTTTTATGAGTGGTTTTTTTTTCTTGCTGTTTTGTTTTTGGAGAGAAAGAATACGAAGTTGGTTGGGTAAGGAGTTGGGAAGGATCTGGGAAGAGTTGGGAGAGGAGAAAGAATATGAACAGGATATGCTCTTTAAAGTATTCAATAAAATTAATAAAAATAACAAATATATATAAATAAGATAAAATAAAACAGAGTTCAAGGAGACCACCACCACTCATCACTCTCTACCTCCTGGAGTGGGAGCAATGTGCCCAGCTGCTCAGGCTTTTGCTGCCAAGACTTCCCCACCAGGATCGGCTGTGACCTCCAGCTCTGAGTTTCTCCAGTCCCCTAAAGTTACTTTCCAAAATACTACTAATAAGTTCTGAGAAGGTATGTGTGTCCGTGCATGTGAGTGCTGGGATCCTTGGAGGCCAGAATTGGACATCAGATCTCCTGAAGCTAGAGTTACAGGCAACTATAAACTACCCAACACGGGTGACGGGAACCAAACTCAGGTCCTTTGTAAGAGGGGGACACGCTCTTAGTCGCTCACTGAACTCTCCAGCACCCGTAAGCCTTTGTCGGGGCATTTTGTCATAGCTACAGGACACCCATGGCTGCCCTCACGTGGACTGCCCAAAGGCTGACCTCACAGAGCAGTGTTGGCAGAGACTGAGAATGTTGGGTGGAGGAAAAGAAAATGCTTTTTGTTTTTGCTTTGTTTTTATATAGGGTGTCAAACCTTGGGCATGTCACATGCTAACCTGTCTGTCCAGCACACAGATGGAGGAATGTCCACCAAGGAACACTAAGTGCTAAGCTACCCATAATTCAAACAGGAACTGGGACTTCTGGTACACAATTGCACAATGGGGTGGCTGTTGGTAACATCATGCGCCACACAGCTCAGAAGCCCAGAAGAAAGGGTCCTGACCATCTCCACGGCGAGCAGCAGATGCTTGAAGAATGAATTCAGCCTCATGTGAATTATCACGCAATGCATTGTGGGTGGAAACCTCACCTGGAACCCCATTAACACGTGCACCTTGGAGGCGTCAACTTACAATGAGGTTTTTAAAAGGTAACATTTTTTGTATTGATGCCATTTAACTGTGTGGCTTAAAACGTGACTGGAGGTACAACGGAAGGGATTGTGGATTTAGAAATCAGACAGTACTGTGGACATTTTTATAAATGAGCTGGCTGGTTTTATGACAGCTTGACACAGGCCGGGGTCAAAGAAGAGGGAGCCTCAGCTGAAAGAAACCTCCATAAGATGGGGCTGAAGGCAAGACTACAGGGCGTTTTCTTAATTAGTGACTGATGTGGGAAGGCCCAGGCCATAGGGTGGTGCTATCCCTGGGCGGGTGGTCCTGGGGTCTTTAAGAAAGCAGGTTGAGCAAGCCACAGGGAGCAAGCCAGTGAGCAGTCCCTCTCCATGGCCCCTGCAGCAGCTGCTCCAAGTTCCTACCCGGTTTGAGTTCCTATCCTGGCTTCCTTCAATGATGGACAACAACGTAGGAGTCTAAGCCTGTCCTCCCCAGCTTGCTTTTTGTCGTGGTGACTGGGACAGCAAAAAAGTCACTGTGTGTCATGTTCCACCGAGGAAACCACAGGGGGGCAACATCCTTGCTCTTATGGATTATTAATTAGCCACAGCTAGAATGAAGCAGAGATGTTAGGCTAGGATGTTAGATATTAGGTCACTCTGCATAATGCCATAGTAAGAAGAGACCTCAATCCCATGAAGCCAAGGCTGACCTTGAAGTTATAACCCTCCACCTCCACCTCTTAAATCCTGGGGTTAGAAGCATGCAACACAACACCCAGCCTATTCAGGGCTAGAATCTCACTCAGGGCCTTGTGTGTTTGAGGCAAGCCCTCTACCACCTGAGCTGTGCCTGCAGCCCACGGGGGGGGGGGGCTCATAGATTTTCACCTACAGGCAAGCAAACCCACTGCAAGGTTTAGAATTGCGAACAGGGGTCAGTGACAGCATCGTCGCCTGAGCTCCAGTTTGGAGACTGGAAGAAGGTGGAGCAGAATGAGTACTAGGGAGGCTCCAGGCAAATGTCCAGAGCAGATGACCCTGTTAAAAAACTGCACCCGGCTGCAGTAGGAAGGAAGGACTGCAGAGTACTGTGTAACCAAGTCCTCCAACAGAAACAGGCTGGGCTAGAGGGAGACAGTCCTTAAGACAGGGGAATAAATACAACTCGAGAGGCTCAGGAAGTTCCTAAAACTCACAAGATCCCAGCGGTCTGGCACTGGAGAGACAGCTCAGATGTTGAGTGTGCACTGCTCTTGTAGAGGACCCTAGTCAACACTGGGCAACTTGCCACCATCTGTAGCTCTAATTTCCAATTTCAGAGCATCCTCTATTGGCCTTCGCAGGCATGTGTACACAACCCTCTCCACTCCCCCCAGACACAATAAATAAATACAATAATAAGATAAAATGATTTTTAAAGGCTTACAAGGTCAGATGAGGATTAAAATTTGATGGAGACTTTTTCTAGTCGTGTTGCCGGTAAGTTCTCCAAGGAACTGGGTAGGAAGGACTTTTCGGTGCTATAACTAACTGCCTATGGGTTACCCATGCTCCTGTAAGCAAACCCAATAAACGCAATGGTTCACTAAGCTACACACAGTTAGGACGTGTCTGCTGCTCCATATGGGATGAGCAGACGTCAGACAGCAGAAGGGCACAGCCAGACTGCATCAACTTTCACACAGTGAACAGGAGGAAGGATTGGGGGGGGGGCAGGAGGGCAGGGGGGGGAAGAGCAGAGGAAGGGCATCCAGCAGAGGTCAGTGGAGAAATTCACAGAGAACCATGGAGCCCTCCAGATGCTGTGGTCTAGCAGAGTCTGGTGAGGTACACTGAGTTCTTTGGAGTCCCTGGGACTGGCTGGCTATCAGAGACTTCCCCAATGCCAGATGCCTGGCCTCGACAATGCAGGTTAGCTTTGAGATGGCATTGGATACAGGTGTTGAGTATCCACCTGTAAGCAATGAGTAAAAATGAGAAAAACCTCTGTTTCACCTCTTGTCACCTCTGGTCAAGTCTTTGCCCGTTTGTGAGGCGATATCTTACCTAGCCAAGGCTGGCTTCAAACTCACAACTCATAATCCTCCTCCCACCACCTCCCAAGTGCTGGCATTGCGAGAGTGCTCCACCACACCCAGCTGCGGTGTGCTGGGGTCAAACCCAGGTCTCCAGATATGCCAAAGCAAACACTGTACCAACTGAGTCAGTCCCCCCACCCTTCCGCTTGAGTCCCTGTCAGCTCACAATGTGGGCCAGGAGCCCTTGTGCTGAGAACTGTGTGCTGATCCACGCTGCCACTCCCTCTTGGTTTCACACTGCTGGCATTTTCCTTATTCTGGTGGGGTTTTTTTTCCCCTTTCCATTTTGCTTATTTGTGTTTGCTTTTTTCTTCACAGATCTCTTAAATCCAATTATCCCAATCAATTAACGCTCCATGACCCAATCTTCAAATCTCCTCAGCTCACTCAGCTCCTGTAGACCTCCACACGGCAAACCTGCTGGAGAGGCAGGTTCACAGAGGACCCAATCCCTGGCCACGGTTGAGTCTCCTCTTCCCTCAGAACACGGCACAAAATTGCCACAATGTGGTCACATGCAGTAGGCGGGACACATGCAGTCCAGCGCCACGGGGGAATGAGTGCGGTAAACGCTTCTGTTACCCCAGGCCCCTCTTAGACAGGACAGACGCCCAGCCTGCTCCCCACCCCTCCTCCGGCTCCCCCTCCTTGCACTTCCCATTTAATCTCTGTTCGCAGCCTTGGAGGTCTGATCCTGGAAGGCCTCTGGCCATCTGTCTTCAAACTCTCCCTGCAAGGTCAACAGAGGGAAAGAGTCTGAGTGGTGATTAGAGATTTCACTGTATATTTGGAAACTAAGCTCAGAGTTGTGTATTTTACCAAAAGTCTCACATCTCAAGCTCTGAGAGGGAGACACTAAGCCTAATTAATTGAGGCTTAAAAAAACGATAGTTCCTTCATGACTTTAGAGAACATTTTTGTGTTATACACTGACGCTCCAATACGTACTCATGCTTTTTTTTTTTTTTTTTGTCTCACTGTGTAATCCCACACTTATTCTAATAGACCAGGCTGGCCTTGAACTCACAGAGATCTGTCTGCCTCTGCTTCCTGAATGCAGGCACCACCACACTAAGTGTCACTCTGCTTTTAAAATTCACGTGATAGAGCTGGAGAGATGGCGGCCCGGTGGTTAAGAGCGCTTGCTGCCATTGCAGATGCTGTGGAATATTACTTTAATAAGCAAAGATGTGTTACATTTGTTCATGTGCAGAACATTACTTTAACTGTGTAAAGGTGTGCTACATTTGTTTCTGCTGCATTTGCTTAATTATGTAAAGAGGGTTACTGTTTCTCCTTGCCTGCCTAAGGCGCCTAATTGATCTAATAAAAAGCTTAACAGTAGCCAGGCAGAAGAGGGGTAGACAAGGCTGGTAGGCAGAGAGAGTTAGTAAGATGAGGAATCTAGGCTCAGGTGTGGGAACACCAGACCTTGAGCAGAGACCCACCTAGATTGCTTTAAATATAGACAAAAGGAACCTCCAGCCAGTCTGTTAATGTTTTAACAGAAAAATTTAAGATGCAAATGAGGCCTTGTCAGCTAGTGAGAGCTCTACAGGTTAGATTGGGAAAGACTGCTCACAGACTTCAAATAATTTTCAAAAGTTATTTGGACACAGTATAGTTTACAATCTTTGAGTGATTTTTCAGAAGTTTTTGGGAAATATTTAATGGATATGTCCTTTTTAATGGGCATCTACAAATAATCTAAGTAGTAATCCCAATTTACCTAGATAGTCAACCAAGGAGGGTAGACAAATCCTTCTACTATTATGGTCCAGCTTCAACAGTTCAAAAAAATTTTTTTTAGAAAATAAAAAAGGGGGAATAATGTCCCCAGTCCCCATATGACTCATCAAATAATACACTCCTCATTTAAAATTTTTATAATGTCAATGCCAGTGAGCTTCAGACAGATTCTGGCATGATGGAACTTGAGCAACCATTGCTCAGGTCAAATGGAGACATCCATGCACTAGACAGTGGAGAAGACCCTAATTTGGGGTCGAGGGCATGTTTGTGTTTTCTTGTAGGAAAAGAATAAAAGCTTCCTCATGGAGCAGAGAAAAACTGGACCTGAGACCATGGGAGCCTACCTAAGCCAGTTTGAGTGAGATCTCCTAAATCAGTGTTCCTGACCCTTGATGTCATCGAATCTAGAGCCCAAGAAAGAAAGAAAACAGTCGGTTCGAGATTTCCAGTTTCTCAACAGACCTGCTGCATCAACCTTCCGGACCCATGAGTTTTCATCGTGAAGCCAATAGAGATAAAAGGACCCATTTAAAACATTTGGACATTGGTATGGACTGTGATGAGGGGCAAAAGCCTCTTTTCAGTAATTGAACAGGACATGGTCACTTGAAATATCAGACTTGGTGGTTCCTGTTTCTGGAATCGTGCCTAGGCCAGTGTATTTTTCTGGAGAGATGCAACTTGTCCTAATGCGACAAAAAGGAGACTTTGACTCAAGTCGCATAATCAGCTGACGTTAAATCAACAAACTGCATCACCACAGGAACAAATTGGTACTCTGTGGATAGTGCAACAAGCCTATTGTTCATATTTTTCATAATGCTACATGTGTAACATCAATGATTGTACCTAATGTATCTGTGCAAGTGCACTTTCTAAATGCTTTCCTGAGCAGATCTTGGAACAATTGTAAACTTTATCAAATTGTAAATGTAAATCACATGCGGGTTACCCTTGTAACAGAATGTAAATCACGTGTGGGTTACCCTTGTAACAGACGAAGGCTGGTAGAATGTTATGGCCCAGATCTGGTGATGGGTACGGTGATGGAGAGGCGCTATGTCAATGGGGGTCCTGGAAATGGTGGCAGTGGCGGTAGGCATTCTGGCTTTATGCCGAGCTCAAACGTGCCTTGTTCCAGAGGCAAGAGATCCGTAACCAAGTATTGCTTAGCTTAGCCCATGGCAATCCCGATAGCCATGAAGGTTGGTTACAGATGATTTAAAGTTGGGACGCTCTGTTGACGGGCAACCTGTGGGGAAGACCCCTCCCGCCTAAGACAGGGGTTCAAGGTCCCCCAAGGACGGGAAAGGGAGGGTGACCCTACTTGACCTAAGCCAGGAGTGCCTCATTTAAAAATAAAAAGGGGTGAATTGTGGGAACACCAGACCTTGAGCAGAGACCCACTTCCCCTTCTGTACTAAAAACAATACAATGCCCGGGGGCAATAAGTTCCTGGAAAAGGCCTGCCCACAGAAACCACCCTGACCTCGACCTTGTCCAAAGACTAACTGCCTCTTCTGCCATGCCCAGATCAGTTTTTGGGGTCAGAGCAGAACCAGCCAGGGGAGAGGAGAGAGCAGAAGCTTCTCTGGTGGGAGCTTTTCTTAGGAAGTTTTCTTGAACCTTTTTGGGGCCTGCTTAAAGTTTTCTTTACATCGTTGAACAAGTCTCTGTGTTGTCAATCCCCGACACCCTCTGCACGTTCTCAGACACAGGCTGCGCAGCAGACGCGACACTCAGGGAATAGGAGAGGAAAGAATGAGGGAGAGAGACAGGGAGACACCCAGGGCCAGACAGACAGGCAGACACAAGGCAAGCAGTGAAGGCAGGACACACAGGATGAAAGAAAGGTTAAAAAAAAAACCGAGGTAAAACGTAGATTTAGAGAAACAAGCTAAATTAAGTAATAAGAGCTGGTGGGACAGCATAAGCCAAGGCCGAGCACTCATAACTAATAAGTCTCCACATGATGATTTCGGAGCTGGCTGGTGGCCCAAAAGAAAGCCTGTTTCACACAGGGGGCTGGAGTCTGGCTCCCAGCAGCCACAGGGGATTCAACAACTTCTGGTTCTCTGACCTGCACTGCACTCACAGGCACACAAGGGGTAGTCAGGGCCGCTGACGATGACCACATGAAGATAAGCGCTCAGCTTCAAATCTGGTTCTGATTAGAGGTCAGGGAATGCCTCTGCTGGCAAACTCTGGCTTTCCCTGACGGTCCTGTCGGCCAGCAGCCCTCAGCCTGTGCTGCCTGCAGCTCCGCTTGTGCTGCTATTAATGGTCACCGGGAGCTCCACAGCTGTCCACAGCACGCAAGGAAATGTATCCCGTGCTTTCCGTTGCTGAGATAAACACCAAGCCCTAAAGCAACCTGGGAGTCAGGCTTTATTTGGCTCACATGTTGGGGGATCACAGTCCATCATGGAGGAAATTAGAGCATGCACCTTCCCAGGGGGTGTCCATGTCTATCAATCAGCAATCAAGAACATGCCCCCAGGGCTGGAGAGATGGCTCAGTGGTTAAGAGCACTGACTGTTCTTCCAGAGGTCCTGAGTTCAATTCCCAGCAGCCACATGGTGGCTCACAACCACCTTGAATGAGGTCTGGTGCCCTCTGCTGGCAGAAGACTGTATACACAATAAATAATAAAAAAAAATGCCCCAGAGCCCTGCCTCCAGAGCAGTCCGAATGGAGGCGTTTTTTTTTCTCAATTGAGGTTCCTTCCTCTCAGATGGCTCTAGTTGGTGACAAGAACTAACCAGGACAGTAGAGTAGGCTGGCAGTCTCCTGAGACACTGTAAAAGGAGGCAGTGTCCACATCTAAGCCACGCACACGCTCTCCTGTATTTTTTCCTTCTTCCCTCATGTGTTACATTATCCCTGAGAGACCAGTGACACTCAACGCAATGCGAGCCCTGTACATATTAGTGGCTTCCTGGTTGCTGTGAGGAAATAACAGACAGCAATGTAAGGGGGGGGGCTCACGCTGCCTCTCCAGTGCAGAGGAAATAGTCCAGTTGTGGCGGGAAGGTAGGAGCAGGGACGGCAAGCTGCCTGTTCACATCTGAGCAGATCTGAAGCAGGCACATGAAAAGGTGCTCACTGGCTTTGTTCCTTTTTCCCACTCTATCCAGTTTGTGGGACTCCAGCCCGTGATATGGGTATTCTGGTATGGGTATTCACATTCAAGGTGGGGCTTCCCCTCCACCCCGGGGGGGGGGGGGGTTTAGTACTCTGAGAGATATGTCCAGATATCTACTGTTCTAGGTGGGTCTCCTTGTAATGAAGTATACAATCAAAATTAACCATCGCATTACAACACTTTGTTTGGGGGATAAAGTCAAGGACCATGCTGTCTCCCATGCTGTTGTGTAATAGTGTCTTAACTGTGTAAAGGTGTGTTGTTACATTTGTTTCTGCTGCTTTTGTTAACGTGTTACATTTGTTTCTGCTGCTTTTGTTAACGTGTTACATTTGTTTCTGCTGCTTTTGTTAACGATGCAAAGACGTGTCACATTCGATTGACTAAATAAAATGAACCTGAGATCAGGAGGTGAGTCAGAAGGCTAGCTGATCAGAAGTGTCAGGGAGGGACTAAGTGCAGAGGGTTCGTTAGTGGGAGCTGAGCAGAAGGACGCCCCTCACTTCCAGGAGTCAGGAGCAAGAAGAGAAGGCTAGCTACTTGCTGCTCAGCCTCTCTGAGCTAGGAGAATTTCACCTCAACCTTTGAATCCTGAATGCTATAGAAGGATAGAGATTTAGATAGTTTCCTTTAGCGACTGTGATAGAGCCCGTGCCTGAGGGAACAGGATTCCTGCCTGGAAGCAACCCTTGAGGCCAAATTGCTGCTGGTAGTTTCAGAGTTGCAATTGCTGTGTGTGTGTGTGTGTGTGTGTGTGTGTGTGTGTGTGTGTGTGCCTGACTGTGAGTTCAGTGGCTTCAGACTCCAGAAGAGGATGTTGGATCCCTCTGGAGTTACAGGCTGTTGTCAGCCATCTGACAGGAGGTCTGGGAAATGAACTGGGGTCTTCTTGGGACTCCTTCGTTTTTGGTAAGTGGAGGGGCATGGTGGTTGCAACTGCTGTGACCCTGTACTGCCCTGACTGGGAGTGACATCTCAGTGAGGCAAAGCTGGGAGGACAGCCAGGCCTACATGGCTTGATTAGAAAGGGTTTGAGACACAATAACCTAGCTTATCATCTCTTTCCGCCCTAGCAACTTTTGTGGCTGGCCACTTGGAGATAATGAGAGAAAAGCTTTGGTTTTTTGAAGAGGGTGAAAAGCATGTGTGAAAGGAAAGATGGGACCCATGCTTGCCAAGACACTCCCTCCTCAGATGTTTTCTGCCAGGCAAGCCTTGGGAAAGATTTAAAATAAGATTTACCAGGAATAAAACCACAGGCAGAAGAGACAGGCATTTCCCACCAAGCCTGACACTTGAGTTTGATCCCCAAATACACATGGGGTTTGAGGGGAACTCACTCTGCATGAGTCAGTCTACATGTGTCCAACAGCCACACACACACACACACACACACACACACATATTCTTTCTTTTAAAAAAATTGCATTTTAAAGACCTTTAAAGGGTCTTTTTAGTTTGATTTAAAGATCTGGCTTCATTTTCACTTGGCTTTAAGACAAGGTCTCACTATGCAACACTGGTCTGGAGCTCACTATAGACCATACCGGCTTCAAACTAGAGGAATCTGCCTGCCTCTGCTCCACACAGCTGTGACAGGCATGTTCTACCGCACCTGGCTTGCTCGACATTATCTCCCATTTCAGAACGAGGAAACACTTCCTTCCACAAGCTAGAGGACTTACCAGATGAACCAACTGACTGGTTAACCTCAGGGAACCTCTGATTAAGGGCTCGGACGGAGGAAATGTTTCGTGTTTGTTGAAACTAGAATAGCGGGTGACGTGGAATCTGACTCCATTTTGACTTTGAGCCTGATGGGTATAAACTTGGGAGTTCAAAACAGTGACTTCAGCTGACTTTACATAAAAGGTTGAAGATCAAAGAACTGAGTGACTCTCAGCCCTTTCTGCGTGCTGGTCCTCTTTGGGAAGTTCTGCAAATTGAAGACACTAGTTCAGTCCCATATTATGTAGGGTGGTTGTGACCCTGGATGGCTGCCCAGCTACTTCTGATCCAGGCCAGTGACTTCATTCTCTTCCAAATGTCTAGTGTCTGCAACACTGATTGACAAATGCAAGAAATTTGATCGACCACTCAGCCTACCATGCTTCTGCTTAAAAGTGAGACCAACCAAGCACACTGGCAACCTTTAATCCCCGCACTCAGGAGACAGGGGCAGACAGGTCTCTGAGTTAGAGACCAGCCTGGTCTACATAACTAGGCCACCTGGTCTACATAGCTCCAGGCTAGCCAAGGCTACATAGTGAGACGCTGTCTCAAAAGATCAAGTAAAACAAAAATGTGACTTTTCAGGCGGCAGCTTTAGGTTAGTCCGTTTACTGAACTGTCTGTCTCTGCCTCTTCACGTGATGTTAGGCTTTGACCCAACTTGCATAGACTGAATTAAACGTTAGTGGGACTTTTGCTTTTTTGGGGGGTGGGGGTATGAGTGTGCTGGCGAAGACACTGCTTCTTCCTGAGCTGTACCCATAAACACGCTGAGGTCCCAGTCATTATCGAACCCCTCCTGATTCCCATACACGGGTCTGTCTCCCCCCCCTTAAGACACAGCCACAAAGGTTGTGAAAGCCCACGCTCTTAACTCCTGAGTCACCTCTCCAGACCCTCACTTATAATTTTTTTTATGGTGAAGATTCATACTGGGTCTGAGACTCTCTTTTATTTTTACTTTATTTACTTATTTGTCCGGGCTGGAGAGATGGCTCAGCCGTTAAAGGCTAGACTCACAACCAAAAATATTTGTCTGCTGTTTGAGAGACGGTCTCAGGTAGCTCAGGCTGACCAGCAACTCACTGTGTAGCTCAAGACGGCCTGCACCAATCCGACAGTCTCCATCCTTCAGAAGCGGCTACACCACAAGTGTGCTCCACCACGCCCCTGAGTTGAGAGCTCTTTTGACGTCCTGTGCCATTTTCTGAAACCTGAGCTGTATTTAATTTAGGGAGCAGAAAAGAGCCACAGAACCCAAGCTCCGAAGAGCACAGTTGCAACCTGGCTTAATGAGAGGCTTGAGCAGAACTGAGAAATAGCACTTGACTTTACATGATCCACAAGGGCTTTTGGCAAACTCACCATACCCTGTGGGTTTCTCGTTTCCCGAGAACACTGGCTGATTAGTCTGTCCTGGATGGCTGGAGCCGCACATGGAAAAGCCAGTTTCTCACTGAGGTTCCCTAAATGTTCAGAGGCAGTCTGGTCCTCCACAGGTTAAAACTTACTTCATTAGTTCAGCTGGTTTCTTCCGGTGCTTCTGTGTTGTGGGATGTTTGTGTGCTGTGCAGAGATGTATTTGCTCTGATTGGTGTAAATAAAAAGCTGAAAGGCCAATAGCTAGGCAGGAGGTGGAGGCAGGACTTCCGGGGAGAATCTGGGCACGCAGGAGACACAGACAGGGAGCAAGAGGTACAGATGGAAGAGAGGTAACACCACGTGATAGAATGTAGATTAATATAAACGGTTGATTTAAGTTATAAGAGCTGGTTAGGAACAAGACTAGGCTGTAGGCTGAGCTTTCATAATTCATAACAAGTTTCTGTGTCATTGTGTAACACAAATTAACAGAAGACCCAGAGACTGATATTGGGGTTCAAGCTGAAGTTCAGAGAAGCAAAGCAGCCAGTTCCTAGCTCTTACCACTGCCTTGGACTGAATGGGCTGATCCTGCTGCCTCTCCTCAGCATGGCTGGAGAATCCTGAGACTGAATGTCTTCCTATTCTCAAGATGTTTGGAGAATGAATTCTTCCACTGACTACGGTAGACCCTGCTTCTACCTTTTATACCCCTCTAGTGCTGGGATTAAAGGTGTGTGGCCTGTTACTCTATTAGACTGATTCAATCTCATGTGTCCGGGGGGGGGATAGGGGCCTTGAACTCAGAGAGATCGTCTACCTCTTAATCCCGAGTCCTAGGGTTAAAGGCATATGCCACCACCTCCCGGCTTCTGGCTGCTGGCATTAAAGGTGTGCGCCCGGCTTCTATGGCTTGTGGCTGACTTTGCTCTCTGAATCCTCAGGCGAGCTTTAATAGATCATAAACAATAAATAACTACATCATTATTTGTGAGCTGGATGAGAAAGCTTGCTACATTTGGTACCCAACGGGGGACATGTAAATCCACACAGGGCCTGAGAAATCTGGAAAAAAAGGACAGTTCTGAGGAGGCTCAGTGCTTGCAGCTCTTTTAAGGGGCCCTGCTACCGAGCGCTTGAACGGGGCTTGTGAACAGCAGGCAGCGCGATACTCCGTGTTGGGAGACTAGGTAGAAAGACCTACCAGAGTCAGAGCAGGTAGACCGGCTTCCCGCCAGAGCTCACGGGCATAAGGCTCCGTTCTCACCGACCCAAAGGGGGCAGAGACCAGGCCATGTGCTAAGCAGAGCCATGGGGTGGAGGGCCCAGTCACAGCTTAGCAGTTTGAGGTTTGGCTGACACAATCAAAAAAAGATTACAGACATGCAAAAAGTCAGTCCCAGACCAAAACAACTTCAAAATAGATATGGTATACTTTAAAAAGTGCTTAGATGCTACAGAAAGAAAATGTGTATAGGCAGTTAAGAGAAAAAATAGTTTAAAATAATAAAGTGAAGTCTTTAAAGAGAGAGTAAAGTAAGATAAAAGGAAAAAGCCACATAAAAATGGGAAACACACAGGGTGTCTGGATCCTGTGTGGAGCTTGGTTGACTTTGAATTTTTTTAAGTGCTAATGAACAAAAACCCAATAGCTGCTGAGAGACTCTGGATTATAGAAGCTGCTAAATTAAATGTATCTATGTATGTTAAGGGTGTCTTCACTTCAGAATGGAAGTCAGGAAATATGTTGCATTGGCAGAGAGGTTGTGACTTTGTTTCCACAGGAAACAAAAATCTATAGATCTCTTCAAAATCAATAAAGATGAGATTTGATTTGGGGGGCCCTCCTGAAAATCTTGGCTACAGACATTGGGGAGGAGGAGGAGAAAGAGGAGGAGGAGGAAGAAGAAGAAGAAGATGATGATGATTGATGACGATGACAAGTACAGGACAGGTAATGTATGTGTTGATCCTTCCACATGGGAACAGCTCTGAGCCTGAATAAGACGTTATAAATCATATTGAATCCAGAGTCCTCATAACTTTTATTATATGCCATCCTTTCATATGGATAAATATTACAGTTTGGTTACACAGTCCAAACAAACTTATAAAGTTAACAGATTTCTTTTACCTGCTCAAACATAAAACAAAAAGAAAACCATCTTTAACCGACTTGTGCACAGGCTGTTGTATGATATGCATGTGTGTGTGTGTGTGTGTGTGTGTGTGTGTGTGTGTCTCACCTTTAAAAGTTTGTGTATTTTCAGAGCTTACAATGCCTCTGCTGCAGTTTCCTCATAAAGCTACATCCGAAACAACCTCAGGTGAGTAGCTGGTTTGACTGTGGGCATTGACTGTGGAGTCAGGGGCCATAGATGACAGATAATTAAAATATCAGTAGATCCCTGTGCAGCCACTAAGCCAGCAGAGAAACAACAGCTGCTCTTCTCCCTGAGCCCTAAGACCTTTGGTAGGATCAGAGGCTTACACTGAGAAATCTTCGTATGAGCTTCATGTGGACATTACAGTAAGCAGAGGTCATCATTCTGGGGCACAAGAAAAGCAGGGGACAGAAATCCCTCCTCTGCGATTAGTCACACTGTCTGCCACTGTCCCAATGCAGAGACTGGGAGGCAATCCATAGGATCTCTGTGCACCGAGGACAAGAGCCGGGATGTCAGAGCTGGGAGGAAAAGACAACACAGGCTGATGAACAGCACGGAGGGGTGGTTAGTTACATAGAATAGCACAGAGGGGTGGTTAGTTACATAGAACAGCACAGAGGGGTGGTTAATCACACAGAACAGCACAGAGGGGTAGTTAGTTACATAGCACAGGGGGTAGTTAGCCACACAGAACAGCACAGAGGGGTAGTTAGTTACATAGCACAGAGGGGTAGTTAACCACACAGAACAGCACAGAGGGGTAGTTAGTTACATAGCACAGGGGGTAATTAACCACACAGAACAGCACAGAGGGGTAGTTAGTTACATAGCACAGAGGGGTAGTTAACCACACAGAACAGCAGAGAGGGTTAATTAGTTACACAGCACAGAGGGGTAGTTAATCACACAGAACAGCACAGAGGGGTAGTTAGTTACATAGCACAGAGGGGTAGTTAATCTCAGAATAGCGCAGAGGGGTAGTTAGTTACATAGCACAGAGGGGTAGTTAGCCACACAGAACAGCACAGAGGGGTAGTTAGTTACATAGCACAGGGGGTAGTTAGCCACACAGAACAGCACAGAGGGGGTAGTTAGTTACATAGCACAGGGGGTAATTAACCACACAGAACAGCACAGAGGGGGTAGTTAGTTACATAGCACAGAGGGGTAGTTAACCACACAGAACAGCAGAGAGGGTTAATTAGTTACACAGCACAGAGGGGTAGTTAATCACACAGAACAGCACAGAGGGGTAGTTAGTTACATAGCACAGAGGGGTAGTTAATCTCAGAATAGCGCAGAGGGGTAGTTAGTTACACAGAACAGCACTGGCGGGGTGGCTGTAATCTCCTGTCTCAGGCCTGAGGGAAGGGACCAGTCACCTCTGCCTTGGAGGATGGCACATAATTGGCTTCACTCGGGTTAGTAAGGGACATCTGGGGGCCGGGGGTGAGGAGAGAAGACCACCATGGGGTTGCAGAGAGCGTCAGGAACGGATTTGGGGGGACGATTCTGGAAAGTCTGGACTCTGGGGATGTGTGGTGGGGTGCAAACAGATGAGGCTCTAACTTCTCTGGTCATGTGATCACCTTTCCCAGGGGACTCCAGGGCCCCGCCTTCCTGAAAGCTTTTCAGATTCCGCACCTAATCTTTATTGATGCTGCTGTACTTTGCACAGATGTTTATTGTGGAATTCATTTCTGTTATACTTGTGTTTGCTTCCCCTCCCTCCTCCTTTCCCACCCTCTCTTCCTAGCTCTCTCTGCATGAGCACAGCTGTTTCTCAAGACTCAGAATGATGTAGGGGCCAAAGGGACAGCTCAGCGGGAGAAGGCACCTGCTGCCAGGCCTGATGGTGTGAGTTCTGATGGGGGACGTCCTTCTGTGTATGTGTTTCTCTTATTGGTTGATGAATAAAACACTGTTTGGCCAGTAGAGGCAGGAAGATAGGTGGGACTAGGAGACGGGAAGAATTCTGGGAAAGGTAGGTAGGGAGAGCCCACCAAAAAGAGATGCCACATAGCAGAGGAAGCAGATCTGGACCCTTCTTCTCCAGTAACGTAAGACCATGTGGAGATACATAGGTTTACAGAAATGGGTTAATAATTAAGACAGAGCTAGCCAATAAGAAGCCCTAGTCATTGGCCAATAGTTTTATAGCTAATACAGCATCTGTGCATTTATTTGGGGCTGAAGCAGCTGTGGGACCAGGCTGGAAAGAAAATCCAGCAACAGAGTTCTATCCTGGGGGAACCGCTTGATGAGTAGAGAGAGCAGACTCCCCAAAGCTGTCCTCTCACCTCCATGAGCTGAGGCGTGCACACAACCATGAGAAAGTTTTTAAATAAAAGGATAACTCATGCTGTATAAAGTCTGTTAGCGCCAGGAATTTATGCCAAGGTTAAATTATATGCAAGTTGAATCAGCTGCTGCTTGTAGGCCACTACTGACCTGTGTGTGTAACTAGAGTGTTAAGGATATGTTTATATACTCTTCTTTATTTTTATTTAGGGGGGAGGCTTGTTTTTTGCTTGCTTGTTTTTGTTTGTTTTTGAGATGGGCACTCACATTGTCCAGGCAGACCTCAGGTTCGATGGCCACACGCTTAGATACACATTCAGGTGTGTGTGCAGAGAATTATACGAATAAGTGTAGAAACAAGTAAAAACACGGATAAAACCCCTGGGTAAATCCGTCAGGAAAAGGAAGCGTCAAAAACCTGACGTGCAGAGCAAAAGCGAAGGGGAAACCACCACAGGAAGCCGGGGTGGCACAGTGGGCACAGAAGTCTGGGGGAAACTGGAGAAGCCCTGGCCTTCGCCACGGGAGAGAACTGACAGCTAGAAAAACAAGCCCCAAAGAACAGCCCTTCTTTGGCAGAAGCAAAGTACAAAACCGCCTAATAGATTCTTTTTTTTTTTTTTCTTTCTGAATCTGAGGGCTCGGTGAACATTGTCTAAGCATCTCTTTGTTGGCTTTGTCCTGGTCTGGTATGCCTTCATCGGTTTGCTTTAAAACCGCATTGTCTGAAACAAAGGAAAGCAAGCTGACCCGGACAGGAATGGGCAGCGCTCTGGGACGTGGGACTCTGCTCTATACTCTAACCCCAGGCCCAGTCCGCTGAAGATTGGAAGACCTAACCACGGAGCCGGCTCTCCCACCCAAGCTCCCGCTTTGATAACTATGCTGGCGCATCCTTCTCCAAGCCTGCTATCTCTTCTGGGGTCACCAGCAAACACCCTGATGTGCACAGAGCATCCACCAACCCCGACACCATGGAGCAGCACACCTCACAACATACTTTATGGCTTAGTTAATCTTTAAAGCCAAATTTCGCACAACCCAGGCTGGCCTCAGACTTCCTATATACAAGAGTGACCTTGAATTTATGATCGTATCTCTATCTCAGGGTGAGTACCCAGATGGCAGGCACCCGTCACCACGGTCAGCCCCCTGTTTTAACTCTTTTATCTTCAGAGTTCAAAGAAGTACTGATTATGATTTCACAATTTTGCTGAACTGACACCCAGGACTAAGATCACAAGAAATGGTACCTCACACCAGCCCGTCAGAAATGAACACACTTGGCAGAATTCCTCTCCTCCCGTGTGGGCATGGAATGCAGACAACTGTTCAGTGACTACCCTGTGCAAATCCACCGTGACCTCATGCAGGGTGGATGCGAACTGTGTCTGTCCCAGCTGTGTTTCTTTGTCAGCAATCGTGGCTTCTCCGGGTGAGCACCCCAGCAGGCTGGCTACTTCTCCGGGTGAGCACCCCAGCAGGCTGGCTACTTCTCCGGGTGAGCACCCCAGCAAATGTCCTTATGCTTGCACTCATAAGTTCTCTGAGGGTTTGACCTCTAAAGCTGTGCCAGAAGCTTCTGATGCAGGTCTCCAGCCCATGTAGAGTCTGTGGCGAGTCACACCCTAGCCTGGCCTGCATGAGACTATCTCAAAGAACCACAGCCAAACAAGGCTTCTAAAGGCAGACATTCAGGCAGGGCCAAAACAACAGAAGCACACACTACATACGAGACAGTTAAGGCCAATTGATCGAACATGCAGGCTTATACATGGAAATAAAGGCTAAATGAGCTGGCTTTTTTTTTAATTTAAGACTATTTTCAATGTATAGCAAATTCACAGTTTTTCAATCACAAAGAACCATGTTTTTTTTAGTATAACTTGAAACAATTGCTTATTGTATAATTATGTCTTTATGTAATTTCCTCTGTTTTTCTCCTTTAATTTCTCTTTTCTTTTCTTTTTTTCTAATAGAGAGATCTTGCTATATGGCCCAGGCTAGTCTTGTACTCAATATGCAGCCCTGATTGACCTCATACTTTAGGCAATCTTGTCTTGGTTTCTGAGTGCAGGAATCACAGGCTTATATATACCACATGGTTGGCTGTTTTCTTCTTATACTTGTCTTTTTATTTGATCCTTCTTCTGTATTTCCAGAATAGCTCTCAGCATTATTATTTAACATTTTCTCTTTCCTGGAGTATGGTAGCTCCAGCCAGTAACTCAATGGTAACTCCTCACCACGTGGCAATCCCCTACTATATGATAGCCACACACTATGTGGTAACCCCTCACTACATGGTAACCCTACAACGCAGTGGTAACCCCACACTCTGTGGCAATCCCACACTCTGTGTAGTGGGATCTCAATTTCAAGGTCAGTCAGGACTATCTGGTAAAATCTTCTTTATAAAAATTGGGCCTGGAGAGATGGCTCAGTGGGAAAGAGCACTTCCTGCCCTGCCAGGGGGCCGAGTTCAGTCCCAGAACCCTACCAGTCTGCTCATAGCCACCTGCAACTTCCATTCTAGGGGTCCCAAGGCCCTCTACTGGCCTTTGATAGCACCCACACACACATGGCATATACATACATACATACATACACACACACACACTTTTATTTAAAAAGTAAGAGTTAAAGTCTTTTTTATATATCAACAGGGGATGATGGCTCACACTTTTAATCCCAGCACTCGGGAAGCAAAGGCAGGCAGATCTCTGTGAGTTCAAGGCCAGCCTGGTCTACAGAGAGAATTCCAGGACAGCCAGGACTACACAGAGAAACCCTGTCTCAAAAAACAAAACTGTGTGTGTTTATCTTTCCCTTTAACCACTGAAAACAAGAAAATATCCTAGGGAAACTACTTTCCACAAAAAAGTCACGGCCTGTATGAGAGAACAGTGTCTGTGAAATGCACCATGCATTGCAGGTAAGGTGGTCTAAGCTGGTTTAAGGACATGAGCATTTGGTGTTAGAGGTAACATAACTCAGTGACTAACCCTGAAATTTACTTAGAACAGTGATGAAATGGATACAGGTGCCTGACTGGTCCCAAAGCTCTGCCTTGATGTCTTAGCATGCAACAACTACAAATACAAAGTCACACCTGTGGGCCAGCACACCCTAAACCCTAACATTGGGTTTATTATATGTGTGTCTGTGCATGGGACTGTGCACTTCAGCCCAGGGGCTCATGGAGGGCAGAAGGTGGCAGACTCCCTGGAATTGCAGGTACGGGTCCTTGTGAGCTACATGACGGGGAGCAGGGAGTCTAACTCCAGGAAACCGTGAGAGCAGCAAGCAGCCACCTCTCCAAACCTTAAGATGACTTTTAAAATTGGGCTGCAATTCTCACGTGTGTCTGCTGATTTAAACAGAGCCCAGCCTGGGTGGGCGTGGCCCGAATGACCACTTCCTTTCCAGTTGTGCCCCAGAGACCCAGCAGGAGGCGTGGTCATCATATGCATTGTTAAACTCTGAGCACTAGGCAGCCGGTCAAGAGATGTCATTGCCAAGGCTGCCCACAGTTACAACTGAGGAGTGAGTGGGCTATCTAGATCCTGCCATGCTTGCTGGGAAAGCCATGTTCCACAGAGAGTAGGGGATGGGGAAGGTGGCTGGGACAATGACATCGAACACACAGGTTCCACAGTCATTCCCCCTGGCGTGCACTGAACATTCCCCCTGGAGTCATTACATATTTAAAGGTATTATGGGAGGTTGGGGTGGCTCAGTGGTAAGTCACTCGTGAGGGCCTGAGTTCAAATTCCCAGAGCTCAGCAACGTCAAGTGTGGTGGTGCCTCTCACAGGCCAGCTTCCCTGACACGCACACAGCGGCTCACGACAAAGACTGTTTCCAATGCGGAAGGCAAGCAGCACCAGAGGCTGCCCTCTGCCCTCCACACATGCACGGTAGCATGTACATGCCTGCACTTACGCAGGTAAACAGGCAGGCACAAGCATACACAATAGACACACACACACACACACACACATACACACACAAGACAATGGGGTCATGAAACAGCTCCCTGGGCAGAGGTGTTTGATACCAAGCCCGTCTCTTGGGTTCCATCCCGGTCACTGTCATGGTAGACCCAGAGAAGAGACTCTCAGACGCTGTATCTTGGGCCTGCAGAGATGGCTCAGTGATTAAGAACACTGGCTGCTCTTCCAGAGGTCCCTGGGTTCGATTCCCAGCATCTCTTTGGTGATTCACAACCCTCTGGAACTCTGGTTCCAGGGGATCCGGTGCCCGCTCTTCTGGCATGCACAGATATCCATGCCGCCAAAACACGCTCATGCATAAAAAGGAATCTTTAGAATTAATAAAGAAATGTAGTTAGCAATGGAGGAAACTCTTTAGCCAGACACCTTGCCACCTCCACAAAAGGCTCTCTATGAGACCCCAAAAGTCACAACCCAACACCCAGGCAGCGTCCTCGCTTAGGCACTGAAATAAGGTCTGGATACGTTCTCTAGGTTGGTAACAGCTTCCAAGGAGTTTCCTTGTGGGCACACATGAGAAATTAGGAATAAAACGCACAATTGGGAGAATAACCGAGGGAGTCACAGATACTCCGGGAAGTCTATCAGTCAGGTTCATAAGGCTGTTTTTAATTTCCTTCAAGAAGGTTCCAACCCATTCCAAATGAGCTGAGAATTTTAATTTCCTTCAAGAAGGTTCCAACCCATTCCAAATGAGCTGAGAATAGTCCTTACCTACAGACATTTCCCCCCTTGTTTTCGTTGGTGTTCTTAGCCCAGGGTGGCCTACTGGTTGCTATACAACCAAGGATAGCCTTAAATTCTCAAGTCTTCTCTCTCCACTGCACAAGTTCTGGAACTACTCCAAGCCTGGATCACAGTGGCAATTTTTAAAAATTCCATCCTTTGTCTCCATGGCTCAGAAAGGAAATAAAGCTGAGATGTGCCCCCTCCCTGCTCCCCAACAAGGCAGTGCCAGCCTAGATTAGACCCCTTCGTTAGCTTTGGGCCTTGCCAAAGAGGCCACAGTTTAGGGAACATGAACCCCTTTTCTCAGTGAGCGTGTGTAGCTTATCTCTGTACACAAACTGCACCCCCCCCCCCTGGAGTTTGGGGTAGTTTAAGGAAGATATATATACAGAATGAGCAAGTGAATAACAAAGGTAGTGAATACATTAAATGCACATCTACAAAAAATAGTAAATGCATATACCCATGTCTGTCAGGGCTAGAGGCAAAGTGAGTCACGGTATGAATGAAATGACGTGGGGATTCTGTCCAGCGAGGCATGAGCAGTCTGCAACTCCAACTCCCTCCTCCACCTCCTCAGAATCTGAAACGTGGCTGCACTCCGCTGTTCCCAAAAGCCCACATTTTATTACTGGAACCTTCCTTCCCGGAAGCTAGAAAACGGCACAAACAACTGAGCATCATTTCCCTTAGAAAGGGGCGCCTTTCAGATCTGATAGCCTGAACCGCCTCTGGCTGGTGGCTGGGCTAGCTACCATCGGATTAGCACTAGAAGACAATGCCTGCACGCTCCAGTCCAGTCCGGCAGGCTGCCCTGGAGCTCAAGCGACCGGTAGCTCCCGGAGCTTCCACGTGGAGCCCGGAACCCAAAAGATGAGCTTTCGGCAGCTAAGAGGGTCCCACTTCCATTACCCGCCCCCCAAGAGAGCACGCCGGGCATCTTCCCCAAACCCCATCTCTGGGCAGCTCAGATGCACCGTCTTTCTTCCCGCCTTGGGAAACTGGGGGACAGGAGCTGTGGCATCCTCTGAAGCTGGGTACCACACCCACAGATCCCGGGGGAACGAGCCCGAGTGGGCGCATCTGTGGACGGAGACCAGGCCGGGTCCCCACGCCTGGTGGCCGAGGAGGACCCGGAACAAAACGAGTTTGTCCTTCCATCCTCCTCTCTGTCCGAGAGGTCCCGAGTGGGTGGCTGCATTCCAGCGGGAACTTCAGTGACTTACCTTCATTGCTCGTGGCGGGGTCGTGGCTCCAGCTCCTGGACGCAGGTCTGAGTCTCCTCCAGCTGGCGTGCGGCGACACGTGGCGCTCAGGGTCGCGGAGCGCGGAAGATGGAGAGCTGGGAGCGCTGGACTGCGGATTGCATCAGCGGCTGGCCCTGCAGGGAGCTGCAGCTGGGCCTCCGGCACACTCCGGCCTGGGGGACCATGTGATGAGCACGTACTTCTCTCGCAGGAGGGGAGGCAGGCAGAGGGGAGGCAGGCAGCGCAGGAGGACAGATCTGGCAGAACCTTTGATTGACTTCCTCTCTGCTGGCTGCTGAGAAGCAGCTGGCGACCTCCCTCGCCTGGTCTCAGAGCGGGCAAGTTTTAAGATGTATTTTGGGACAGTAAGGAGCAGGTTCGATTTTTCCACTCTCCACCCTCAGTCTGCTCTCAAATACAGTCAGCCGTGCCTGACAATTCCTTTACCTTTAACATTTAAACAAATGTAATACGTTTTGTGTAGGGGGTGGGTGGCTGGGTGGGCATGCGCAGTGGAGGACGACCGGCAGGGGTGAATTCCCTCCTTCTACCCTGGGAGCCCTGGGATGGGCTCTCAGGTTGCAGTTGGGTACCCAGCTTTCTTAGTTTGCATCCTCCGATGTGCACACACAGTTTTTTCTGATGTGAAATGGCCCTGCCACCTGGCCACTCCCTCTCCAAACACAACAGTCACTGTGGCTGGATATCTGTGTGGAGCCTCAGGCTAGACCCCAGCTGACTGTGCTCAGTTGAGGAGAGTCCCTCCCTCTGAGGATCTGGCAAACTTTCTGTTGGGTGATCTAAGCAGATCTTTGCTGTGAAATTTCCTTTCCTAACTCCTTGGAAGAGAATCGGCCTTGTCCACGACTGTGTTTTTCCTGTATCCTCTATAAAACAAACAAACAAACATGATTTTTCTTTCTTTTCCTATTTTCTTTCTGGAGCCTGGCATGAACTGGTGACCAGGCCATTGAATGACTGAGCTATCTTAGTCTGACAAATGTACTGAGTTATCTTTGTACCCAGCACAACAGCAGGAAGATTCTTCCCTTCAGGCCGCTGTGGTCTAGGCAGGCTTTAACTCTAGTAGCACTGTGCGCATCAGCAGATGAGTGCAGAAATACGGGAGCTATCGTTGGTATGGTGGAGTGTTAATCCACAATAAGAAGGAACTGAGCCACCAGTCAGTGGGGGCGCACACTTTAGTCCCGGTACTCAGGAGGCAGAAGCAGTTCGAGGCCAGCCTGGTCTACAGAGTGAGTTCCAGGATAGCCAGGGCTACAGAGAGACCCTGTGTTAGAGAGAGAGAGACAGAGAGACAGAGGGAGGGAAGGAGGAAGGGAGGGGAAGGGAGGGAGGGAGAGGGAGGGAGGGAGGAAAGGGAGGAAGCCAAAGTGCTGTGGTGTCTGTCTGTAGTCCTTGCTACTCAGAGGCTGAAGCAATACACACATACACACATGTACAGGCACACACCTACACACGTGTACACATACCTACACATGTGTATACACACACAAACACACATGCACGCACGCACACACTCCCCAAAAGAAGCAATTTGAAAAGAAGCTGGACAAGAGAAGCCACGTGGTAGGTTGTGACCAGTCTGGTGATTCGGTGCAGGATTTCTTTGGCGACGGCTAAGATTTTCGAGGCCTGGGATATAGCTCAAATGGCAGGGTGCTTGCCTATCACCCAGCAACCCCTATGTTCAGTCGCTAAGTGGCGGGGGTGGGGGATGAACGGGAGATGGGGGGAACCAAGGGATAAGGGTGGACCGAGGAGAAGGAAGAACAAGTTGATAAAATTAGCTGGTAGTTATACACTACCTACCCAAGTAGACCTTGACCTACTCAGGGTCACGCCACGCTGTATGAGACAGGGGATTTCCCAGGCTGGACGTTGCCCTGGGACACGTCTATAAGCAGCTTTTGGTTCCACTCTGAGCGGGGAGAAGGAGACCGGCACCATCTGTCGGGAGCCACCCATCCGGCACGGACTGATACAAGACTTCTTCCTAGGAGGAGAGCGTGGACTGCCCTATGCGTGTATCAGGGCAAATCAAGACACGGAGGGCACACAAACATACTAAAATCATATCAATGGAATCAGGCCCCAAAACTTGTCAGCCCATCCAACACTGGTCCGATTTGCTATCTTATCAGCGCATGCTCGGCAGCCTGATGCCTCTTGGTCTCTACCGCATGCGGCCCTTTGCCTTTATCCTGTAACCCAAATATGTGGATGTGGATATGTAGATATATTTGCTGTGTGCTCTGTGATACGAGAGTCAAGACCAGCAGCTAAGATTAGAATCCAAGGAACCTGCACTCGCCCCAGCCACCGCTACCCAGGAAGCGGGCTACAGGACAGACAGACTGCGTACCTTCTGCAGACACAGAAAGCTGTTACCCCAGTGTGGATCCCAGGGACTCTCACCTTTGAGCCCCTCCCCATTCCTGTTCCACAGCTCCGACCTTCGGTCTTTCTTCACAGCGTCTTCCCCCTCGGATACACTCGACCAAGGAAGGTGTCCTGGGTGGTTCTTGTCCTCAGCTCGACACACTCCGGAGTCACCCAAAGAGGGAACTCCCGTCGCTGCCGCCACTGCCTCCCAAGTTCTGGGATCCTAGACCTGCCCCACTGTGGGCAGCAAAGCACATGCGCTTGAAAAGCAGAGAGAAATCGGATTGTAGAGGAGTCTAGGACGATGGCTCCCTGCTGGGCGGAGAGCGCTGGGGAAGGGGGGTTAAAAGCTGAGATTAAGCCCCGTGGGTCAGTGGGGACAGGAGGATGGCCTCCTGAGCCAGGGAGGGGGATATAAGGAGATGTGGTTGTAAGCAGATGGGGGGGTTCGGACATCCTCCCCACTTTAAATGCGGCTTATGAAGATATGAACCAGTTGAAGTTGGGAGCTTGACTCTGGGTGCATGTCAGCGACAGCAGCAGCTGGAAGGACAGCTGTGGGGATGGGACGTTGGGCCGCTGTAAAAGTGTCTCTTGCGTTCTACTTGGCTGGAACCTTGGCTGGACCTCACAGCCACTTAAGACTATTATCCGCGCCGGGCGGTGGTGGCGCACGCCTTTAATCCCAGCACTCGGGAGGCAGAGGCAGGTGGATCTCTGAGTTCGAGGCCGGGCTGGACCGACAGCCTCCGAAACAATACAGAGAAACCCTGTCTCGTAAAAACCAAAAAAAAAAAAAAAAAAAAAAAAAAAAAGACTACTATCCTGCTGTGGACTCGGCCCGTTTGTTTAGCCTGCCTTAATGATGACACTGAGTTAATCACTACTGTGTTAGCCTCCAAAGATGGCCTCAGACTGAGGTCTTATAGGGCTGTGCTTGGATTTGGATTCATTGGGCTTAGGTGATTGCGATGAACCTGGGATCTAATGCCACTTTCAGAACTTATCAGTGTAGAGGTTGTGTGGTTAGAGAGAGCAGAGATAGTGAATTCACGATATGGACGGGTGAGAACATCTCCTGCGTTCAGAAGAAAGGGGTAAACTCAAGCACGGTAGGGAGGGGCCTGGGGAGATCACACAGTTGGTGAAGGGCCTTTTCCCTTCGAAGAAAGCCCTGACACCCCACCTCCCAACCCCCAGAGTTTCTCTGTGTAGCCCAGGCTGTCCTGGAACTCTCTCTATAGACAGGCTGGCCTACAACTCACAGAAATCCAGGTGCCTCTGGGATTAAAGGCGTTCACCACCACCACCCCGCTTTAAATTTATTTATTTATTTTGTCTGCCTGTATTTCTGAGTACCACACACATGACCAGAAAAGGCATCAATGCCCTGGAACTGGATTCATAGGCAGTTGTGCACTGCTACGTAGGTGCCAGGAGTGAAACCCAGATCCTCTGGAATCTAGGTCCTCTGGAACCTAGGTCCTCTGGAACCCAGGTTTTCTGGAACCCAGGTCCTCTGGAACCCAGGTTTTCTGGAACCCAGGTCCTCTGGAACTTAGGTCCTCTGGAACCCAGGTCCTCTGGAATCCATGTCCTCTGGAACCCATGTCCTCTGGAACCCAGGTCCTCTGGAATCCAGGTCCTCTGGAACCCAGGTCCTCTGGAACCCATGTCCTCTGGAACCCAGGTCCTCTGGAATCCAGGTCATCTGGAACCCAGGTCCTCTGGAACCCAGGTCCTCTGGAACCCAGGTCCTCTGGAAGTGCGGCCAGCACTCCACATCGCTGAGCCATCTCTCCAGCCCCTACATGCAGGTCCTGATTTGAATTCATCAGCGGGCCTTTTGCCTCCATGGCCATCTAGTGGGGCATGGGAACATCAGCCTTGTGTGGGACGGACTTCCTAGAAGGCATCCAGAACATGTGGCCCCTTATTAAATGTCTGATACACCCCTTCATGTCTTCACTGGAGCCCCAGGTGTCTGCACACCTTTCCAAATTGCTTCCAGCGGTTCAGAAACATCGTCCTGTTAAGAACCACAAAAGGAAGTCTAGGGAGACATCTTTGTGGGTACAAGAGCTTGCCGCACAATTATGAGGGCCTGAGTTGGAGTCCCGGAAGTGGTAGGGCGAGTGTCCCTCGCCCCGGTGCTTCCACGGGGGTTTGAGAGGTGGGGATGAGAGAAGCCAGGACACTCTCAGACCAGGCGGCCTGTACGGCAGAGGACAGAAAAGAGACTCTGCCTGGAAACAAGGCAGCCGGTGAAGACATGTGAGGCTGTCTACTGACCGCCATGTGTAATTTGCTTCGAACAAACTGTGGGCTGGGGAGATGGCTCACTAGACAAGAATGCCCACTGTGCAAGCATGAGGGCACGTGTTCCAGTCCCCAGGACCCATGTGAAGAGCTAAGTACAGAGGTGTGTGCACCCGCAGCACCAGCACTGTAGAGAAATTGAACACGGGAGGCTCGGTTGCTGGGGTTTACCTGTCTACAGTCCTAGTTCCAAGTTCAGTGAGAGACTTTGTTTCCGGGGAATAAGATGGAAAGTGACAGACCAGAGCTCCCGATGTCCCCCTGTGGCCTCCACATGCACGCATGCATGCGCACATACATGCACACATCATACATGCACACATACAGGCGCACATACATGCACACATACACGCACACAGACTCCAGTGTTACCAGCATTATATAATTACGTGTCGATTACTTTAATCTGTAAGTGTAAGGGAGACCAGCTGGCCTATGATGAAAGATGCCCTTCTGCACGCTGCCAAATATGTGTTGCTTTTATTGGTTGATGAATAAAGCTGTTTTGGCCTATGGTGGGGCAGAATATAGCTAGGCGGGAAATCCAAAAACAGAGACACGGAGAGAAAGAAGGGGGAGTCAGGGAGACGCCATGTAGCTGCCCAAGGAGTAAGATGCCAGGACATTACCAGTAAGCCACGGCCACATGTTGATACACAGATTAGTAAGAATGGGTTAATTTAATTGTGAGAGCTAGTCAGCAATATGCCTGAGCCATTGGCCAAACAATTGTAATTATTATTAAGCACCTGAGTGTTTATTCGGGAACTGGCAGGTGGGACAGAAACCTTGATTTACAGGCCTACCTTGAGCAAGACTCCCAGTGTGCCCCTGATATCACCCCAACCCAGTCAGCACCTACTGCAAGATTTTCTGCCCTCCGAGGCGTAGGCAACAATTAGCACATTAGGCACCGAAATTGGCTTTTATTGGGAAAACTGGAGTCCATTTATGTTCTCTTTTTAAAAGTCAAAGTCTCCTGTAGGCCCAGCCGGCTGGGGTCTCTCTGTGTAGCCGAGAGTGACCTGGTACTTCTGACTGTCCGACTTCCCCTCCAAGTCCTGAGGTCACAGGTGTGTGCCACTACACTGGTACTTCTGACTGTGCGACTTCCCCTCCAAGTCCTGAGGTCACAGGTGTGTGCCACTACACTGGTACTTCTGACTGTCCGACTTCCCCTCCAAGTCCTGAGGTCACAGGTGAGCCACTACACTGGTACTTCTGACTGTCCGACTTCCCCTCCAAGTCCTGAGGTCACAGGTGTGAGCCACTACACTGGGCTCGCACTGGGGCTTTGCGCTTCTGGCAGGCACTCTGCTAACTCTGCAGCCTGTGTGAATGTGTGTGTGCTCCCTTGTGCCACGGCAACGTGGCCCTCTCGTTCACCATGGGGGCCCCCGGATCTATCTCGGGGTAGTTACGCTTGGCAGCAAGTGTCTACCCACTGAGGATCTCTATGACCCTTAACTTTTATTGTTTGCGTGTGTGTGTGTGTGTGTGTGTGTGTGTGTGTGTGTGTGTGTAGTGTGTGTAGTATGTTGTGCACATGAAGGCTGGAAGACAGTATTGGATCCCCTGGAGCTGGAATTTCAGGCAGCTCACCCACCCAAAGTGGAGGCTGGGAACCGAACTTGGTTCCACTGCAAGAGCGGTCGGTGCTGTTCTTAACCACGGAGACTTCTCACTGATCTCCATTTCACTTGTTTGTTTGAGACAAGATCTCTCTACACATCTACCACCAACTGTCCTAGGACTCACTCCATTTGAGTTATTAAATGACTGTACACATGCATTTTATTTTTTTATTTTTATTTATTTATTTATTTATTGGCTTTTTGAGCCAGGGTTTCCCTGTGTAGCCTGTGCTGTCCTGGAACTACTCTGCAGACCAGGCTGGCCTCAAACTCACACACAAAGATCCATCTGCCTCTGCCTCCCAAGGGCTGGGATTAAAGGTGTGCACCACCACATGTACTTTATATGGAAGATCAATGGATTCTGAGGCTAACATAATAAATATATACAAGGTACATACACAAATGCCTCAGACTTGTGTATGAATGTTTGTGATACCTATTAAATATATATTTAAGGTATTTCTTTTTCTTTTTTTTTTCTTCAGACAGGCTCTCACTGTGTGTCTTGTCCAGGCTGACATCTAACTCACAGAGGTCCATCTGCCTCTGCTTCATGAGTTCTGGGATTAAAGACCTGTGCCGCCATGCCCTGTAAAATCTGTTTCTATTTTTTAATACATGTAAGTGACGTGTGCATGTGTGTGTGCGTGTGTGCGTGTGTATGTCTGTGTGCGTGTCTGTGTGTGTGTGTGTGTGTGTGTGTGTGTGTAGGAGTGTGCCCATGAGTGCAGGTGCCTACCAAGACCAAAGGTGTTTGGCTCCCTGGCTCTGAAGTTACAGATGGCGGAAGCTGCTCACCGCTGACCATGAGTGCTGGGAGCGGAAGCTGGGTCCTCTGTGGGAGCCAGCTCTCCCGCCCCCAGGACCTGTTTTATCCTCAATTCCCCCCATCATCAAAAGCAGGATTCTGCCTGGGTGTGGTAGTGCATACCTCTAATGCCAGTGGCTTTGAGGCTAGGGCCGTCTGAGGCCCAGCCTGTGTGATATACCAAGATTCTACATTTAAAAATCCAGAACAAACAAAACAACCCAGTTACGCTAGAATAAACCTGTTTGAAACTTGAGTGTTTCCACAGAGATATTTCCAAAGTATGACATAATATATTGTTATCATTATTATCATTAATTGACCACAATAGTAAATCACAAAATTGAGGGAATGATAAATTTCAGAGATAATTTTCAGGAACAGTGAGTTTCAACTACCCATCACTAGAGGGCGCTATGGACCCCATATTTTCACAACGTCTAGCGTTTTACTGGATTTCAACAGAGTCTATGACATTCGACCTTCTACATTGTACGTGGTTACCATACGATTTATTCTGGATTTATATTTATGCATGTTTTTATATCCTTCCACTGTCGGATCATCGATGAGCCGAGCATCATTTTCCTTGAGGAACTGGCAAGGAGGAGAATGCATGCATATTTGCAATCTGACTGGACTCCACCTACTCAAACCAGCACCCCCACGCACATGCTACCCCCTTTCCATCACGGTGCATGCCAACACGCCCGGCGAAGGGCGTCATCTGCCCTGGGTGCAGCTTTGTCCATGTACTGAGCACTTACGGCTTTAGCTGTTACATTTTGCACAATTTATAGACCGTGTCTTCCAAGAAAAGGAAGGAACAGCATCGTGTATGTTTGTGAGAACCACACAGCAACTCCGATCTATATTATCTTAGGAAATTCCAGAACGGCTTCTACAGCTGTGGATGTAGCCTGGTACGAGCCTGGGCTGCCACATGAGGCTCTGTAGGAAGAGAAAGGGGAGGCTTTCCGCCCCTCTGACTGAAGGTGTGAGGCTTGTGCTGGCCTAACCTGGTGTTCAGCCTCCTCCTGGCTCCACACAGACTTCCTCCTCAGCCTGCCCGTGGTCTTCCCTTGCCCTGAGCTAGAGCAGAACCAAGACAGGTGCGGCTGATCCCACCCTGCCCTTGACACCGCCCCCCTTGCCAGCGGGTATTAAATTAGCACAAATGAGCTCCACCTCTCCCATCCATCTGCAAGCCTTCACTCTCCCTGGTGTGGACGCAGAAGTCAGTTCCTGGCGTGCTGGACCAGCCCAGTGAAAAATGCCGTGGTGAGATTCCCCCAGACAAGTAGCTCAGTTTCAGCCAGCCCTGACCTTAGTCCCCTTGGCAAAGTAGAGATTCCCCTGCCCCCATGCTGTCTCCTCACTCCTGCCTCAACCTCAAAATACCTGCCGTACAGGACATTGTCCAATGTCGCTGTCGTCGGTGTAAATTAGAAGCTCAGTAGAGAAGTAAAGCTAGGTTAGAAATGTGAAGGGAAAAGATAAGTAGCAGGGTTCTGGAAGTTCCAGCTTCACTAAGGGCAAATAGTCAAACTCCCTCCTCCCTCCTCCTCTTCCGCCTCCGCCTCCCTTTCCTTCCCTCCTCGTTTTGACACAGGCTCTCTCTAAGGCAGGCTACTCACAGTGATCCCCCTGCCTCGCTCAGCCTTCCAAGTGCTGTAATTACAGACATGAACCACCGCACCCAGCTCCAGAATTGTCTTCAGACTGACTTTCGGAGAGATTTCCAAAGCTTCACGGGGTGGGGGGCGGGGAGTTTTCCAGGCCTGGTCCCTTGGAAGGTGCCTCCCTTGGTAGGAAGCAGGGGCATGGTTTTGTAGCCTGAGAAAGCAAGGAAGCCCCTGATTCTTGCAGTTTGGGGTTTATTGTAAATTTTCTTCTGAGAGAAAAATCTAGCCTTGATAAAATAAGAGACGCTGAAGGAGACAGGCGACCCTCCAAAGCATGAGGGCTGTTTCAGAAATCGTGCCCCAAAGTTGACTATGGGGTTGGTGTGACCCAATGGAGGGGCGTTTAGTGTGACAAAGTTATGTGAACAGGAGAGGAGAGGGTTGCAGTCTCACCAGTGCGTGTTTTCTGTGTGTGTGTGTGTGTGTGTGTGTCTCCCTGTGTGTATAACATAAAGGTGTACAGACAATTGACTTATAGAGCACTTTCTGGGCTGGGGACATGGGGTTTGCAAGTCACTTTTAGTGTAGCTGATGTCCCCCGTCCTAAGAAAGACACACAGAAAAGAAGTGTGTTTAATCCAACAAACACAGCAAACACAGCCCACACCATAACTTGAGCATGGGTACTGAGGCAGTAGAACTATCATGAGTTCCAGTCCAGAGTGAGACTTTGGCAAAACAATAACAGCAAAACCATGGGTGAACCAGGTGGTGGTGGCGCATGCCTTTAGTCCTAGCACTTGGGAGGCAGAGAGACAGGCAGATCTCTGAGTTCAAAACCAGTCTGGTCTACAGAGTAAGTTCCAGGACAGGCTCCGAAGCTACACAGGGAAACCTTGTCTCGAAAAACAAAAAATATGGGTGAAGCTAGGTAGGAAACACTCTCTGCCTCCCACCAGCCTGGCAGCAGGGGCGGGGAGGGGGGGGTTTGGGACCTCCAAGGAGCTTCCAGTGAATGGGTGTCCCCCCCTCTGTCTCTGAGACAGGGCTTCTCTGTGCAGCCCTGGCTGTCCTGGAACTGGTTCTGTAGACCAGGCTGGTCTTGAACTCAGAGATCTGCCTGTCTCTGCCTCCTAATTGCTGGCTGATTCTTGCATTTGACAAAGGGCTTGGCTGTATCTGACCATTGACAAAGAAACCCCTTGTTTACCATTTATCGACACATGAACATTTAAAAGTTTGTATTAATCAATTAAAGGTTTTGTTTAAATTTTAGTCAACCAAGTGGATTTCACCTCTGTGACTCATAGACGATTTCTGTGGATTTTTTAGAATATCTTTTTATTCATGTGTGTATGTTTGTGTGAGTGTGTGCCACATGTCTGTGCCAGCAGAGGCCAGAGGAGGTGTCCGATTCCCTGGAGCTGGAGTTACAGACGATCAAGAGCTGCCTTGATTGTGTGGGTGCTGGGAGCTGAATTGGGTGCCCCCGGGAGAGCACTCCTAATCTTGAGCCGTCTCTCCAGCCTGCATGGATTTCATAACTGAGTGACTTACAGAGCGTGCCCGATCTTCAGCTAGAAAGTACAACATCCAAGAAAAAGTGTTAACTTGGGCAAGATTTGCATAGCTGTGACTCTAGTCTGCAGAGACAGGGGAATCACTGTAAGTGTGAGACCAGCCTACATGTCAGGTTCAGACAGCATGGCCCTGCCTCCAGAACTCACACAGGGGAAATAAAAAGGTACATTTTCTTTCTTTTTTAAATGGGGGTTTTATTTATGCGTGGATGTTTTGCCTGCATGTATACCTGTGTACCATACATGCGCAGGTCCCTCCAAGGCCGCTGTAGAGGGTTCTGGATACCCTGGGGCAGTTGGGAGCTGCCCTGTGTAGCTCCCCAGACCATAAAGAGCCACTCCTGTTCTCCAAACACCAGTTGTATTCCATGCATGAGCAAGCGCAGGTTTAACCCTTTAATAGCCATCCCCATAGGCAGCCAGGCAGTGTTTATTAAATACCTAAATTGCACGGAGCCCTGCAGACACTGGGGTCACTACGGTGAGTGCAGCCCCTGTTCTTCTAAAACTCGCTGTCCCTCCGCCTTCCCAGATGGAGCACAAGTTTCAGAGTGTTTTAATATAAAGGGTGTCCCAGGTATTTCATGAATCATTCGCAGACTGGAGATGACTTGTCGTTTGAAAACCAAGCGTCACAGAGTTTTGATTTGCTACCAGCTAAATGTGGGGGCCCAGAAGCCCACAGAGCACTGCTCAGAAGGGACCCGAGAGCACTCTGACTTTAGGAGGGCATGGAAAATCCCGCCATGGCTATGCCGCTGTGCACCATGCATACCGCTTTACATATGGGTTGCCAGGTTCAGAGTTAGACCGTTAACGGTCAGGGAGAGGCCACAGCAGTTACGTTCTGACTCGCAGAACCCACGTGGATATGAAGGGTGCTTGGCAGCCTGTCTGTAACCATAGCCTGGGAAGGTGAAGACAGGGGACCATGGAGGAAGCTAGCTGCCAAGACCAGCCATATTGGCGAGCTCTGGGTTGTACTGAGAGACTCTCCCTTGGCGAACTTAGTGGAAGAGTTGGGGAGGGGGGTGGAGTTCAGCCTTGGGCCTCCCCACGCACTCACACCCTCACGCATGCTCAGCACATGTGTGCACATCTACATACAAACACACACACTCAACGCACACCGCACACATGAAAAATACCTATAAGAGGATTAAAAGGTTGAATTACGTGACTGTCGTAGGACTTTCCACTGGGACTCACACGAGGTGACATGACAGTGATTATCCTCACTTATTGTGTACTCTCATGGAAGCAGGCTCCGTGGCTCCTGTGTGTAACCCCAAGTCCTGTGGTGGTTGTTGTTGCTGGAACTGTCCTGCATATAGCAAAGAGCTGAGTTAATGCCTGCCTGGCCCAGGACTGTAAAGCAGGAGTTCATTTCTCTGGTGCAGACAACACCTGTACGATGGGTACGGCTCCTGTCCTAGGTGTCCTATGGCTGTGCCGTAGTTCATCTAACTCCCGTCGCTAATCCCCACGTCGTTCAACACTATCTCTAGGATGTTTGCCCTCTGTGGCTCATGGATACATACGCTTATTCTGCTTCCTAAAAGAGTTTTTGGTGACTTGTGATAAACCTACCGTCTACGCACAGCACGGGCATTGTTACATCAGGCATTGTTACACATCCCTTAAGTATTTGCTGGTAGTGATAAATCGAAGATCCCGTGATTGATGAATACATTACTAAGTAAGTGGTGATTTTATTGTAGGAAAATAATACACCGGACGGGACTGAGAGAGTGCTCAGCAGGTAAAGTGTTTGCGTCATAAACACAAGGACCCGAGTTTGATCTCCAGAACCCAAGGAAGAGTTGGGCTCGGGGCATTCTGTACTCCCAGTCAGAACACCTGACGGCAGGCTCTCTGGGGTTACTGACCAGCCAGTCTAGACAATCAGTGAGCTCTGTGCTCAGCAAGAGTCCCTGTTTCATAAAATGAGGTGGAGTGTGCCAGAGACAGCTCAGCTGTGTAAGAGCACCCGGGTGCTCATGACCACCTATAACTCTAGTTGCAGGAAATCTGTGTGGATGGAGCTTTCTGTCCCCCCCAGGTCCTGAAGCCATTTAGTCCCATATAAACACACAGACGCTTTATTAATTATAAATTCTTGGGCACTCGGCCCAGGCATCTTATTGGCTAGTTCTCTCTTAATTATTAATCCATTTCTTTTCTTTTCTTTTTTTTTTTTTTTTGGTTTTTACGAGACAGGGTTTCTCTGTATTGTTTTGGAGGCTGTCGGTCCAGCCCATCCTCGAACTCACAGAGATCCGCCTGCCTCTGCCTCCTGAGTGCTGGGATTAAAGGCATGCGCCACCACCGCCCGGCTATTAATCCATTTCTATTAATCTATGTATTTCCATGTGGTCTTGGCTTACTAGAGAATGCCCAGGCGTCCTACCTTCCCTGTGTTCCTCTTCCCAGAATTCCCTTGCCCTGATAGCCCTGCCTATACTTCCTGCCTGACTACATCCTGCCTGTCCATTGACCAAAACAGCTTTACTCATCAACCAATAAGAGAAATATATATTCACAGCACACAGAAGGACCTTCCCCCATCAGATCTGACTCCCTCTTCTGGTCACCAGACACATAATGTGTACATACATACATGCAGGCAACACACTCCCACACATAAAATAAATCCTAAAAAAATGGGGTGCAGGTGAAGAAGCCACCCAGTGCTGGCTCTGACCACCGCACTCATGTCCACATGTATGTGAACATGTGGGTACGTGTACACACCGAAGTTTCAGGTTTATGCATGGGAACAAAAGTGAAATCACTGAGGAACTGGCAAACTCCAAGATGGCTCATTTCAAAATGATGGTGCTGAAAATGAAATTCTTGGGGCTGGAGTGATGGCTCAGTGGCGAAGGGTGCTGGCTACTCTTGAGAGGACCTGGGTTCGATTCCCAGTGCCCACTTGGCTGCTCAGAACCACTCATAATCCAGTTCTGGGGATCAGATGCTTTCTTCTGGCTGCTGCAGGCACTTTCAAAGACATGACACACAAACATACTTAGCCACATGCACACACACACACACACAAATGGTTCTTGACATTAAGAGTTCAACAAACAAACAGGCCATCTTTGTATGCAAATATCAAGTGAATTTTTTCTTTTAAAGGTTTGTTTTTGTTTTATATGTACAAGATATGTATATATATATTTACGTGTAGTAAGTAATATATATATATTGCCTGCATATGTCTGTGTGTCACATGTGTGCCTAGCACCTAGGGAGGTCAGAAGAGGGTGTCAGATCCCCTGGAACTGGAATGACAGATAGCCGTGAGCCATCACGTGGGTGTTGGCAACTGAACCTAGGTCCTTGGCAAGAGCAGCCAGCGTTGCTAACCTCAGAGGCTTCTCTCCCCTCCGTGACTCCAACAGGGTGCGGTGGTGCATGCCTTTGATCTCAGCACTAGGTGCAGGCAGATCTCAGTGGGTTTGCAAATGGATCTGGTTTCCACAGAGGGTACCAGACTAGCCCGGGCTAAATAGTGAGACGCATTTTAAAAGCAAATCAAATAAAAAACGACAAAACAAAACAAAAACCCTCCAAGCAGTGAGTTCTAGCAAAGTTCACTCATAGCTTTTCACTTTCTGTCAGTGCCTGTACACATGCAGTTAGAGCACAGAGCAAGTGTGAGCTGTATGAGCCAGTGTGAGCTATACCGGCCAGGGTGAGCTATACGGGCCAGTGTGAGCTGTATGTTTCCTCTTTGTGTTGTCTGAGAAGGTCTTGTATGACCCCAGGTTGCCTTGAGTTTGATACAAAGTCAAGAGTAACCTTGAACTTCTGATCTCCCTGGCTCTACCTCCTGGAGTGGAGTGGTGTCTGTCCCCACACCCAGACTAGATTTGTGGTTCTTAGTGGTTTAGGAGGTGCAGAGAGGCTTTTCCACCAGGATCTAAAGCCAAGAAGAAAAGTAGGGGCAAAACAGGTCAGGATGTATTCAGGCCACAGAGAAGGCAGCTCATACTGCGAGATCTTTATTTTTCCATCTGCTCCAATTCCCACGTCAGACCTGCTGTATCAGAATAAATCAAGCTAACTCTAGGAAGCTTAGTCTGTGTTAGGGGCAGTGTCTTAAGTGATCTTTCTAAAAGAAGTAGTATATTGATGCCAAGCAGCAATTATCTCAGCCGTAGACCTGCAGGACACAGGGGAGAAAATGAAAGTCTTGTCTAGAACTCTGGACGGAGAGTCAGATGCCAGTGCCTGTAAAGTGAGGCTTCTCTCTGGAGCTTCAGAAGAGAGGGTGGTGTACCAGACACAGGGGTCCAGGGTCTACTCAAGGGTCCCCGCTAGCCTCATGCCAAACCTACCTCAGTTATTTGGCTCTAGAAGAGAGAAGCAGCCAGCTTAATTGAGACCACAGCTGAACAGGGTTAGGGTTAGAATAACGTGTTTTAAGCTTGGGATCACAAGACAAGCCTCAGACACTCAAAGTATTGCACACAACAAGAAGCAAGTTCAGGGGCGGCCACTCTCTAATGGCGGCCATCGTTGGACACTTCATTGATTGGAGTTGGCGGCCATCAGATTGGCATGAAGCCCGAGCCTGCACCCTGGCATCTTCTCTGGAATCTTTCTGCTTCTCTTGGTGACCACAAATCTTTGAAGCTGTGTATCTGACTCTGGAGGGCTGGGGATCGAATCCAGGCTTCACACCAGCCAAGCTAGTCCCCTGCTCCTGAGCTATATTCTCATTCCACTTTGAAGACTGCCTCACAAGGCTGGGGGTGACTTAGTGGCAGAGCTCTCGCCCGGCCTGTGGAAGGTCCTGAGTTTGATTCCCAACAGTGCACAAGGAAGGTCCCACTCCCAAACAAAGTTTATCAGCTTATAATTCATCGTTAGGGGACTGAGAAAAAGTCTTGTGATTGAGATTTTTATTAGGTCTTAGAAATTGCCACCGATTCTACTATTTAAGCAAAAATTTGGATTTCCAAATCTCTCATTTTTTCTTATAAGAATCCATGATTTTCTAAAAACTATCTTACACCGATAATCTGGAGGGCTAGGGGCACAGAAAACTAACAAAACACTAAGGTTACATAAAGCCTCAGGTTCAAGTCCTGCCACCAACAAAACAAATAAAGCAAATCCTAGCTGGCTCAGATCCTAGTGCTGGGACCATTAACAAGTTACTAGACCTCTTTGACTCTCGGCCTCTGTGTAAAAGGGATTTCCAGATATCTGACAGGGATTATATGACGTTCAGGCACAAAACACTGTATATTTACGAGAGAGTAGATTTTAAGTTCTCAATTGATGAGAGGCAGGACTGTGTCAATGAAGATGGTTGTTCGTGTATATGTGGGAGCTGCTGACACCATTACAGACTATGCATGATGTGGAGTCTTGCATAAATTAAAAAGCAGCTGGGTGGTGGTGTACAACTTTAATCCCAGCATTCAGGAGGCAGAGGCAGGTGGGATCACTGTGAATTTGAGGCCAGCATGGTCTACAGAGTGAGTTCCAGGACAGTCAGGGCTACACAGGGAAACATTGTTTCAAAAACAGAGATAGATAATAGATTAAAAACTGAGATGGTTAAAAGCCCAGCTCCAGAATCCAGATGGCCTGGTTTTAGTAAGGGATCTGCCTTCCTGTTTTCCGCTTTTCTAAAGCCCAGGCTAGCCCAGAGCTTTGCCTCTGAGCTGTGCATGGCCCAGAATGCCTGGTCTCCTGCCTTCACGTACTGAGTGCTGGCTTTGCAGGTGAGTGGACCACATTCAGTCTGCCCTGTCTGGGGATCAAACCCAGGGATTTGCGTATGCCGGGCAAGGACTGTGCCAACAGCCACAGACACAGTGCCTCTGGCGTGCTAAGAGGCTTTGGGTGTGTGCCTGACTCTCCCTTTGCTAGAAAATGGAGACAGTGGTGACGCTACTCCTGAGCACTGGTGGTGGTTGTTATTTTTACAGATTCATTTCTAGTTATGTATTTTTAAGATTTTCTTTATTTGTGTGTGTCTGTGTGTGTGTATTTTGCCTGCATGTGTGTCTATGCACCATATACCTGCCTGGTACCAAGAGGCCAGAGGAGGGCATCAGACCCTCAGGAACTGGAATTGTAGATGGTGGTGAATCCCCTATGGGCGCTGGGAACTGAACCCATGTTCTCAGCAAGAGCAGCAAGTGCTCTTAGCCACTGAGCCAAGTGTCAGCCACCCCCAGAGCACTGTTCTAAGGGTGAGTCAGTCGCTACACAGAGGGTCCTTAGCATGTACCTGCTCAAGGTGAGAACTTCGTATCACTGGCTGCTGGCGGTTCCTGAAAAATCTGAGTTGTTGAGAGCGGTCGAACACCTGGTATCCAGTCCCTGAAAAGTCAGTGTGGGGATAAGCAGCTGACTGCAAAATCCTTGTCGGGACAACGCTAACTCCAAAATCCACGTCTGATCTTGCCTACTGTTTAGCCACTTCTAACTTATGGAGTAATGATGACCTCATCAAGGAAAGAAGTTGAGAAGCGTCGCAACCCAGTAGAGAGCATTTGTCGAAAAATCAGAGCCATTCGGAGGAGAGAGACCACTCTGAATTTGGCTCGACGGGTCGCTAAACGCAAGTCCAGCAGCCCCGACAGTCCGCAGTCTAAAACCAAGACGGCCTTTGGGGACTCGCTGCGGAGGACAGCTGCCACTGGAGTTCCTGTGCTGGACTCTCACTTCTCAAGACCTGAGAGAAAGCACAGTCGCGTTTCCTGTCCTGAAGTCATGTCCTTGAGAACCTCGACAAGCTCTCAGCCCAGCTCTCCTCAGGAGGCCACGTACTCCGTTGTTCTGGCAAGTTCTGAGAACTGCTCACAGCTGAGACCATGGAGCCTCCAGAGCCCTCCATCCTTGAAGTCTCAGTCCGGCCAAGGGCGATGCATCCCCAGCAAGGATTTAGACAGCAGCCGCAATGCAAACTCTTCAAGTACCTCAGTCCTTGGCTCTGTCTGCAGCTCTGGGAGGGACACTACGTTTTCCACTCCTTGGGATGGGGTGACGAGAAAGTTATCTCTGAATGATGACGGTAAGTAGCCATGTCGTAAATTACTTGCTCTAGCCAGGTGTTGGTGGTGCATGCCTTTAACTCCAGGACTCAGGAGGCAGAGGTAGGTGGGTCTCGTGAGTTCAAGGCCAGCCTGGTCTACAGAGTGAGTTCCAGGGTCCAGGGCAGGCAGGACTACCTAAGAAGAGACCCTGTCTCAAACAAATAAAAAATAAAACAAACAAACAAACAAAAAACTTCATGCATCTGAACAGAGGCGTCTGTTCCCTTCCTGGCTTTTTATTTTTTGATATTTAGGTTGGCATGGGAAGTGATGGATTTTTCTCACAGCAGCTTCATATTACATCTTTACATTTGTTCCCCTCCCCATTCCATTTATCATTTTTAAAATCTTTTATGTTTTGTATATGGGTATCTTTCCTCCATATATGTATGTATATCACATGTGATGCCCTTGGCGAACAGAAGAAGAGATTAGATCCCCTGGAAGTGGAGTCACAGATGCTGGTTGAGAGTCACTGTGTGGGTACAGGCAATAGAATTTGGGTCCTTGATAAGAGCAGCCAGTGCTCTTAAATACCGAGCCATCTCCATCCTTTCTGTGTGAGGCGTGAGTCTTTCTCCCCCTTTTTAAAGAAAGCCTGTACTCTGCACACATCTACATAAAATCCAAATTCTCAACCCCGTGGTGGTCTTCACCATCCTGCAACAAATGTCGCTCAAGCCCAGTCAGTCTTCACGTGTGTTCCCCTGAGACAGACCTTTAACCTTCTCGCACAGCAGCGAAACAGCCGTGTAAGAGAATGTGGGGTTTGGTTGGGGTGTAGCTCAGTGGCAGAGTTCTTCCCTACAGGCCTTGAGTTCAAACCCAGAACCCCGCAAATGAGCTCCATTGCAGGAGTCAAGGAAACAGACCGTGGAGGAGGTAAATGTGTCAGCTGGAGATTTAGGGACCTCTGCCTAGGCTGTTTATTGCTCTGTGGTTAATAGACACTCAGAAACGAACCCTTGCGGGATAGCACATCTCTAGAACATTCTGCTTTCTGTTTTTCTTTTAACGTGTGTCTGTGTTTTACCGGGCGTAGGTGTGGGTGTGGGCACTCATGTCTGATGCCCACGGGGGAAGAAGGGGCATCAGATCCTTAGGAACTGGAGTGACAGACGATTGTGAGCCACTATGTGGGTGCTGGGAACTGAACCCAGGTCCTCTGGAAAAACAGCCAGTGCCCTTAGCACTGAGCCATCTCTTCCACTCGCCTCTGTTTTCTTAAAATTTCTTTTGTTTTTGCTTGTTGTTCTACAATTCTCTTTTATATGACAGGGTTATAAAACCCGATTCCCCACAGGTTCCCCACTCCCCTTATTTTTCTTGAGACCAGGTCTCACTATGAAGCCCTGGCTAATCTGGGACTTGCTTTGTCTCCTAACTCACAGAAATCCACCTCTGCCTCATGAGTGCTGGGATTAAAGATGTGTGTTTTAGCCTATGACTAAGTTTAATTTTTATGTGTGTGTATATATGTGTTGTTAGGGATTGAACCCGAAGCCTGCCTCAGGCACGTGGACAGATGCTATACCTCTGAGCTGCTCCCAGCACCCAAGACCACTTTTAGAAAATGGTTTACTGAAGATGTCAGTATTGTGAGCCGATGGTCACTGAAGTAAAAATTATTCGGATGACACCCCATTACAATCCCCAAACCTTTCCTTTCCATAGGGTTGAAAGCTGAAGATGAGGGCAGCCAGGAGGAGGGAGCCTATGGGGCCTGTGAAACCCATGGGGAAGAGTTTCTGGCAGGAATTTTTCAAGAGCTCGACACCAAGCATACAGGTGAGTTAAGCGAGAGACCTGGCCATGCTGCCTTCCAGAGGGGAATGGCTTGTGTGAGGCTGAGTCTCATGTCTTCACATATGGTGAGTACAATGTAACTTGAAAGTGAGCCCAGCTGTTAGTTCATGGCTGTTTCTTGATTTCAGGGACTTTCTAGTCACTACTCAGAATGACTTACCCTTCGTAAGGGCTGGTCTCAAGAAAGAGCTACTTCAAGTATATGAAACTACTTTCCGGATTTAGCTCAAAAGCTCCCAATTTTAGCTTTTCACTTCTGGTTATTTTGTGTGTGTGTGTGGGTGATGGTGGTAGTTAATTCTTTATAAAATTTCCACAGGCTATTTTTAGTGTGAAAATGCTTCCTGTCCACGGTAAGAGAGTCATTGTCTTAGAAATGGGAAAAATCAGCAATCCCGTTTCCTAACTGTTTTTAATTATTTATATATCATTCCCTGGCTCCCTCTGTCAGTGCGGCTCTGGCTTTTTTTTTTAACTGTAGAAATGTTTTCAGTAACATACAGAAGTAAAGAGGGTAACGTAGAGAAGCCTTACACGGGACCAGGGAATGGATCAATACACAGAGGCCTCATCATCCAGGCCTAACACCCGTGGAAGGACCCACGTGTGGAAAGGGGAACCAACTCCAAAAGACTTTCCCTCACACCCACATGCATGGTGCACCGCACACACGCTTTCTCACACAACCAAATAAATGTTTGTTATTTTTAGAACCCTTGACATCCGTGTAGAGTAACCAACTAGGCCTCCTTTCTAACTCCATTTTCTCTTGTGGGATAATTCTCAGACAGCACACATCACCCAGAAATATTTCAGTACACAGGTTAATTGATTTTATTATTTTAAAAAATTTTTAAATGTCTTTTTCTTTAATTTTAAATTTAAATTAGAAACAAGGTTGCTTCACATGTCAATCCCAGGTCCCTCTCCCTCTCCCTCCCCTCCTCACATGTCCTACCACCAACCTCCCTGCCCCCAATCCCCACTCCTTTCCCCAGGGAGGGTGAGGCCCTCCATGGGGGTTATCCATAGTCTGTCATTTCACCCAGGGTAGGGTCTTCCCCAAGAGTCCAGTTTAAGAGAGCATCTCTCATTGTGGGATGGGCACCCAAAGTCCATTTGTATGCCAGGGATAAATATCGATCTACTACCCAATGCTCCATAGATTGCCTATGGGTGTCCTCACTGACACCCACATTCAGGGGGTCTGGATCAGTCCAATGCTGGATTCCCAGCCATCAATCTGGAGTTTAAGAGCTCTCCCTTGTTCAGGTCAGCTGTTTCTGGGGATTAATCTAGCCCAGTCTTGACCCCTTTGCTCATCAGTCCTCCCTTTCTGTCACTGGGTTCCTTGAGTTCAGCTCAGCGTTTAGCTGTGGAGTCTGCCTTTGCTTCCATCAGTCATTGGTTGAAGGTTCTGTTTCCCAGACTCTCTGGCTGTGGGATTGTATGCTGGCACTCCCCAGATCTATGTCTAAAATCCATATATGAGTGAGTACATGCTTCACTCAGGATGCTTTCTTCTAGTGCCATCCATTTGCCTGCAAATTTCAGGATTCCATTGTTTTTTTTCTGCTGAATAGTACTCCACTGTGTACATTTTCTGTATCCACTCTTCAGTTGAGGGGCATCTAAGTTGCTATTAATGCTGCTATGAACATAGTGGAACAGATGTCCTTGTTGTATGAATGTGCATCTTTTGGATATATGCCTAAGAGTGGAATTGCTGGTTGTTGTGGTAGGTTGATTCCCATTTTCCTAAGGAATCGCCATACTGATTTCCAAAGTGGCTTATGAGTTGGCACTACCACCAGCATTGGAGGAGTGTTCCCCTTTCTCCACATCTCCTCCAGCATAAACTGTCATTGGTGTTTTTGATTTTAGCCATTCTGACAGGAGTAAGATGGTATCTCAGAGCTGTATTGATTTGCATTTCCCTAATGGCTAGGGATATTGAGCACTTTCTTAAGTGCCTCTCGGCCATTTTAGACACCTCTGTTGAGAATTTTCTATTTAGTTCTGTAGCCCACTTTTTAATTGTATCCTTTGGTGTTTTGGAGACTTGCTTCTTAGGTTCTTTGTAAATTTTAGAGATCAGCCCTCTGTCAGATGTGGGGTTAGTGAATATCTTTTCCCATTCTGTGGGCTGCCTTTTTGTCTTGCTGACTGTGTCCTTTGCCTTACAGAAGCTTCTCAGTTTCAGGAGGTCCCATTTATTAATTGTTGACCTCAGTGTCTGTGCTACTGGTGTTATGTCTGTACCAATTCGTTCAAGGGTACCTCCCACTTTCTCTTCTAAGAGGTTCAGTGTGGCTGGATTTATGTTGAGGTCTTTGATCCATTTGGACTTAAGTGTTGTGCATGGTGAAAGACATGGATCTATCTGCATTCTTCTATTCTTCTACACCAGCATCCAGTTATGCCAGCACCATTTGGTGAAGATGCTTTCTTTTTTTCTATTGTATATTTTTAGCTTCTTTGTCAAAGATCAGATGTTTGTACATGTATGGGTTAATATCAGGGTATTCAATCGATTCCATTGGTCTACCTGTCTGTTTTTGTGCCAATACCAAGCTGTTTTCAGGACTATAGCTCAATAATAAAGCTTGAAATCAGGGATGGTGATGTCTCTAGACATTGCTTTGTTGAACAGGGTTGTTTTGGCTATCCTGGGTCTTTTGTTTTTCCATGTAAAGTTAGTTAATGTTCTTTCAAGATCTGTGAAGAATTGTGCTGGGATTTTAATGGGGATTGTATTGAATCTGTATATTACTTTTGGCAGGATTGCCATTTTTACTACATTGATCCTACCTATCCAAGAGCATGGCAGATCTTTCCATTTTCTGGTGTCTTCTTTAATTTGTTTCTTTAAAGACTCAAAGTTCTTGCAATACAGGTCTTTCACTTGTTTGGTTAGCATAACCCCAAGGTATTTTATGTTGTTTGTGGCAATTGTAAAGGGTGATGTTTCTCTGATTTCTTTCTTTTATGGTCTATATAGTAGGGCTACTGATTTTCTTGAGTTGATCTTGTATCCTGCCACTTTGCTGAAAGTATTTATCAGCTGTAAAAGTTCCCTTGAATAGTTTTTTTGGTCACTCATGTAAGCTATTATATCATCTGCAAATAGTGAAAGTTTGACCTCTTCCTTTCCAATTTGTATCCCCTTGATCTCCTTTTGTTGTCTTATTGCTCTAGCTAGAACTTCAAGTACAATATTGAAGAGGTATGGAAAGAGTGGACAGCCTTGTCTTGTTCCTGATTTTAGAGGAATTGTGTTGCGTTTCTTCCATTTAGTTTGATGTTGGCTGTTGGTTTGCTGTATATAGCTTTTATTATGTTTAGGTATGTTCCTGTTATCCAGGATCTCTCCAAGACCTTTATCATGAAGGGGTGTTGCATTTTGTCAAAGACTTTTTCAGCATCTAGTGAGATGATCATGTGATTTTTGTCTCTCAGCTTGTTTATATGGCAGATTACATTGATGAATTTTCGTATGTTGAACCATCCCTGCATCCCTGGTATGAAACCTCCTTGGTTGTGGTGAATGTGTTCTTGGATCCAATTTGGTGTTTGGATGTGTTCTTGGATCCGATTTGCCAGTACTTTATTGAGTATTTTTGCATCAGTGTTCATGAAGGATATTGGTCTGATGTTCTTCTCCTTAGTTGTGTCTTTATGTGGCTTGGGTATCAAGGTTATCGAAGCCTCGTAAAAAGAGTTTGGCAAAGACCCTTCTGCTTCTATTGTGTGGAATACTTTGAGAAGAACTGGTATAAGCTGTTCTTTGAATTTCTGGTAGAATTCTGTACTGAGGCCATCTGTACCTGAGCTTTTTTTTGGGTGATAGACTTTTGATGACTGCTTCTATTTCATTAGGGGTCATAGGCCTATTTAAATTGCTTATCTATTCTTGATTTAATTTTGACAAGTGATAGCTATCCAGAAAATTGTCCATTTCCTTTAAATTTTCAAATTTTGTGGAATACAGGTTTTCAAAGTATGACCTGATGATTCTCTGGATTTCCTAAGTGTCCATTGTTATGTGCTCCTTTTCATTTCTGATTTTGTTAATTTGCGTATTCATACTCTGCCATTTCATAAGTTTGGATAAAAGGTTTGTCTATCTTGTTTGATTTTCTCAAAGAACCAACTCTTTGTTACATTGATTCTTTGTATTGTTTTCCCTAGTTCCTACTTTATTGATTTCAGCCCCCAATTTGATTATTTCCTGGCATCTACTCCTCCTGGGTGATTTGTTTCTTTGTGTTCTAGAGCTTTCAGCTATGCTGTTAATGCTCTAGTGTAATTATCCTCCAGTTTCTTCATGTGGGCACTTCGTGCTATGAACTTCTCTCTTAGCACTGCTTTCAAAGTGTCCCATAAGTTTGGGTATGTTGTGTCTTCATTCTTATTGAATTCTAGGAAGTCTTTAACTTTTTTTATTTCTTCTTTGACCCAGCAATGGTGCATTTGCACATTATTCAATTTCCATGAGTTTGTAAGGTTTCTGCAAATTTGTGTTGTTGTTGAATTCTAATTTTAATGCGTGTTGATCTGATAAGATGCATGGAGTTATTCTAATTTTTTGTACCTGTTGAGGTTTTATATGTTGCCAAGTATGTGGTCGATTTTTGAGAAGGTTCCATGTGGCGCCGAGAATGTATATTCTTTTTTATTTGGACGGAATGTTCTATAGATGTCTGTTAATCCTAATTGGGTCATAACTTCTATTAGTTCCTTTGCTTCTTTGTTAAGTTTCTGTCTGGTAGTACTGTCTAGTGGTGAGAGTGTGGTCTCCCACTATAAGTGTATGGGGCTTTATGTGTGATTTGAGTTTTAGTAATGTTTCTTTTACGAATGTGGATGCCTTTGTATTTGGGGAATAGATGTTCAGAATTGAAACTTCATCTTGGTGGATTTCTCCTGTGATGAGTATGAAATGACCTCCCTCATCTCTTTTGATTGATTTTATTTTAAATTCTAATTTGTTAGATATTAGGAATGCTACCCTCACTTGTTTCTTGGGTCCATTTGATTGGAAAATCTTTTCCAAACCCTTAACTCTGAGGTAATATCTGTCTTTGAGGCTGAGGTGTATTTCTTGTATGCAGCAGAAGGATGGGTTCTGTCTTCAAATCTATTCTGTTAGCCTGTGTCTTCTTATGGGCAAGTTAAGACCATTAATGTTGAGGGATATTAATGACCATTGATTGCTCATTCTTGTTTGTTTTGAGATTGTTGTTGTTGTTGGAATTATATGTGGATTTCCACCCCTTTTTTCTTTTGGCTGTTGGTAAGGTGGGATTATCTATTGCATATGTTTTTCTGGTCATAGTTAACTTCCTTGGGTTGAAGTTTTCCTTCCAGAATTTTCTGTACGGCTGGGTTAGTGGATATGTATTGTTTGAATCTGGTTTTGTCATGGAATATCTTGCTTTCTCCACATACAGTGATGAAAGTTTTGCTGGGTATAGTAGTCTGGGCTGGCATGTGTGGTTTCTTAGTGTTGGTAGAATATCTATCAGGGTTTCCATGGAGAAGTCACGTGTAATTCTGATAGGTTTGGCTTTATATGTTACTTGACCTTTTTTCTTAGCTGCTCTTAATATTCTTTCTTTATTCTGTATGTTTTGGGTCTTGATTACTATGTGGCAAGAGGACTTTTTTGTGGTCCACTCTATTTGGTGTTCTGTAAGATTCTTGTACCTTCATTGGCATGTCTTCCATCTCTTGTATTCTGTTGGTTATGCTTGCATCTGTAGTACCTGACTGTTTGCCCAGCTTTTCTATTTCCAGCATTCCTTCAGACTGTTTTTTTTTTTGTTATTGTCTCTATTTCAGTTTTCAACCCTTGCACTGTTTGAATTGTTTCTTGCAATTTTTGCTTTGTCTTTTCCTCCATTTATTGCATTTTTTGGATTTTTTTGGGTTTTTTTCCCCTTCTATTTCTTTAAGGGATTTTCCCATATCCTCTTTGAGGGCCTCTATCATTTTCATGAAGTTGTTTTAAAGGACATTCTCTTCTGCTTATTTCGCATTGGAATGTTGGAGTCTTGCTGGTGTTGAGTCTCTAGAAACTGGTGGTGTCATTTGTTTTTCTGTTGCTGAGTGTGTTTTTGTATTGTCTCTTTCCCATCCCTTCTTCTAGTGGGTGCAGAAAGAACCTCTTCCTGGTCTGGTGGTTAAGGAACCAGAGTTTGCTTTCAGTGGGTGCAAGCAAGTCCACTACTATGGTAGTTCTCCTCTTCCTGGTCCTAGCCCTGGTCCCATGGGTGGAGAAGAAGACCAGGAATCTGGGTTGCTTAGGTTCCCGCCAGGAGGGAACACTCAATGGCAGTCTCCAGACACTGGAACGGGGGGGAGGCAGAAACAGGCCCTGAATTACCTGGTCTCGTGGGTAGAGGAGGAGACCAGGAAACTGGGGTGCATAGGCTCCCACAGAGAAGGGAGCCTCAGTGGCAGTCCCCAGGCAGTCCTCAGGTACTGGGAGTCAGACCCAGATACAGGGCCTGGTTTACCTGGTCCCGTGGGTGGAGATGAAGATGAGGAATCTGGGATGTAGGCTCCCACCGAGAGGGGAGACTCAGTGGCAGTCTCCCGGCACTGAAACACAGGCCTAGAAACAGGCCCCGAATTGCCTGGTCCCATGGGTGAGAAGAAGACCAGGAAACTGGGGTGTGTAGGCTCTGGCTGGGGGGGGAGGTACCTATTTTTAGATTTTTATTACATTTAGTTATCTTCATTGTTGTTGGTGGTGGTGTGGTGTGTGTGTGTGTGTGAGCGTGTATATGTGTGTGTGTTTGTGTGTGTGTGAGAGAGTGTGTGTACATAGGGATTAGAGGATAATTTGCAGGAGTCCATGTGCTTCTTTTACCACTTGGTAGAAGTCTACCCAAGCCCTGCCCCATGCCAGCTTGACAGGACAGCAAGCATAATATGAGTTATTTTTAGAACCTAAAATATCAGCAGTTCATTCACCAAAGATGCGTGTGTTTCAGGCCAGTGGGACAGCTCAAAGGGTAAAGGCAGCCACCACCAAGCCTGACAGCCTGAGTTCAATCCCCCAGAACTTGCGTATGGAGGTCGAGAATTGGCGTTTACAAGCTGCCCTTTGACCTCTACACGCACACATGCGCTCCAGTTTACACACGCAAAGTACATAAAACTGAGTTTGAAATGTCTTCCAAACTCAGGATGCCGTCCTGTTGCCTCGGACGTGCAAAGCCCCCACATCACACCTGTAGTCCCATCCCTCAAGACGGTGCAGCAGAAGGATCAGAAATTTAAGGTCGTCCTTGGTTATGTAGGAAGTTTGAGGCTGGCCCAGGGTACATTAGAACCTGTCTCAAAACAACATGTTCTGAAGGTAATTTTCTGTTCTCCCCCCACAAGGTGCAGTGGGAGTGGACAGAATCATGGCTTACCTGAGACGAACCGCTGGCCAAGACTCTGAAGACGGTGACCTTGAAGCGCTGGGGACCATGCTTGATCCCGAAAATACAAACCCACGTGTGGACCTGGACACCTTCCAGGGCATTGTGAAGGAGTGGGTAGCTCACTCTAGGAGCAGGAGGTGAGCCGAGGTCCACATCCCAGGACACGGCCTATGTCCACCCCAGGGCACGGCCCGCATCACCCATCAATTTGGTCCCATACTTCGTACTAGTGGAAATGCTGTTGTAGGTGCCCCTCTCTATCCGGCACCCCAAGACCTCCTGAAAGATGTTGCCCTATAGCTGAGCCCCATCACCAGCAGGTCTGTGGTGAAGCCTGCTGGTGTGCATTCTGTACTGTGGCTGCTGAGGAGGTGGGTACCTGTGAGGCCACTCCCCGGGTTGGTTCTGATAATGTGTTGGTGTTGTGATGGAGACAGGGATGTTGCTCTCTCATCCAAGTAGGTGTGACCCTGCTTATCTTCCAAGATCAGAGAAGATGTTGCGTGTCTGGGGCGGCATGGCTTAAAAGACAACACCGTTCTCGGGGAATTGAGCCGCTGTGAGAGCCAAGGGGAGCCCTAACACTAACTAGAACATCTCCAGCCTGTGCGAACTCCAGCAGGAACTTAGATTCTGTGCTAACAGGGCTGATAAAGATATACAGATAACAGTGTTGCTTGCCCAACGTGGGGAGCAATATAAATACACAAAACACACAATCTTACAAGTAATGAGAAATACAGAAAACAGAACTGGGGAGATGCCCGGGGATGAGGGTGCTCGCTTCGCAAGATAAGGGCCACCACTCATGAAAAAAGCCGGGTGTGGCTGAACAGGCCTGTAACCCTCGCACTGTATGGTGTGGAGACAGGAGGATGGTTGGGTCTAGCTAGTCAGCAGCCTAGCTCCGGGGTTGGTGAGCGGTACTGTCTCAAATGAATGAGATACAGGTGACGAAGCTGGACACTTAGTGTCTGCTAGTCTCCACACGCCCATTTGCACACCTGCACGCATGTGCCCCCAACACACGTAAACAAATTACATTTTGAAAAAGAAAGGAATGGAAATAGAGCAGCATACCATTTTGTCATTTGTTTCACAATGCTTACAACTTTAAATTGCACTATTGGCATGCGTGTGGGTGCTTGTGGAGGTCAGAGGATGCCTTGAAGAAACTTATTCTCTCCTTCACCGTGTGGTCCTGGGATCAAACTCGGGCCCTCAGGCTTCCTCACCCACTGAGCTGGCTCCCTGGCCCTTAATGACAGAGTTTAAGTAGAGTGACACCATCCAGTGTTGAGGGATGGGCAAATAACCAGACGGGTAGAAGAGCAAGATGGCTCAGTTTTTTAAAGAGCAATTTAAGAACACAGTTAAAGCCCTTAAAAATGTGTAATATCTTTGAAGTACAGTGGCCGATTCCTGTAATGGCAGCAGGGTGCAGAGTCTGCAGGAATAATACAGTTTTGAGGTCTGTGTGGTTTATGTAGCAAGCTTCAGGAATAGTAAGAATCCTTCTTATGAAGCAAAACAACCAAATGACAATAATACAAGCAGTATCTTTGAGCAGGTAATATACATTGAAGGAAAATAACTAACCATATGCTTTCATTCAGTTAAATTTTGTTCATGTGTGTGCAAGCATGTGTCCATGTGCCCGTGTGTGTGTGTGTGTGTTCATCCATGTGTGTGTCACGTGTGTGTGTCCGTGTGTGTGTGTGTGTGTGTGTGTGTGTTGATATTGCATGTCTTTCTCCATTTTCCACTTCATTTGTTGAGGGTAGGGTCTTTGTCTGAACCTGGACCTCTGTTGTGGAAATATTATTTTAGCTGGGCAAAGATGTGTTGCATTTGTTTATGCTGCAGAATACCACCTTAACTGTTACTTTTGTTTATACTTCATTTGTTTAAGTGTAAGGATGTGTGTCTAATTATGTAGCAATATGTTGCATCTGTTTCACCTTGCCTGCCTAAGGCACCTGATTGGTTTAATAAAGAGCTGAATGGCCAGTAGCTAGGCAGAAGAGGAATATGAGAGACTAGCAGGCAGGGAGAATAAAATAGGAGGAGGAGTCTAGGTCTGAGAGAAGAAAGACAAGAGGAGGAGGAGGACGACGACGAGGAGGAAGAGGTGGAGGAGGAGGAGAGAATGAGGGAGATGCCAGGGGGCCAGAAGCCAGGCAACTGTCCACCAGTCAGACGTAGAAACAGCAAGAAAGTAAGAAAAGGTTAAAATCCTCAAGGTAAAAAGTAGATAAAGAGAAACAGGTTAATTTAATTTAAAAGAGCTAGCCAGAAACGAGCCTAAAGTAGGCCAAGCATTCAAAACTAACAATAAGTCTCTGTGTCATGATTTGGAATCTGGTTGATGACCTAAAGGAAAAAGCCTGGTGCAGACCTCAATGGTTTGAGTAACCTACCTAGGCAGCTCGCCCTGGGTACCTTCCTGTCTCTGTGTCCTGCACACAGGGATTCCAGGCGGCCACCACGTCACCTGGCGTGAGTCTGACTTCATTGTCCACACTTGCCAGCCAGGCCAGCTGCCACTGAGCCATCTCCCAACCCACAGTTGCTTTAAACTCAAACGGGGGCGAGGAGAGCACATTCGGAAAAGCTGAACTGCACTGTGGTCCGACAAGGTCTGGACTGCTGTCTTCGCCTTTTGGCTTCAGGGAAGGAACAAGGAGCCGATGGAGTGGCAGCTGGGATGACTCTGTGTTTGAGCCACAGGAAGACGTGGGGCCAGACGGGCCAGGGAGCGAGCTGCACCACGATTGCAGGGCGTGGAGGAAGTGAGTCCTTCCTAAACCTTTCTCTTGCGTCTCCCCGGTGGCCTGTGTGGCTTTGAGGTCTGTCCCGGGGACCTGTCCAAGCGGGTCTTTTGAGTGTCCTCGGCTGCCTGTGGCCACCTCCCCTCCTCCCTGTCTTTTCCTGTTTGCTTCCCAGCCCCTAGTATTAATTACATGCTACTATTTGTTTGTGGAAGAACCAACATAGATGGCTTTAAATATTTAATTCTCCACCTCCTGTGTTAGAACCGGTTACACTGGGAACAGAAACTCGTGTAAGATTGATAATCTAAAATAGCTGTTTACTTAGTCATGGAAAATATCTCCAAGGTGGACGTCTGGGGTTATCTGTAACAAGCTCTGCTCAAAATCAAGTTATTAAGTTGATTGTGGGTCTCTGGGAGATAGCATATGCGACTCTATATGCACAGGCATGCACACACATATGTAATATGTGCAAATACAAATATGTGTGGATGGATTTTTGCGACAGGGTCTTCCATAACTCAGGCTGGCATGAATCTGAGAGTGTGTGTGTAGCTGAGGATGGCTTTAACCTTCTTATCCTGAGTGTTGGGGACACAGCCACATGCCTCCATGTCCGTCAGGAGAATCTGTGAGACTATGATAGTAAATATTCATTGTGTACAGAACCTTACGGTACCGAGGAGGGAAAGATGTGCGGCCAAGAGCACGTATCCCAGTTGGGGTTAAGCCCTTGCCTGGCTTTGCTTAGAAAGAACGGAAGAGGCGCTGAGGGCCATCCACACACCTCCTCTCGCTCCAGGGAGATGTCCGATTTGATCACGTGTGTCTCGGACCTGCACGCCAGCAAGCAGAAGCTGGAGGAGGAGAACGCTACCTGTAGACTGGCGTTAGAAGCCATGGAGGAAGCCAACAGGCAGCTGGCAGAGGACTGTACCAGCCTGCACCTCCAGATGAGCAGGCGAGCCTCTGTGTCCCAGGGCATCCTGGGATTTCACTTTTGCTCTGTTTCATAAGCCCTTAAACATCACATAATTCGTATCACATGGAGTCCACGCTTATGGGGTCTCTGAAGCCAGGCTGTTCGTGTGTTAACAGGGTTGTGCAGATACCGCCACTATCTACCCCGGGCTGTTCGTGTGTTGTTGATGAGGTTGTACAGTCGCCACTGTTACCTAATTCATTCCCATCATGATGGGCAGAGACTCAATGACTTTCAGCAGTGACCCCTTACGCTGTCCCCTTACTCTGTCCCCTTCTCCAAGGTCCCCTTTCTCCGTCCCCTTACTCTGTCCCCCTTCTCCCAGGCCCCCCTTACTCCGTCCCCCTCTCCCAGGTCCCCTTACTCCATCCCCTTACTCCGTCCCCCTCTCCCAGGTCCCCTTACTCCGTCCCCCTCTCCCAGCCCCCCCTTATTGTCTCCCACCTTCTCAAATGCCCTGGCAACCACTAACATTTTGCACATTTGTGTCAATGGAATCGTAACAATCCGTGGCCTGTTGTGCCTGTCCTCTTTAACTTAGCGTCATGCTTTAAAGGTTTGTCCACACTGTAGCAGACACATCACCACTCCATTCCTTTTTATGGCTGAGTGTTACTCCACTGTTTGCATGTACGGCATTCTCTTTATCTATTCTTCAAGTATTGGACTTGGTTATTTGTGCTTCCTGTTTAGCATGAGTAACTCTGTAGTGAGCGTTTGTTTAATGGTTTTACATGCACTTTTATACTGAAAGCTTTAAATGTTTTCAGTTCTTGCAGGTGTAGGTCTAGCGTGGGATTTCTGTGTCACAGAGTAACCTGCACTTAGCAGGAAATGAGCCGCCTTACACCCCTGCCCCACACGCTTGTGAGCTCTCTGTCTCATACAAGCCAGTGTGCCCGAGATGCACGTGTCCATGGTCTAAGAGCAGACCAAAGGCCAGGCGAGTCCCCACTCTGTGCAAAGCCCCCCACTGAAAACAACGGCAGTTGTGCTGGGGACTGTTGTCAGAAACATGCCGTCCAGGGGCCTGTGTGCTAGAGAGAGAGTGAGCTTTACCTCAAGTGAAAGAAAGACTAAAGAACCACAGACCCCTGGGCAGGGCTCCCGAGCTGTGAGCACAACCACAGGAACCAGTCATCAGGGAAGGAGTGAGGAGCTTCGTACAGAATCGATGTCCACAGAGAGGGAAATAGGTCCGAGCTACTAGGACCACAGCCTGCAACGTCCTGGGTTAGTTTAGCATGGAGTCTTGTTTTAAAATTTAATACCATTTTTCTTTTTTATTTCTTTCTTTAATAGTATTATTGGTGTGTGTGAGGCAGACAGACAGACAGACAGACACACACATACACGAAGCAGACAGACAGACAGACAGACAGACAGACACACACACACACACACACACACACACACACCATTTGCATGCAGTGCTCAAAGAGGCCAGAAGAGGTCACCAGTCTCCCGGAACTGGAGCTGCAGATGGCTGTGAGCTGGTCCACCTGGAGAGTATGCCACAGCCTTCTTTGCAGCCCCCCCCCCTTACCCCTTTAAAGGCCCGGGGTCACACTGCATGGAGGTGGGGCCCACCCAGCCTGTACTTGTCTAACGGTCAGTCCAAGTCCTCAGCAAGAAAAAGAAAACGGACCCGTGAGCCCCTCTGAGCAGTTAAACAACAAGAGTCCACACCTAGACACGGGTGATCAGAGCATACTGCCCCAGCTTCCCCTCGATGGCTGTTGAGACTATTCCCAGGGCTTAGATATTCTCAAATACTGCAATAGATCTCTTTACCAAATACGTCATTCGGAAACTAGTACTTTCCCTCCGACACTGCTTCATAAACTCCGAGGACAGACATGTGTGTGTCTCTCTGGGAGTCTGTCGCAGCCCCCATACGGGGAACTATTTGAATATCTGGAGGATCACACTGGCACGTTACCTAGTAGCAGGGAAGGAACATGTCATCCAGACAATGATAGCCTCTCAGGAGACTGCAAACCAGCTGATCTCAACCGTGGGGCTAAGGGCCCTTCCGCAGGGGTTGTATATCAAATATTTACATTACAATTCACGACAGCAAAATTATAGTTATGAAGCAGCAACAAAATAATTTTATTATTGGGCATCATCACAAGTTGAGGAATTGTGTTAAAGGGATGCAACATCAGGAAGATTGAGAACCACTACAAAAAAAATCTGTGTGTGTGTGTGTGTGCGGTGTGTGTGTGTGTGTGTGTGTGTGTGTGTGTGTGCAGGAATGTGTCATGGTATGTGTTTTTTTTTACCTTCTGAGCCGTTTCATTGACTTGAGATTCTAAGTCCTTTAAATAAAAAAAAACCACATTTTTATTTTAACATATTTTTAATAATTTTTTAAGATTTCATACACCCATACAGTGTATTTTGGTCATATTCACTCTCTATTCCTCCCCTGAATTCCTCCTAAATACAGCCCCCAGAACTTTGTTCTCTCTGTATATTAAAAAATCCACTTTCCCCTCTCCCCTCCAGATCGTGAGGTGGGGCTTTCCCTCTGTTCCCCTCCCCGGCACACCCCCTCCAATTCTTTTTGTTTTCTAAGCCCCTGAATTAAGTGGGTGTGGTATTTTATTATTGTTATTATCTTGGGCACCTGGTTTCGGCTTTTTGTGGTTTTTCAGCTTGGGTCCAGAAATAGTCCTGGCTTGCCTTCGAACCCCCGACGGTTACCTTGAGTTTTGCTCACGGCTGTCCTCACCCGCACAGTGCCCAGCAAGCCGTCAGGAGGGAGAGTCTTTTAAAGGAGGAGCTGGAGGACCTGAAGGTGACCATGGCAGCTTCAGAGGAGCAGAAGACCATGGCCTTGGCCCAGAACAAGCAGTTAGTAAGTCTTCAGATGGGGCAAGGGGAGCACGGGGGACTCGTGGCTGAGACACAGGTGCTTGCCTACCATGCAGAACCCTGGTCCTGTTCCCCAAACTGTGTTCTTGCAAGTGCTCGCAGGCGTGCATGCACACACACTCACATAAGCACACACACACACACACACACGCACACGCACACACACACACACACTTTAGCATGCAGGCACACAAATAAATGTGGAAAAAAGTTGTTTTTCTCTCCAAGATTAGCATTCTTATCCAGTGTTGGCTCATGCCTATAATCCCAACACTTAGGAGGTTGTGACTGGCATGTTAGAGGCTCAGGATAATCCCTAGCTATACAGTGAGTTCAAAGCCAGCCTGGACTATATGATACTCTGTTTCAAAAGCCAACAAATTCTTCATAGATGTCTCCGCCTGTACACGCTGGTCTGTGGAAACCTAGAAATTCCTGGATTATTTCCAAAAGTTGGTAGTTGAATTTAAAAAAAAAAAAAAGAAATTGTCAGTCTTCTGGGTGCATTACAGGTCACTTGGCATCTTCCCGGGGCCGCAGGAAATGAGCCAGGCAGCAGTTTCAGAGCAAAAAGCCATTTGACCTAAGCCTCTGCCCAAAGCCGGAGAGGTCGTCTTGTCCCAAGGATGTCTACAGTAGTTGTACAGACTCTGAACTCCAGCCTTGCTAGCAGCAGAGGGGGGGTGGGGTGCTGGCGAGAGTCACCCAGATCTGTCACTCTCTGTGAGTCATGGCGGCCCTCACTTTCCAGGGTCGGTCATTTGTGACTGTCCGAAACCAGCAGTCCTCGGGCTTCACACCTGCCTGTGGCAGATGTAGAGAGGTACCAGGTCCTCTGTGGTGGACACTCTCCCTCTCTCTCTCTCTCTCTCTCTCTCTCTCTCTCTCTCTCTCTCTCTCTCTCTCTCTCTCTCTCTCTCTCTCTCTCTCTCTGTGCGCAAAAGCATTCCAGAGAAGGCCCTGAGGCCTCTGAGAGGGGCCCGACCGTGGTGCGGTGGGGTGAGTACTCTCTGCCAGCCAAGAAGTCAGTCAAAGCCCTGGGAGACAAAAGGGGGACTCTTTGATAGCTGGCGACTCGTCCTAGCTAATGCTCAAGGGGACCAGCCACAGCCAGAATCTCTGACAGGTTCACACACGCTTTCGTCTGCGGGTGACTTCTGTTTTCTGAGCAGAGAAGTGAGTTCACGGAGGCACGCAGTTTCAGTCGTCTTCAAACTCCAGGGATTGCTCAGTTAGAAAGGCCATTTGAGGCCGTTAGACATTTAATGCATTTGACAAGGGAGAACATGAGGAATGACCCTTCTGAGCAGGTGCTAAAGGTCCTGGCTCAACAGATTTAAATTCTGATGACGTCAGAAGTCCTGTTCCCTTTCTCTCTCTAAACTGTCCGGACAAACCTACCAGTAAGCCGCCTGTCTTCAGGTCATGCTTGGGAAACTACTGAGGCACAGAGCCCTTTGGATTAGCTCCTTATTTCTATGTAACTGAATATTTTCTGAGTAAGCTCATTAATAATGAACGTTACAGCTTGTCATTTTACTTTTCCCCTTCAAGGAGACATGACAAGAGCTGCCCTGGGGAGTCGCTGACTGTGTACACACCCTCGCTTCAAGGGAACCAGTCTAGCTTTCCTGGGTGAAATGCAGGTGGCAGCCACCCCCAAGGAGGACAAAAAACTATCGACTGTCCTGCCAGATGTCCAGTGTCCTAGACATAGAATTTCAGCTCTGCATTTTATGTTGTTTTATTATCTCAAGAGCATATTTAGTACCTTATTTCATTAGTGATCATAGACATTCTATGAGATGGACCTAGAAGTCACCACAGCTGCCTCTACATGTATTTAACATTTTACTAGAGTGATGAGGTCTGGATGGCAAATTCAAAGCAAGTGTGGGCTGTAGACTAAGACCCCAAATGGACGGGTGGATGGGTGGATGGATGGATGGATGGATGGATGGATGGGTGGGTGGGTGGGTGGGTGGATGGATGGGTGGGTGGGTGGGTGGATGGATGGGTGGGTGAGTGGGTGGGTGGATGGGTGGATGGGTGGATGGATGGATGGGTGGATGGGTGGATGGAGGTGGATGGGTGGATGGGTGGATGGGTGGATGGATGGATGGGTGGATGGAGGTGGATGGGTGGATGGGTGGATGGGTGGATAGGTGGATGGAGGTGAATGGGTGGGTGGGTGGGTGGGTGGGTGGGTGGGTGGATGGATGCATGGATGGATGGATGGATGGATGGATGGGTGGGTGGGTAGATGGATGGTTGGGTGTTGGGAGATGTCATTCTGTAAATATGTGTCTGATTGGTTTGAATAAAGCACTGTTGGCCAATAGGGAAACAAGATAGGTAGGTCTAGGAGTCTAGGAGGATTCTGGGAATTGTAGTTAGGAGAGCTCTCACCGTGTGATCTCCCAGGAGCAACGGGTGCTCGGGAGTACATCCTCAAAAAGATAAGTTCTTATATAATATATTAGTAATTATGGATTAATAATCAAATCAGAGCTAGCCTATAAGAAACAAAGCAAACGGCCAACAGCTTCATAATTATTATAGTGTCCTGTGTGCTATTTGGGGGCTGAAAGCAGCAACAGGAACCAGGCGGTGGGCAGGAAGACTAAACGTTACAGTTGGGTGGGTGGGTGGGTGGATGAATGGTTGGGTAGATGAAGGAGTAAGTGGGTGGATGGAGGATGTGTGCAGAGATGGATAGAAAATATTTTCAGAGTGTGTCAGTTGTGATGGGAACACCAGAATACTAACAAAGGAAAAGCTCACCAGCACAGTAGCCTTGGAAGCTAACTCTGTATAACTTTAATAATATTCCTAATTTTAACATTTTCTAGGAGGCAGAAGTCAGGATTCTGATTCTTAAGATCCGGGCTCTCCAGGAAGAGGTCTGTCAAAAACAATTCCCAGTAAAAGGCATGGTTTTCCGGGCCCCTCCACATCAAACTACAGGGCAGTTTCTCAAATTATAGGTGATGAATGGAAGATGCAGTCTCCTTATCCAAACAGAAACACCTTACTACTTCAAGCACCCATGGCAAAAATTGAGATTTTTAGACAGTTCTCAGTTCTCTCTTTCAACCACATGGGCTACAGGGATGGAACTTGTATTGTCAGGCTCACTTCTGGATTTTGGGTTTTTGTTGGTTGTTTGATTGTTTGGTTGGTTGTTTTTTGTAGGGGGGAGATTAAATCTAAAAAACTCTTTTTGTACTAGAATGTTAAGAATGTCATTGACATAGACTCTCTGGAAAAGAAGATAGAGGAATTATCTGAAACCAAGAAAGAGTGTCAAGTAAGCGTCTCCCAATGCCCCCAGATATTTTCTTGGGTCAAGTCAATATTCTAGAAGGTGTGTGAAACTTACAACACTACAGCCACAGCTCCCGATTCTAAAGTGTAGGTGCTTCAAGATGTCCGAGTCACAGACAAGGCAATTTCTCTCAGTCCATATTCTGGAGCCAACTTAAGGGGCACATAGTTCAGCTGCCTGTAATGTTAAAGGCTGTTTGGAAACTGCCCTTGTTGGGAGGAGGCTGTGGGTGTTTTGCTTTGTTTTGTTTTGCTTTTGAAAGCCACACCCTAGTGGCTTCACCCAGTTGTCTTTCCAGATGCAGCTGCAGATGTGTGAGGACATGCTGCTTACTAAAGATGCAAGTTTGCAAAAGGTAGGTCCTCTCCTCAAGGCTGGGAATCCTTCAGAGATGGCTGACTCTGTCCAAACCCTGAAGGAAATGGCAATTTGCGTAATGACCCTATTCAAAGATTTGATGCAATTAGCCCGGCATACAATGGTCCTTAACACATTGGGGGGGGTGGGAAAAGCTTTTCTGAGTAGAGAAACAGGGTGTCTTATGCTTGGAATAACTCTGATCAAACCCTGAGCCGTGGGAATGTTTGCCATTAGCTATTGCTGACGCTATTTTGGTTACAGCAATGCAAACCAATGTGCAGCCCTTCACCATAGGGGTGAGGAAGAACATGTCCCCAATGATTTGTTTCCCTATATGGCTAATTGTTGGTTATAAAGACAGAAGCTTATCCTCACAGCCAGTGACCACAGCCACCTTGGTAGCAAACTGCTCTGGCTTTAGAAATGGTGGTTGCAGTGGCCTCCAGAGACCCAGGGAGAAGACTGTGTAAGTGAATTGAGCACTTGCAGTGGAAGACAGAAGAGAGAGAAACGTTCCCCCACACTAGAAGTCTTCAAAGGAGATGTTGGTCACTCGTGGCTGGGGTACTGAGCACTGTAAACCTCAGTCTCTGCGTTGAGAGTGGCCCCTGGCTACAGTGACACTGTGACTGTGCCCCCCTCGGCTCCCCCAGGCCTTTCCACTCTCCTGTACCCCTACTCTGCTCCCATTAGATGGTGACAGGGCACCTGCCTCACTCTGTCAGTTGTGGGATAAAACTATGATCAGCTACTCATTGCTCATACCTGCTGGTCTTGTACAAAACAGTAATTTAAAAAAAGAAGCCAGAAAGAGGGTATTGGATCCCTGGAGCAGGTGTTTCTTGGCCAGAGTCTGTCTCCATCCACCCACAATGATTTTCATAGAAGCACTGTTTGAACAAAGTTGGAGATCCTTCTAAGTTGTTGGCTGAAAGTAAAGATGATCTACCAGGTGTGACAGCACACGCCTTTAACCCCAACACTCTGGAGGCAGAGGCAGTCAGCCAGCCAGGTCTACATCATGAGTTCTAGGCCAGCCAAGGTTGCATAGTGAAACCCTATCTCAAAACAACAAACAAGTGAAGATTATATAGATCATGGTGATTATTATAATTTTTGTTTGGACAATCAGTTTTAGGGTTTGATTCCAATGGATCAGACTCCTTGTGTGGTTTCTGTTTGTTTACTTACTTGAGACAAGGTTTCACTATATAGACCAGGCTGCCCCAGAACTCACAGATTTCACCCTCCTCTGCTTCCTAAGTGTTGGGATTAAAGGTGTGTGCTACCACGTCCAAGTTTCTCACGTATTTTTAATCACAATGACTTGTTCAGCTGTCAAATATTGAGATTCGAAAAAGATCTATCCCTTGGTTGGGTATGTATAGTTCTACTGTGGGTCACACTTGTACTATAATAAATACGATTTGTTGTGATTATTCCACTATTCCTGTCAGAAGGATTTATGCATAGAAGAACTTGAGTCAACCATCATGGAATACAGAAGCATTACCGAGGTATGGTACAACCTCACAGCTCACAACGCGGGCTTGCTATCGGAGTTTTTCTCTAGCCTGGTCCTTACCTACTCCGTGTGTATGTGTGGTTCCAGAATTTGCGAGAAGATAAGAACAACCTGACCCAGGAATTGCAGCTCTTGCAGCACAAACTCATTGTGTGAGTAGAGAGACCCCGCCCCCCCCCACGTTCCTTCTGAGCCTCAGCTGGCGGTGGCTGGTCCACAGAGCTGTGGGCAGGGTTTATGTGCCATCGCTGCCTAGCACGTGGTTTTGCCTGTACCTTTCTCCACCAGGAGAGTCTTTTGTGACCCTCCCCGTCTCAGTTGGGTGAAGCCAATGTAGCCAAACACCCAGGGACTGGTGTCTTCTCCCCCAGAGGTTCCAGAGCCTGGAAGTCTGAGATCAGAGTGCGGTCAGGGCTGGGTCCTAGCACCGACTTCCGAACTGCCCCCTCTATCTCCAGAGGGGCCGTTAAGTCTGGCGTCTTTCTAGAAGGGGCCTGAGTCCTTTGTCCTCAGGAATCGTGTCATCTAGAGTGAGCTCTCTTTGCACGTGGCCTGGGTGTGAGCACGGCGCACTGTCCTTCCCTCTGTCTCGGGGGACACAATCTTCTCAGGAGCGAGTGGAGCAATGAGATGCACTCACATACCAGCGGCACCTCAGTGGTAGTGAGGAAAGCATTCTCCTCAGTTAGGGGTGGTAGAGGCTCCTCAACCAGTCTCCAGCTGATTGCTAAGTCAAGACTGGGCCCGTAGCTCCTGATCTGGGGAGAAAACAGAAATCTAGGTTTCCAGTAGAATTTTCATTTAAAGGAAACATTCTTGGGTCTTTTTTTTAAACTGTTGTTCCAATATCCTTACCTTCCTTTCCCTCCTCTCCCTTCCCCTCCTTCCCTCCTCTCCCTTCCCCTCCTTCCCCTTCCTCCTCTCTCCTTTCCAAGTATGACACGTTTGTGGCTATGTAGAGTCACTAGTCTGTAGCTCATGTAGGATAGAGATTGTTTCTTATCTCTGTATCATATGTGACTTTTGGGGGGGTTCGAGACAGGGTTTCTCTGTGTAGCTTTGGAGCCTGTCCTAGAACTCGCTCTGTAGACCAGGCTGGTCTCGAACTCACAGAGATCCACCCGCCTCTGCCTCCCGAGTGCTGGGATTAAAGGCATGCACCACCAATGGCCAGCTCATATGTGATTTTTTTTGTTGTTGGTGGTAGAGCAAGGATTTATTTTGTCTCATTATATAAAAGTTCAATCCATGATGTTTTGTTGATTCTGGACTGGCAGAAGCAGAATGTCATGGTGATGGGATTGTTGGTTGACATTGTGGCTAAAGTTGCTCATGCCTCATGGTGAACTGGAAGCAGAGGAGTGAGGAAGAGGAAAAGGAGTGAGGGAGAAAAAGGAGGAGGAGTGCCAGAGAGAGAGGAGGGGGAGTAGGGACTATGAAGGAATGGAGCTAGAGTAGAAAGATAATCTTCAAGGCTTGTCTGCAGAGAGCTGCTTCTCAAGGTGGGTCCTAGAGGTCTCACCATTTCCCCAAATAGCTTCAGCAGCTGGGCACAAAGGCTTCAGCACATGATCTGTGGGGACACTCACTGATGGTTTTCTGGTGACCTCAGTCATGTTGGAATCACATCTGACTACAGTGTTTGCTTCTTTCAAGGAATGGGATCCAGGTGCATGACAAGGGCATGGTCTCTGAAGAGGAGAAGTCTCTCTACCATGAACTCACTCTTGCCCAGACTGCAGAGGTGAGGCTAATGACTTCGGGAGGGCTACATAAGCACCACCACCACCCCCTGCCTGTGTAGACTTGGCTTATTGGTAAAGAAGGAGGCAAAGTCCAACTACATAACCCCTGTGTAGACACAGCTTACTTTTACAGAAGGTCTGAACTTGGCTGAAAAAACACCCAAGACATTTGAAAGATATTTCTTAATAATTTTCTTTAGAATTCAAGCTTAAATTCTCATAGCCCGGGGGTCAAGAATCACTTCTAAATTTCACCCAAAAGCTACATCAAGTCTGAAGCCCCACGTGTCTAAAAGTGTGTCCTCAGAATTGGGGCTTTGGACACCCTTAGTTTGGTTACGTCGTTCAGGCAGATGCCAATTCCATGGAGCTGTGCTTTAGTTCAGTTTTCATGGTTCTGGTGATTTGTTGTGGGGTTTTGTTCTGTTCTGAGACAGGGTTCTCATGTATTTTAGGGTAGCCTCCAACCTGTGTGTCTAAGGATGATCTGGAACTCCCTCCTGCAAAGTGCTAGGTTACAGATATATTACACTGCACCCACTTTTTTAAAAAGGTTGGGTGTCAAACCCAGGGCTTTATGCATGTGAGGCATGTGACTAGATGTGCAGCAGCCCCAGACTCTGGTGTCTCCTGCAGTTCTCGTGAAGATGCTCAGAGACCACATGATTTTAGAGGTTCTATTTTTTTTAATCACCTAAAGAGAAACTAGAATGTTTTAGTGTGTGAATAGTCAATCTGAAATGGCTAAACGAATTACTTTTTTTTAAATTTATGGTTTGAATTTGCTTTGTATTTTTGACAGACACATTCTTTACGAAAGGGCAAGAAACAAGAGACTTCTTAGGGATGAAAAGGTTGCAACCCTGCATTTTTATTCCCTGTGTTTTCTGCCTTTGGGCACAGTGCATTATGGGGCACTTTGTTGAACTTCCTGGTCTCTGCGTTGGTTCGCTGATGTCTGTAGCTGTCTCCTGTAGGCAACTGTGACCTGACCTTGAACGCAGAGGGGGCTGTCTTGGGAGCAGATGGTCCTCTGAGGAGTGTGAGAATGTGAGAGTGACATCTGCCACCTCTGCGGTTGTCCCGGGCGGTCCAGACGGTCTGCTGAGGGCTGCGCGCCTGTGGCTTCTGGGCCAAGCACTCGTCCTTACACCACATTGCAGAAATGGAGCCAAACTGGAAGACTGAAGGATGAAATGTCCTTGAGTCTCTGCAGTAGCCAGCAGTGTAGATGGGGGGGGTGGGGGTTGAGAGCAGGATAGGGAACAATGGTAACGGACACTGAGCGTGTCTGGCTGTGAATGGGAGTCAAACACACCCACTCTCAGTGGGATGACTGACAACACACACACACACACACACACACAGTCATACACACACACACACACAGTCTCTCTCTCTCTCACACACACACACACACACGCAGTCACACTTGGGTTTTTTCTGATGGACATTCTAGATGGTTAGAGAAATCTAACTGTTGTCTTCATGTTTGGATTTCTAGTTTCTCTCAATAGAGCCTAGCCTGTAGTAGTTGCATATAGTTGGATGGATAAGAGGCCAGCTTAGGAGAGGAATTATGACTCAGGGGGTGATGTTCCTGCTGAAGAAACCCAAGGGCCTAAGAGGACAGAGACAGGAGCATCAAGGGACCTTGCTGGCCGCCGGCATGCAGTGAAACACTGTCTCCAGAGAGTCAGACAGAAGGCAGCAGAACAGGTCACTGATGTCCTCCCCTGGCCTCTGCATGTGTGCATAGGCACCCCCCCATACACATGCTTACATATATACCACACAGGCATACATACCTGGACAAATAGATAAAATATTTAAATTTTTAAAATTGGATGTGCTTGTTTTCTTAGATTTATAAAGGGGATTGGAATCAGTAGGATTTGAGTGGAAAATACTTCTACGTTCCTGAGCATGTGCAGAAAGACAGTGCGTGCAGATGGCACCTTTGCCATCTCAGAAAGCAGCAGGACGCTGGCAGATCAGAACTTACCAGGAAGCCATTCTGGGCTTTTCCGGGAAGAAAGCTTATGACAGGGTTCTGCTTCCATCACCTTGCGCCTCTCTTGGCCGTCTTCCACCACCCGCTATTTGACCGCTAGGTTGAGCTCAAGAAAAGCTAAGCCATAGGATGTTATTTTCAATCTCTTTAACCAACCTAGTCTGGGGGGTTATTTTTATCATTTATATGTGTATGTGTGTATCTGTATGTATGTATGTATGTATGTATGTATGTATGCATGCTCACCACACGTGTGTCTATCTCTGCAGAGGTGAGAAGAGGGGTCAGGTCCCCTGGAGCTAGCATTAACAGGTGGTAGCTCAGTGTGGTGTAAGTGGCAGAAACCACGCCCTGCTCCTCAGATGAGCAGCAAGTGCTCTTAACTGCTGAGCCATTTCCATGATCCAGTCTGCCTTTTAAAAGTTGTTTTGGGGTGTGGGGATCAGCGGTGACGGTTTATTGTGTTGCTTGGACCCACATTGTTCTAGAAAGACTAGTGAGATGGCAAGAAACCTGCCTCATGAGAGCAGGAAGAAGATACAACTTGATTTTTGGACACGATAGGCATGCAATGCAACATAATGTTGAGTTGAGATACTGAATAATACAATAACTTCTTGGATGGTTGCAAGCTGGAGCCCATTCAGTTATACTACAGATGGAGTGCTCAGAGACACAGGTATGGCTGGGTGCAGGCTAAAAAACTATGGGTTAGCATCACAGCATCCCAAAGAGCTGAGAAACACAAACTCACAGCGGATGCGTTAGCATGCTACTGGAACTCTCTGTGGGAGACAAAGCTTCAAAGAGTTAGCATCTGTCTCATATCTTTAATGCGTAGATACCATGTAATTCTTCTTGAAGAGCTCGTCCAAAGCCCTTTTATGATTCATAAAACCCATGGACATCATTGTCTTCTAGACAAACACATATAAGTGATAGAAATATTTTGTATCATTAAATATGAACTTCTGTTGGTGTTTAAAGTCCTTTCACTCTCTCAGAATATGATGGACACTCTTGAGGCTATTTCTAAAACTGATATCATAGGGGGAATAAAACAAAACAATTTTGCCTATTATCCTGTAAGCAAAGGGGGAAACAGGAGGATCATGAGTTCAAGGCTAGTGTAGGCTACAAAGGAGGAGGAGCATCTCAGAAATTAAAAACAGTCAAGTGATCAACACACCAAACCATGTGAGCAAGACAGCAAAGGCAGCTGTGTCCTGGGACTCCTCCCCCGAGAAAATATTTTTCAACAACAGTGACATGTGGAAAAATGACCCCTCTGAAAAATCCAGATGCCGATTGAATCTCCTGTACTCTGAGCTAGGAGCAAACTCTCAAGACACTCACAGAGTGACTCCCACCACCAGTTCTTAGCACCTTGGTGACGCATCGTATCAGACGTTTATCATCCCAGCCCATGCAGGGATTGCTGAGGCGTCTGTCTGCCAGGGAGAGCTGGTAGGGGCTGGGGTACTCCAGAGGGCTTGTGTGTGGTGGGTGCGTGTCACTAAACGCTGGCCTGTGTGCAACTGCAGTGTCTTTCTACCAACCCGGGGAAGAACAGAGGCGAAGCCTCAGAGCCCAGCCTTCCCTGGAGAGACAGCGTGGCTGACCGTCCAAGATCTCAGCTCTCTGGGCAGCAAATGAGGGTTTGGCTTCTGTTTCACCCACCTCAAAAAGTTATAGGACCCAGAATGGTCTAGAACTATGGCAGACTGCTAAGAAGACAAACAGCGGCTTAGACGAGTGGGAATGTGGGAGGTGCCCACGGAATCTGTCAGGAGAAGTTGGGGTTTTTTCCTCTTGTTTGAAGGAGGAAGGAATCAACATGGATACAGAGAGGCTGGCAGCATGCAAAGGAAGACGTGGGTGGGGTGGGGTGGAGGGGGCGCGGTGGTTCAAGGTACAGAAAATAAGTAGCTGGAGTAGTCGCCCTTCTAACATGGAGATAAAAATAAAAGGCATCAAAGGACAAGAAGAACCAGGGAAAGGCGTGCTGAACAAAGAAATCGAGTTAGTCTCTAGAAACTCACCCAAAAGGAGTGGACATGGACGGTTTGCTTACTGCTCAGAGAATCTAATTCAGGCTCTTAATGTGGCCAGGAGAGCACAGATGCACAAAACGTGAATGGCAACATAAAGATGGGCGACATTAAGGAACGCCAAACAGAAGCCCCCAGAAAGAAAGAGTGTGTTACCTACACGGAAGATTTTATCAGAAGGCTTTAAAGCAGGGGGGAAAATAAAACCTAGTAAATCAAGGCAGGCTATCAGAAATTCTCCAGTTAGAAGGGGCAGTGTGCAAGAGTTACAGGATTTATGGGATATTGAGAGAGAGAGAGAGAGAGAGAGAGAGAGAGAGAGAGAGAGAGAGAGAGAGAGAGAGAGAGAGAGAGAGAGACTGGGAGGGAGGATAGGAAGGAGAGAAGGGGAGACAGACAGACTGACTGACCGGCCGGCCGACTGAGCTGTTATTTCACAGATGCGCAGAAAGAAATGTCCAGATTTGAGATGCCCCAAATAAGATTAATCCAAGGAAATTGCATTATAGTCACATGGTCAGAGAAGACAGTGTTGAAACAGGGAAAGAAAAGCAACATATCACATAAACAAGACATGTGAGACTATTAGCAAGTTGCTCAGCAGGAACAGTGCATAGCACATATTCAGAGTTCAAAGGCACAGGGACCCAGTGCTGTTGAAGCTACGCGTCAGACGTGGAGACAGGCAGCAGCCCAGGGACCACCCCTGTCATCTCTGCCTTGTAAGACCAAAAAAAAAAAAAAATGTTGCCGAGCAACGGTACAAAAGCACGAGGAAGTGTGGAAGGCCCCAGAATGTGGGCGTGGTAGTGGGCAAGCCGTTTAATTCTTCTGTGAAGGACAGAAACCGAAAGCGTTACAGGCAGCCATAAAATATGTCAGTAGGCAAATGATGATGTAAATTGCAGCATCAATAATACAAAGCATGTGGAGAGGAGAAGTAAAGGCACGTGATGAGGCATGACTGGAGGCATGCCAGCTTGAAAACAGGCTGTGACAACTGATATTCTGTGACTACAGGGTGACTGCCGAGAAAATAGAGCTGACAAATGCAAGAGAGGTGGAGAAATACAGCACACAGGTGTGAAGAAATTGGCAAGACTCGCAGAACAGAGGGAGATGAGCCTGGGGGATTGTGAGGTGCACAGAAAACATGACAAACGGCAGTGGCTTCCCTAGCCATAATCTCTTTAAATGTAAGTGGGTTAAATTCTATGAGCAAGTGGCGTATGGTAGGCTAGGATATTTAAAAGCAACTAGATCCAACTGTATGCTGCCTGCAAGAGACTCACTTAGACTTGAGGTCACGCTAAGGTTGCAGTAAAGGGATACTGATGAGGCTTGTGTCGGGCAAAGGTGACGTTGAGTCAGAGACTGTCAAGGGAGATAAGGGTGTCACATAACAGAAGCGTCAGTTCTCCGGGGGGGACACACGATCGTGGATGTCTGTGCACCCAACATCAGGAACTGGGGTTAAGCAGACACTGGTACTACAGGCACTAACAGGAGAGTAATCAGCTGGAAGCATCCCTCTGACCAACCACTGAGGGCGGTGCCCATCTCTAGGCTCAGCACTCTGGGAGTAGAGATGGGTGGATGGATCTCTGTGTGTTTGGGACCAGCCTCATCTGCGTAGTGAGTCCCAGGCCAGCCAGGGCTACATAGAGAGACCCTGTCTGAAAAACAAAAAAGAAGAATAAATGGGAATCAGGTTGAATGAGGAAGTGAAACTCTTTTTTTTTTTTTTGGTTTTTACGAGACAAGGTTTCCCTGTATTGTTTTGGAGGCTATCGGTCCAGCCCGGCCTGGAACTCACAGAGATCCACCTGCCTCTGCCTCCCGAGTGCTGGGATTAAAGGTGTGCGCCACCACCGCCCGGCGAGGAAGTGAAACTCTTAAAGATGACACAGAAGGCACGGATGAATGGGTGGACCCTTACGCTTATGAATTAGAAAACTGTAATGTTCTTAAAATGTCCATACTGGTGAAAGTAACTCAAAGATTCATTGCAGTGCCTGTCAAATATCTCAATGGAGTTACTGTAGAAGTAGAAAAATTTCTAAAATTCTTATGGAACCACAAAGAGCCCTGACTAGCTGGAAAAAAAATCTTAAGAAGGATGGAGGAATCAGCCTTCCTGATTTCAAAAACTGTTACAAAAACTGTAGAAATCAAACACAGAACTGTGACCCCCCCCTCAACACACAGGCGGGTGAGTACAGAGCCCAGAGCCCAGCAACAAGTCCCCCAAATACCTGAGCCGATGAGCGTGAAGAATTCACAGCGGGAGAAAGGCTGCCATGGCGACAGCTGGTGCTGGAGAGCATGGGCATCCACAGGACCAGGTAAAGACGATTTATACCTGAGATCTGAAGTTCTAAGACGTCCAGAAGGACCCAGGGCTGCTGCAGCAGGGATTTCTTGGGTAAGATCCCGGAATTCCAGCAGGGGAGGTAATGTGGGATAACGTCACGCTCAGAATACTCTGCAGTAACGGAGATGATGCGAAGGGCCGGCATCGAGAACGCGAGAAACAGTGGAGAACCAGACATCAGATGCGGACTCCACATTTTAACCTGCAAGGAACTCACATTAAAACCTGATTTAAAACAGAAAGGAGGGTCTGGAGAGACGGCCCGGTGGTTAAGAGCAGTCGCTGCTGTCACACAGAGGACCTGGGTTCCGTTCCCAGCACCAGGCTCACAACCAGGTAACTCTGGGCGCACAGGATAACTCTGGGCGCACGGGATCTGACGCGTGTTTCTGGACTCTGTGGGCACCAAGTAAGCACACGGTGCACCTGTTCCGGGTTCAGTCCCCAGCACCCTGCTCACACCACCTGCAGGAGACCCCAGCTACAGGTGACCTGATGCCCTTTCTGCCTTGTGCTGCATACCCCCAACACATAATAAAAATGAGACAATCGTTTACAATGTGGGAAAGGGTGAGGAGACATTTCTCCAACGATGACATGCGAGTGGCCCACAGCTGTGCGGAGGAACCACACGGCCAGTCATCTAGGAAGCTGTTCTATGCATTTGGGATCGCTGCCGTGGGAAAAATGCACGTGAAGGTGGAGGCAGAGAAATCGGAATTACCTGCTGCTGCTGTTAGTGGGGGGTGTAAAATGAGGCTGCCGCTATGAAAAGTCATATGGAGGCATCATAAGACCCGCAAAGTAGAGCTGCCATGTGACCCCGGAATTGTGCACGCAATATTGACCCCAGAGAGTCTGCAATCGGGAGATTGCGGGGATCTGGAGACCTCCCCTTGCTCTGATGGTTAAATTGTCAACATGGCAGGATTGCGACCAGCAGAGAGGACCGTCTAGTTGTGTCTGTGAGGTGTTACCGCTACGGGTTTGAAACAGAAGAGCATACCCTGAACGTGAGCCGTCCCATTTCCCGGGCCAGGGTCCTAGACCAAGGAAGAGAAGGAAGAGAGCTAAGCACCAGCACTCACCTCTCTCTCTCTCTCTCTCTCTCTCTCTCTCTCTCTCTCTCTCTCTCTCTCTCTCTCTCTCTCTCTCTCTCTCTCCTCCCTCTCTCTCTCTCTCTCTCCTCCTGAGATGTGAAGGTGACCTCAACCTCCTCCTACTGTGGCTTCACCACCAGCAAGGGCTGTTCCCTCCCTCCCTCAAGTTGCCTGTTAGCAGGTTTACTGCCACACCTCATAGCAGGCAAGATGCAGAAACAACCCAGATGTCAGCCAAGGTGTTAACGGATGAAGACAGTGAGGTGTCCGACGGCTAAGAAGTGGAACTAGCCTGTGGTCCATTCACAGGCGAACTGGTAAAATGTGGCATCGTAAAACTGCGTGATTCAACCTTAAAGGGGGTCCTACTGTGTGTGACAGTGTGGACAGTCCCAGAGGGTGTTAGGCTAAGCAAGCCACTAGCCACGGAGGATGGTGACATCCAGATCCTACTTCGGTGAGGTATCTGAGACAGTAGAAGCCTCCAGAAGCAGAGCGGAACAGCCGTGGCTGCAGTCTGAGGGGAAGAGGGAATGCAGAGCTACTTCTCAACAGGTGTAAAGTTTCGGTCACATGTGACAAGTAACTTCCTGTCGCTGCTGCGTGACATTGTACCTGTAGTTAACAATACCATACACTGCATTCAACAGGGCTGTCCACACTGTGCCCAACAGTACTGTACACTCTGTTGTTAGCAATACCATACCCAGTACCTAACAGTACTATACACTCCGTAGTTAGCAATGCCACACACGGTGTAGTTAGCAGTACCATACACTGCATTCAACAGGGCTGTCCACACTGTGCCCAACAGTACTGTACACTCTGTTGTTAGCAATACCATACCCAGTACCTAACAGTACTGTACACTCCATAGTTAGCAATGCCACACACGGTGCAGTTAACAGTACCATACACTGTATTTAACAATGCTGTCCACACTGTGCCCAACAGTACTGTACACTCCGTAGTTAGCAATGCCACACACGGTGCAGTTAACAATACCACGCACACCGACATAACGGACATAGATCTTGGGCTAGAGACGCAGCTCAGCTGGCAGCCTGCACGAGGCCCTAGGTTCAAGTTCAGTTCCTAGTCCTGAATAACTTAAGCATGTAGTGTGTATACACAATCCCAGCTCTAGGGGGTCAGAGAAGTACCCAGCTGCACGGAGAACTGGAGACAAGACCGGGCTATATGAGATCTTGTGTGAAAAGAGTGTTACCTCTTCTGACAAGCACCGACTATAAATATTTAGGAGCACAGATTTCAGCATGAGTCATTCACGGTCCTTGATCAGGGCCATAGCTACTGACCATTAGTGACTGTGGGTGGCGATGCAGGCAGCTTTGAGGAGTTGTTTGCTCAGCGTGTGATGCTGAACGCTTGGGTGACGCCTTCCTGCTCCTGATGTTCTAAGTGGTGCTGGTCTCTGGAGGCGCACAGTAGGGTTCTAACTGTGTGTTAACCTTGGAGATGCCTGCAGGGGGCCTGGGACTGATGCTGGCCTCCCCTGCTTTGGTCTCTACCCCAAGCTGATCCCCCGGCTGTTTGTGGCAGCCACTGAAGCCTCAGTGTGCCATAGTCTTGCTGTCTGTGGAGAATACACAGTGACAAGGAATGAGAGGTGACAAGGGCACAGGAGGCTTGTGATGAGAGATAAGAGGTGGGGACCAGAGAGCTCCCAGTGGGAATATCCCGTGAGCTTCCAGCTGTGCTGGGGGAGGGGCTTCCCGTGATTGACAGTCCAAAGGAGGAAGTCTAAGGTCCCCCCCTCCACGCCCACTCTCTGCACCTGTCACCCGGCTCTCTCCCTGTGCAGAGCAGCCGCCCAGGGTGCCGAGCTTGCGGGGAGCCGGTCATGCCTGAGTCAAGCAGGAAACCACGTGCTCATCTGAAACAGCCTGAGCCAGCTGCGGGGTTGCTTTACTCAGAAGCCTGCCTTTCTACGCTTTCACTTTTTCCTATGAGCGCTAAGGAAGTCTGGGCCTGTCACAGTTGCTCAGAGCGACTCTTGATTGACGGGCCCCTGGGAGCCTGTGGTTCGGGTCTTGGGGTGCCTCAATTTCTCTTTCTCCTTTACTTTTTTCCCTCTTTTTTTAAAAATAATAATTATTATTTATTTAGGTTAGAAACAATCTTGTTTCACATGTCAATCCCAGCTCCCTCTCTCTCCCCTCCTCCCCCTGCTCCCCACCAGGTCCCCGAGTCCCCCACCCAATCTCCACTCCGATCCCCAGGGAGGGTGAGGCCCTCCATGGTGGGTCTCCAGTGACTGTCATTTCATCCAGGGCAGAGCCTAGGCCCCTCCCTCCAAGAGTCCCGGCTGAGAGAGCCTCCCATATTGTGGCATGGACACTCAAAGTCTATTTGTACGCCAGGGATAAATACTGCCCAAGGCCCCACAACTTGGCTTCAGCCAGAAACAACTAGAGGCCACTAAGCAGCTGCAGGAGGCCATCCACCAGGAAGAAGCCCCCCCCCAAAGACAGCCCAGGGCTGGGGGACACACAGCTAGGGGGTGGGGAGGCTTTGAAACACTGCTCAGATGTCCTTAAAATGTGAAGTAAAAATAGAGGAGGGACAAAAGAAAAGAGGAACCCTCACTTGCCCCAGGAGGCTGTGAGCGGAGGAAGTAAGGGTATAGCGGAGGCGGTGTCAAACAGCCCGCTGATGAAAGAGGGGAGTGCAGAAAAGCCCTAACTTTCTTCTCTGGGGTGGAAGGAGCTGGGTGTGCTGTGCCCAGGCAACCAGAATTGCAGAAGTTGAGCCCAGGCTTATCACTTCCCTGAGAAGAAAAACACATTTCCAGTTTCCTGTGCCTAAGAGCGAGTGCCCAGTGCCCTCCAGGCTGCCCAGACGCAGACTGACCTGTGCACGGGGAAGGATCAGGGTGGGGCCCGTGGAAGAGCCTAGAGGAATTCCAGAACAGAACCTGCAGACTAAAAGCACCAAGTGCCCAAGCACTGCCCGGGACTCAGAGCAGAAGACCGGGACCTGCCGTGTAAGTAGCAAGGTTCACCCCAGTTCCTGTTGTCCAGGCCGGGGCAGAAGGGCCTCTGCCATTTCCCTG